>NC_138768.1:884026945-884508768 GCF_965119305.1 Pelophylax lessonae
GACCAATTCCCCAATGTAATATTTTGTGGGTTTTTTCAGAGAATGTGGAGGTTCTATATAAACACTGTAGATTTGACTGCTATGATTTCGGAGTTAGCAGGAAAGGTGTATGGAATGTGATGGTGTTTACTAAAGGATCCCTTGTTGGAAGTGTGCATGTTTTTCCAATTCCGCCGGTTTTTGCCATTTTCTATGGGCGAGACAGCGGATTTGCAAGCGGTATTCAAAAAAAAATTGACCCAAAATCGCGCTGGCGAAATTTTTTGAGCCAATTTGACGTTGCGCATGCGCACATTCGCGAGTTCGCAGCTCGCGGCTGGAGGAGCTGTTTAACCTTTCCACACTTTCGCAGATATCTCTCTTTCTAAGTCAGTTTTTGAGATTTTTTAAACGCAAGTCATCTCCAAATTGACTTCCACACCTTCCACAGTGATTTGGGATTTTTGGGGGTACAGGGGAAAATTTGGCTAAACTTTAGTCGAGCTTTTAGCTGGCGTGGTTTTAAGTCGCGCTCTGACCATATTGCATCTTAATGAATCTCACACTAGGCGCTATTTTCCGCCCGCCGTTCTTTGAATGCCAATTTCAGACTTAAATAATCGCCGCTTCGCAAAATCACGCCGAAACGCCAATTCGCCGTACTATGAATCAGGCCCTAAATCACACAAAAAAAGTTCTTAAAAATTGTCATTTTTGATAGAGAGCCAATTATTGGAAAACTTAAAAAAAAAAAAAAAAACTTAAAAAAAAAAAAATTTTTTTGGATTTATTGTCTGGGGGGTCTAAAAAGTGTACCTGTGAAGTTTCAGCTCTGTAGCATGTCCAGAACCAGAAAAAAATAGAATCAGGGTTAGGGTTAGGGTTAGGGCTAGGGTTAGGGTCAGGGCTAAGGTTAGGGTTATTTTTAGTGCTTAGGGTTAGAGTTAGAGGGGTAGGGGTAGGGCTACTAACTCTAACCCTAAGTATCTCACCGTAACCCTAACCCCTAACACTAAACCTAACCCTAACCCTCTAACCATAACCCTAACCCTCTAACCTTAACCCTAACCCTCTAAGCCTAGCCATAAAAATAGCCCTAACCCTAAACCTAACCCTATCCCTAGCCCTAAGCCCAACCCTAACCCTAGCCCTAACCCTAATTCGTATTTTTTTCTGGTTCTGGACATGCTACAGAGCTGAAACTTCACAGGTACACTTTTTAGACCCCCCAGATGCTAAATCCAAAGACATTTTTTATTTTTATTTTTTTTTAAATTTTTCCGATAATTGGCTCTCTATCAAAAAATTACAATTTTTAAGAACTTTTTTTTGTGTGATCCCTCTCCGGCATGCCACAGTCCAGGTGTTTGTCCCCTTGAAACAACTTTTCCATTACTATTGTGGCCAGAAAGAGTCCCTGTGGGTTTTAAAATTCGCCTGCCTATTAAAGTCTATGGCGGTTCGCCCGGTTCGCGAACATTTGCCGATTTTAGGTTTGCGACATCACTAGTTGTGATTCATTGTGCTTATACAGTAAAAAGTGACTTTTGGTGCCCGAATTTTTATTGGTGGTAATGGACAAGGAGTTCCCTTGGAACTTACGTTTTGTTGAGATCTGGAAAAAAGGTGATCCGTCCGGCAGCGCAGATTCCGTCTGTCCCCTTCCCTCTGCTCGAGAGAAGTGAGGACTGACTGTCGATCCCCGGCCTTTTAAAGTCCTCCGCACATGCGCAGTGGCTGCTGCACGTAGGAGGGCTTACTCAGAGCGCGACGTGGCACCCGTTCGTGCGCCTGCGCTCGGTAGATGCGTGCGCAGGTTGCTATGGCTTGTAGTGAGGGACGCTCTGTGGCCGCCAGCACGGAAGGAGGGGCCCTCCTTTCCCCGAAGGTGATTGGTGGGTCCCGAGCGGCCCCTACGTGGATACGAAGAGGCTACCCGTGCTGGGTGTGATTGCGAGGACCGAGGAAAGCTGATCTGCAGGACTGTTAGCCATCATTCATGCATGTGAAATATCGTAGTATATCTGTTTGAATATTAACACCAAAATTGTGCATTTAATCATTTCTATAGTGTACCAAGACATAATATCAGAACATGGTCATCATGTAGAGTTGAAAATGAATAAAGAAAGCAATACACAGGTAGGGGTATCTTTGCAGCAGTGAATATATTGATCCCACTTCAGAGAATTGGTGGTTTGGGAGGGAAGAGTCCCGATGGCCGGGCAATCCAGGGTCATCATGGGATCACGCTCAAACGGGATCGGATATTAGGGAATCGGTAGGTATGGGATATGGTCATGAGGGGGTTGAGACCTCCTATGTGTGTGGGTAAATATTATTAATAGCCCACATGGAGTCTGTTGGTTGGGGACACAGGATGAGGAGGTAAAAATAGGAAATGGATAAATCTTATAGGTTAATTTCCATAGTCCCTACAAAATCTATAGGTGGCGTGGGAATATGAGCTCAGCATATAGGAATGTATCCTAGTAGATGCTTGTACTGAAAATTGTCAGCTATTTTATGGAGTGAGGGGAAGGTTGGTGTTGATTTTTAATCAGTCTTTCCTGATGAGAAACCCTCCAAAAAAGGGCGAAAACTCTCGTTTTCGTTCAGTCCGGGTGGTTTGGTGGCTTGGAGGCGTCTTATCCACCTCATTTCCATTTGTAGCAGCCGTTTGTTCCAATCCCCCCCTCTACACGGTATGTGAATCCTTTCAAGTGCTGTGAATGTCACTTTTGGCATTATATTTCTGTGATGGTGAGCTACGTGTCTGCCTACTACTACTACTACTACTATTTTTTGTATATACTGTATATTCATATACTTGTACTCTTATCTACTTGCCCATAAAGTCCCATCCTCGTTGGTTTGAGGCACCAAAAAACCCCTTTACATCAGAAAATAATTCCAATACTTTTTGGGGTGCCAAGAACATGATATTTATCGGGGGTTAGAAATTTGGACTCGGGTAAGAAAATGCCAAGTAGATCTGCAATTTACTGATTTAAATGTTTTCAAGGAGTTAGGCCAGTGTTAGTTAATGCAGGTTTTTTTGGCCCCCGAAATGCCTGAGGAGGAGATATTGAAGTTCATATGGAAGATATCCTTACGTTTTTTTCTATCCCTTATGAAGGGGAAGTTTTGGACCCCTAAAATGCATTGCATTCTTTTTCCCCCCTGACTTTTACTGAAATATATAATGTCATTTTGTTTTTTACATTATTCTACATGACAAGGAGATCCTCTGGGGTGTAGGAGCCGACTGATCAGAAATAGAGATGGATGGAACACCCCCTGGTTTGATTCAGGGTAGAACATTCGAACATCACAAAAGTATAGAGCCCAACAACAAACCCCATTAAAGTCTATTGACCCAAACTGGACAAATCAAAAGTGCCCATCCTGTAGGATTAAACAAGCTTTGGGTATACAAAAGGTATTGGGGTCCGGGTACTTAATAGACACGCAGAGCTGCAGCTCGGCTCGGGTGCCTCCATAACAAGCTGCTTGCTGTGGGGGGAATGGACAGGAGGGTGGGGCTAGAAGCAGCAATGAGGGACCCGAGAAGAGGAAGATCAGAGCCACTCTGTGCAAAACCAATTATACAGAGGAGGTAAGTATGACATGTTTAATATTTAAAAAACAACACTTTACATCACAGGAATGGGTTAGAAAGCTGGCCAGCGGGTTTGAGAATGCCAGCAATCAAAAAATAAATGGCGCCCCCCCAAAAAAAATCCCTACCAGACCCTTATCCGAGCATGCAGCCCCCCCTCCTGAACCATACCAGGTCACGTGCCCTGAATTTGGGGGGTTATTCTGCAGCAGGGAGGCCCCCCCCCCCCCAAAGCACCCTCTTGCCATATTGATGGGTACAAGGACCTGTTCCCCACAACAACCTTGGGCAGTGGTTGTGGGAGTCTGGAGGCTGACTTATCAGAATCTGGAAGCCCCTTTAAATACATGTTACCGCTATTCATTCACCAAAAAAAGTGTAAAAAGTAAAATAAAAACAAAAAAAAACACAACACTTTTTGAGAATTCCTTTAATGGGAAAAAAAAAAAAAAAATTAAGAAAATGAATGTCCCTCAAAGTAGATATAATGTCAATCCAGTGCTTACCACTACTGCCCACCTGAAAAAAAAAACGAAACCCCCTCACCTGACAAAGGTTTCCACCAGTGGCGGCTGGTGCTCCATGGGCCGGGGGGGGGGGGGGGGCAAAGCGCACGGACCGCACCATGCACCCCACGCTGGACAACACCAGGCCGCATACTCCCGGACCACGACAGGACAGGACCCCCAGGACAGGATAGGCCCCAGGACAGGATAGGACCCCCAGGACAGGATAGGACCCCCAGGACAGGATCACTCACCCTGCCTAGACATCAGCAACGGAGGCGGCGGCTTCTTCCCTCTGTCTTTAGCGTCTTCTCCCTCCTCCTCCTGCATGCCCAATGGCATGGCTTCTCCTTTCAGCCACTTGGGAAACGGGTCTCAGAACCAGCGTGACAATAGCGAATTTTCATTCGCTATTGTCACACAACTGGGTGGGCTCGGGGTGCCAGCTTCAATCCACTATCTGCTGAAAAGGGGTCACAGGATCGCAGAACGAACTGTGCCCCTGTGATCCATAAGAGAAGAACAGCCAAATGAGCTTTGGTTGTACTACCCCTTTAATACTGCAATAATTTCCTCTTGTCTGATAATGATTCTGGTTGCTTTTAATAAAATGTTTTATTTTTTTGTTTTCTCTAGGGGTCCGCGATAATATTATAGCGATAAAGAACATCTCGTTTTGTTTTTTGAAATGGAAGTGGGGAACAGTAAACAATTTCCTCTATCAATGCAAAGGTGAGCATTCCGTATGTGTGACATTGTAACATTCTCTAAATCACAAACTGATTATTGATGACCAGATAGGATCCATAATTCTAGATGGTGTATGACCTCCCTGACCTTCCAATCTCCAGTTCCAGTAAGGTGAGACATTCTGACGAGAGACATGAAATTGTCTATTACAGAAATAAGATGGCGGTCGGTCACTTTGAATGCTTTCATACTTTCTATCCAAAACATTTTCTCTAGTTGTGGATAGAGTAGGGAAGAATTTCTACCTTTATCTTTATTTTTGCTGTCAAGGGGGTCAACTCACTAAGCTTTACATGCAGAAAGGTTATCATGTTACTCATTTGAATAAATTATTGCACATGGTAAATAAAGTCCAATTCATTAACCATTTTACGACCAGCGACGTAGACCTATGTCGGCTGGGTTTGCGTGATTATACTGGGATGATGTCTCTAGCTAGAAGCATCATCCCAGTACCTTTTTTTAGAGTCGGCGGTCGGCTTTCCGGCGGTATCGACTGATGTGGCTTGGGAACCGCTCGATCGTTACCCCGGCGAGCGGGAGGGGACGTGCCCCGCCCTTCCCGCCGCCTTCCACGGCTCTGCCCGGGTCTCCCGTCCCACCGAGCACCCAGCCAGCACGTCCGCCGCCGGCTGATTGCAGTCCCGATAAAAGCCGGAAGCGGCTTCGATCGGGTCTCTGATGACGTAACCCGGAGGCGGCGTCCATGACGTCACGTCCGGGTTACTCTGCTGCTAAAGGCGGCAAATTCAAAAAGTGAATGTATTCAAAAATGCCGTTTTCAGCATTTTGCATACATGGAAGTGCAGTGGAGGGGTTTGGGGTCTTTTAGACCCTCGATCCCTCCATAAAGAGTACCTGTCACTGCATATTGGTGTCACAAGGGATGTTTACATTGCTTGTGACAGCAATAAAAGTGATCAGATTTTTTTTTTTTTTTTTTAAAAACCTGTGTTAAAATTAAAAAAAAAATAAAATGAATAGGAAAAAAAAAAATTAGCCGCCCCCGTCACCGTTAGCTCGCGCACGAAAGAAAATGTATGTGGAAGTCACGCTGCAAATTAAATCGCTGTTCAAACCACACGTGAGGTATCGCCGCGATCGCCAGAGTGTGTGCAATAATTAAAAAAAAAAGAACTACACTCTAACTCTAAACTGGTAACCATTATAATTTTTAAAGCATCACCTATGGAGATTTTTATTGACCATAGTTTCTCGCCATTCCGCGGGTGTGCGCAATTTTAAACCGTAACATGTTACTCGGTGTGACATCATCTTTCACATTATACAAAAAAAAAAAATGGGCTAACTGTAGTTAGTTGTTTCGTTTTTTTAAATGCAGTGAAATGTGATTTTTCGTAATTTTTTAAAAAACAATGGCGTTTGAAAGACCGCTGCGCAAATACCGCGTGACAAAAAATATTGCAATGACCGACATTTTATTCTCCAGAGTCTTTGCTAAAAAAAAAATATATATATATAATGTTTGGGGGTTTTAAGTAGTTTTCTAGCAAAAAATACTGATTTAAACTTGTAAACAAAAAGTGTCAAAAATAGGCTTGATGGTAAAGTGGTTAAAAAAAAAAAAGTACACAAAGATTTTACAGTAAACAAAAAAAATAAATAAATAGATGCTATATATTGCAAAAAATAAAAAATAAAAATTCTGTGGTTATCTTTTAACCACTTGCCGACTGCTCACAGTATATTTACTGCGGCAGTCAGCCCCTCACAGGCAGAGTGACGTAGGTCTACGTCACTAGCCTGTGAGGCTCTGGGGAGCGAGCGCGCGCCCGCGTGGTCACGGACCCCCCCACGCGTGTGACCGGCGGACACGATGTCCGCCGGTCACTCGGCGATCGTCGGGGGAGAGGGAGAAAGTCAGGCGGCTTGTGTAAACAAGCTGCCTGTCATTCTCCTCGGTGTAAAGACAGTGATCACACGGATCTACTATGTAGATCCATTGATCAGTGTCCTTACAGCTCAAGCCACAGCCAATCACAGTAGAAAGCACGCCCCTAGGGACACACACAGCCCCTCCCTCCCAAATAAAGTTAACCCCTTCACTACCAGTGTATTTTTACAGTAACAGTGCATATGTATAGCACTGATTACTGTAGAAATGTCACTGGTAACCCCAAAAGTGTCAAAAATGGCAGTCAGGGGTCCGATCTGTCCGCCCCAATGTCGCAGTACCGCAAAAAAAAAAATCGCAGATCGCCGCCATTACGCGTTAAAAAAAAAAACAACAAAAATGACAAAAATCTTTCCCTTTGTTAGTAAACGCGATAACTTTTGCGCAAACCAATCAAAATACGCTTTTTGCAATTTTTTTTACCAAACATATGTAGCATAAAACAAATTGGCCGAAAATGTTAAAAAATTTTGATTTTTACATTTTTTTTTGGGGGGGGAATTTCATATAAAAAAATTTGAAAAATATTGCTATTTTTGCAAAATTTACGCTCTTTTTTTGTTTATAGCACAAAAAGTAAAAATCGCACAGGTGATCAAATACCACCAAAAGAAAGCTCTGTTTGTGGGAAAAAAAGGACGCCAAATTCGTTTAGGTACAGCGTCGCACGACCGCGCAATTGTCCGTTAAAGTCACGCAGTGCCAAATCGCAAAATACCCCCTGGTCGTTTAGCAGGAAAATCCTCCGGGGCTTAAGTGGTTAAGTTCTAATCAAAAACAAAACTAAAAAAAGGTGCGATATTTAACACCACCTTCTTGGTGGCGGTAACCAGTGCGGTATCAGAAAGAGGGGCCTGTTCAAACTTTCATAAAGGGGCATTCCACCCACGGGGAGCCTAATTCAACCCACAGAAAGGGGTGCAATACTACCCTCAGAGAAGGGTCTAGTTCCCCCCACAGGGGACCCACAGGAAGGGGTACTATTCCACCCACAGAAAGGGGTGCAATACTACCCTCAGAGAAGGGTCTAGTCCCCCCCCCCACAGGAAGGGATACTATTCCATGCACAGAAAGGGGTGCAATACTACCCTCAGAGAGGGGTCTAGTTCCCCCCACAGGGGACCCACAGGAAGGGGTACTATTCCACCCACAGAAAGGGGTGCAATACTACCCTCAGAGAAGGGTCTAGTCCCCCCCCCCCCACAGGAAGGGATACTATTCCATCCACAGAAAGGGGTGCAATACTACCCTCAGAGAGGGGTCTAGTTCCCCCCACAGGGGACCCACAGGAAGGGGTGCTATTCCACCCACAGAAAGAGGAGCAATACTGCCCTCAGAGAGGGGTCTAGTTCCACCCACAGAGGACCCACAGGAAGGGGTACTATTCCACCCACAGAAAGGGGTGCAATACTACCCTCAGAGAGGGGTATAGTTCCACCCACAGAGGACCCACAGGAAGGGGTACTATTCCACCCCCCCCCCCCCACAGGGGACCCACAGAGAGGGGGGCTGAGAGAGGGGGCTGAGAGAGAGGGGGGCAGAGAGAGAGAGGGGGGCTGAGAGAGACGGGCAGAGAAAGAGGGCTGAGATAGATGGGGGCTGAGAGAGAGGGCTAAGAGAAAGGGAGGGCTGAGAGAGAGGGGGTTGTGAAAGAGGGGGTTGAGAGAGGGTGGGGAATAGAGGGGGGCAGAGAGAAAGGGGGGGAGAGGAAGGGCTGAGAGAGTGGAAGGGCTTGGAGAGCGGGAGGGCTAAGAGAGAGGGGGGCTGAGAGAGAGAGAAAGAGACAGAGGGGCCTGAGAGAGAGAGGGGCAGAGAAAGAGAGAGAGGGGGGGACTGAGAGAGAGAGGGCTTAAACAGGGGGCTGGGAGGGAGAGGGCTGAGAGAGAGGGAGGAACCTGAGAGAGGGAGGAGAGAGGGGGCTGAGAGAGGGAGGGCTGGGAGAGAGGGGGGCGGAGAGAAGGAGGGCTGAGTGAGAGGGGGCTGAGAGAATAGGGGCTAAGCGAGAGGGGGCTGAGAGGGGGAGGCTGAGAGAGAAGGGACTGAGAGAGGGAGGCTGAGAGAGAAGGGACTGAGAGAGGGGCAGAGTGAGGGGGGGAGATAAGAGAGACCCCTAGCCTTGTCCCTTTTGCAGTCCCTACCCATTGTTTCAGAGAGTCTGTTTGCAGACCTGCAGGCCAGGTCTGTGTATGATGATGGACAGTACCTTCCATGCCATGATGCCAGTCTGTCTCCTTGATCTTCTTCCAATTCCAGCAGCTGCTGTAGTTGCCCATGCCTCATGCTTGTCTTCTGTCACAGCTCTTTGTGCCCCCAGTCAGCCTGTCCTCCGCCTGCGGGCCTCATGTTAGAGCGAGTCCATGCTCTAGAAGCTGTGCCCGCTTCTTCTTGCCTCTTTAGGTGGCGGGGTCAAGGAGGAGGCGGTGCCACAGTGGAGCTCTTCTCCCGAGTCCCAGGCTCTCAAGTCACCTGCACTCCAAGGATGCTGCTATTTGCTGCTGCACCCCCACAGACAGCTACACAGCCGGGTAGAGGAAAAGGTGCACTGAAAAGTTCCAGGCGCCCTCTCCTCCCAGTGGTCAGTAGGTAAGCCAGTGGCCGTGCCCTAGGTGGCTGCCTAGTTTGCCTAGCGGTAGTGCCGGCCCTGATCCTAGTATTCAAGACGAAAATTCACCAGACTTCTCTCTCGAGGAGTCTGTGATGGAGATCCCCTCCCCAAGGAAGTTTTTTTTAACCCTCTCAAGACCTTTGAAAATAAAAGTGTCCATGTTCCCTGCATGCACATAGCAAACAAGGAGTTAGGAATACTTAAATACAAAAGAGACTAAAATATATAAAATGTTTACTATGTGGATATGACAAACATTCCCACAAACAGGTTAAAAATCTTTGTATTTTCTCTAGTATATGTAGTTCCTATATCCTCGGCGCCACCTAGTGGCCATAATGCATTTTTTTTTTTGGGAAATTCTTCAATCAGAAAACAAAAATGTATTGCGGCAACTAGGTGGCACCAAGGATATAGGAACCGAACAGAATAGAGGAAGTGTGGGAATGTTCATCCTTTTCCTAGGTTCACACTTCTGCGTGTGGTTTGCGGGAACCGGCAGTGAAAAAACAGTGCTCTGTAGAAATGCACCGAGCTGCCATTTATTCTGAATGGTACTCCCCCCACACACACATGTAAAGTTGCAGTGCATGTGCTGAAACCGCAGGGAAATCGCATGGTCAAAAAAAGGTAGTGCAATTTACGTCACGTTTTTCAAAAGGGGTAATTGTGCCAATGTTTGTCCTATTCGTACAACAAACGCTTTTTATACATCGCCCCCCCCCCCCCCTTAGTGTCTCTTCTGCATTAGAAATGCCTTGCCGGCTCACACAAATCTTGGAAATTACTTTAACTACTTCAGCCGTGGAAGGTTTAATCCCCCTTCATGACCAGGCCATTTTTTGCGATTCTGCACTGCGTTGCTTTAACCAATTTAGCCCCGGAGAATTTGGCTGCTCAAAGACCAGGGTCTATTTTGTGATTCGGCACTGCGTGACTTTAACAGACAATTGCGCGGTCGAGCGACACTGTACCCAAATTAAATTGATGTCCTTTTTTTTCCCACAAACAGAGCTTTCTTTTGGTGGTATTTGATCACCTGTGCGATTTTTACTTTTTGTGCTATAAACAAAAAAGAGCAACAATTTAAAATAAAAATAACAATATTTTTCACATTTTTTTATATGAAATTCTACAAAAAAAAATGTAAAAATCTGTTTTTTAACATTTTTGGCCAATTTGTTTTCTGCTACATATTTTTGGTGAAAAAAAATCGCAATAAGCGTATTTTGATTGGTTTGCGCAAAAGTTATTGCGTTTACTAACTAAGGGAAAGATTTTTGTCATTTTTATTGTCTTTTTTTTAACTAGTAATGGCGGCGATCTGCGATTTTTTTCTTTTGCGGGACTGTGACATTGCGGCGGACAGATCGGATCCCTGACTGACATTTTTGACACTTTTGGGGGTACCAGTGACATTACTACAGTAATCAGTGCTATACATATGCACTGTTACTGTAAAAATTACACTGGCAGGGAAGGGGTTAACTTTATTAGAGATCCAGGGGTTAAGTGTGTCCCTAGGGGCGTGCTTCTAACTGTAAAGGGGTGTGGCTAGTGATGTAACCACAGAGACATACGATCCTACATAGCAGGATCCTATGATCTCTGCAGTTACACCAGGGAGAATGACAGGCGGCTTTGTTTACATCAGCCGCCTGCCTTTCTCCCTCTGCACCGGGAGATTGTGAGTGGCGCGGGGGGATGTTAGTGAACGAGCGGGGGCTGGAGCGCGCCTCCGGCGGCGCGCGCTCGCCCCCTATAGGCTCGTGGGTGAGTGACGTACCGTTACATCACTTTACCCAGGAGGGGCTAACCGCCGGAGTAAATGTACTTGCGGCGGTGTGCAAGTGGTTAACTGACAATTGCGCGGTCGTGCGACGCTGTACCCAAATATACAATTGACGTCCTTTTTTTTTCCCCACAAAGCTTTCTTTTGGTGGTATTTGATCACCTGTGCGATTTTCATTTTTTTTTTGCGCTATAAACAAAAAAAGCGACAATTCTGAAAAAAAAAAAAAAACAGCAATATTTTTTACTTTCTGCTATAAAACATCCAATGAAAAAAAAAAAAAAAGGAAAAAAAATCTAATTTTTTAATGAATTTATCCCAATATGTTTTCTGCTACATGTGGTTGGTAAAAAAAAAAAAAAAAACCCAATAAGCATAAATTGATTGGTTTACGCAAAAGTTATCATGTCTACAAACTTTGGGATATTTTTATGGACTTTTGATTTATTTATTTTTTAATTTTTTACTAGTAATGGCGGTAATCTGAGATTTTTTAGTGGGACTGCGACATTGCGGCGGACAGATCGGACCTCTAACTGACATTTGTGACTCTATTGGGGGACCAGTGACACTAATACAGTAATCAGTGCTAAAAATATGCTCTGTCACTGTAATAATGACACTGGCAGTGAAGGGGTTAACCTATGGGGCGCTCAAAGGGTTAAGTGTGTCCTTGGGGGGTGCTTACTAACTGTGGGTGGGGGGGGTTGCACTGATTGTGGGAGGGCAGAGATCCGGTTTCCTGATCCATCTTGTCCCCATGCAGACCGCCATTCTTCCTCTCCCAGAGATGATTGCGGGGGGGGGGGGGGGGCAGTGAACATCGGGTCTGCCAGACCCAATTATTGACATCCCCGCTAGCAAATAACGGTGCGAATGCTTCTTCTGTGGAGTGATCGCGCCATCTAGTGGCTATTGAACGAAATGACGTACAGGTAGATTGTTTAGCGCAATAGCGCCACTTTGCCGCAGTGAATAGAAGGCGGCCGGTCGACAAGTGGTTAACAAATGAAAGTTTGTGTGAGATTTTAGTGTGCGACTTTACATATTCTCTAATCTGGTAATTCAGAAAATATTTGTAAGAGTCTTTATTTTATTTTTTTTTTTTTTTAATGTTTGACTTTATTTTGTGTGATATTAATATTATTATTTTTACTGATTTATTTCCTAGATAAAGTCTTGGGAGACAGCAGCCTCCATGATGATGAGCACCTCCATCTGATCGATGCCGGGTTGGAAATTAATACTCCGTACCCATTAGTGTTACCTCCTCACCGCAAAGTAGATCTGATTTTGTCTTTTGACTTCAGTGCAGGAGATCCATTCGCGGTAATCACATTTATATGGTCATTCCATTCATCTCACCAACAGCAGATGGAGCACTGTGATGTATGGGGCACTGTGATGTATGGAGCACTGTGATGTATATAGCACTGTGATGTACGGGGCACTGTGATGTATGGGGCACTGTGATGTATGGAGCACTGTGATGTATGGGGCACTGTGATGTATGGAGCACTGTGATGTATTGGGCACTGTGATGTATGGAGCACTGTGATGTATGGGGCACTGTGATGTATGGAGCACTGTGATGTAGGGGGCACTGTGATGTATGGAGCACTGTGATGTATGGGGCACTGTGATGTATGGAGCACTGTGATGTATGGGGCACTGTGATGTATGGAGCACTGTGATGTATGGGGCACTGTGATGTATGGAGCACTGTGATGTATGGGGCACTGTGATGTATGGGGCACTGTGATGTATGGAGCACTGTGATGTATGGAGCACTGTGATGTAGGGGGCACTGTGATGTATGGAGCACTGTGATGTATGGGGCACTGTGATGTACGGGGCACTGTGATGTACGGGGCACTGTGATGTACGGGGCACTGTGATGTATGGAGCACTGTGATGTACGGGGCACTGTGATGTACGGAGCACTGTGATGTATGGGGCACTGTGATGTATGGAGCACTGTGATGTATGGGGCACTGTGATGTATGGAGCACTGTGATGTACGGGGCACTGTGATGTACGGGGCACTGTGATGTATGGAGCACTGTGATGTATGGGGCACTGTGATGTATGGAGCACTGTGATGTATGGAGCACTGTGATGTATATAGCACTGTGATGTATG
This sequence comes from Pelophylax lessonae, assembly GCF_965119305.1. Classification (NCBI taxonomy): domain Eukaryota; kingdom Metazoa; phylum Chordata; class Amphibia; order Anura; family Ranidae; genus Pelophylax; species Pelophylax lessonae. The sequence goes on from NC_138768.1 coordinate 884,040,257, forward strand.
GAGCACTGTGATGTAGGGGGCACTGTGAGGTATGGGGCACTGTGATGTATGGAGCACTGTGATCTATGGGGCACTGTGATGTATGGAGCACTGTGATGTATGGGGCACTGTGATGTATGGGGCACTGTGATGTATGAGGCACTGTGAGGTATGGGGCACTGTGAGGTATGGATCACTGTGAGGTATGGATCACTGTGATGTATGGGGCACCGTTATGTATGAGGCACTGTGATGTAGGGGGCACTGTGATATAGGGAGCACTGTAATGTAAGGGGCACTGTGATGTACGGGGCACTGTGATGTATGGGGCACTGTGATGTATGGGGCACCGTTATGTATGAGGCACTGTGATGTAGGGGGCACTGTGATATAGGGAGAACTGTAATGTAAGGGGCACTGTGATGTACGGGGCACTGTGATGTATGGGGCACTGTGATGTAGGGGGCACTGTGATTAGGGATGGCCTTGTGGTTCGCCTGGCGGTCAGTTCGCGGCAAATTTTGCTTGTTCGCTACCCGCCAATTTTGCAAACACATGGCGTTTTTCGCGGTGGCCATATTAGTTTACATTGGGGAGAACTTTGACCCATGACACCGCCATCAGGTGGAACGGGACAGCCAATTGAAATATTTCAGCACATGGACATGCCCCCTACCTTATAAATAGACCTGAGCTGTCCGCCATTTTACATTCTGCTTTTTGTCAGTGTAGGGAGAGGTCTGCTGAGCTCATGAGGGAGAGATTGCCAGACACATATAGTGCTGTGAAGATCCACAAAAGTCATTTTCAGGGCTGGTATTTCGGTATAGGTCTTCTACAGTCTCTTTTCAGTTTAGGGGCAGGTATCCAGTCTGTGCTGTAGGGGCAGTAAGAGATCGGCAGCAGTCACATAAATCGCTCTGTTAATGTCCACAAAAGTCATTTAAAGGGCTGCACTTTTTTTGGAATTGCTGTGCAGTGCACTATATGGGGGGGGGGGGGGGGGTAATCCACAGTATAATATACTTTGTAGAAAGCATATTATAGTGGATTAGTATTGTGCACTGTGCAGCATTGTGACAGGTGTGGTGACTGAGTGTTGCTGCAGCAATACTACAAACAGTGACAAAAGAACTTACTGGCCAATTTTTTGAACAACTGGTGTGATAGACCAGTGGCCCCCCAATAATGAAGTGGGGTATTATTTAACATTATACTTTTCTAAGAGTGTATTTTAATCCTGCAAAAATTTGGCCTCTTTTGCTGTGTTAACTGTGCTACACACAGTGACAACAGTTACTGGACAAATTATTTATAGAACTGGTGTGATAAACCTGTGCCCCCCCCCCCCCAATACCACAGATTGAAGGGGGTGCTATATACCTTTTTCCAGATATACTGCAATTCTCTAGAGACTTTTGTCACAGGGTCATTTAAAAACATGACAGGCAGAGGAAGAGGCAGACACATACGCAGGGGTGGTAGGGGTAGGACAGGAGCAGTAGGCCGGAGCCAAAGAGTGAAGTTTCAGAAGGCGCATTCGATTACGTCAAAGGAATTATTTTCCTTTGATGTCTCTGGAATTATTTTCCGATCCATCACAAGACATTTGCGATGCACAGCCATTGTTGAAAAGGAGGTAGCAACTGCCACTACTCAGCAGTCTGACGACAGTACCCAGATCAGCCCAAGGAGGTTGGTCCCCGCTGTTGCTGCCTACTCAGAGATCTCGAATGTTAGTGGTGGGGAAGGTGACGTGGATGATGACGTGTCTATGGATGTCACGTGGGTGCCCACAAGAGAGGAAGAGGAGGGAAGTTCAGATGGGGAGACAGACCGGCAAATAGGGAGGAGAGGCAGGCAGAACTTGCATTGCACAAGAGGTACAAAGCAGACTGCAAATGTATCAGGAGCGAGCCATCAACCATGTACAGTCACATCTGGCACTCCCAGGACGCCGGCACATGGATCCGCGGTGTGGGCTTTTTTCAATGTGTCCGTTGCTGACAACAGTGTTGCCATCTGCAGCCTTTGCAGTCAACGCATAAGTCAGGGTAAGCCCAACACTCACCTAGGGACGACCGCCTTAAGAAGGCACCTGAACTCCCATCACCGAGCCCAGTGGGAGCAATGCTGTCAGATACCACAAAGCCACACTCCAGGCTCTCATCGTCCAGCCTCTTCTCCTTCTCCTCTCTCCTCACATTTGCCCTCCACTCCACCTTCCATGATGCTGTCGTCACGTTGTTCTGGAAAAAGACAGGTTTCTGTGGCCCAAATGTTGGAGCGTAAAAAAATTATGACGCTGGATAACCCTCCTGCCCAACGTTTGACTGCTGGCTTGTCGGAACTGATAGCCCGCCAACTACTGCCATATCAACTGGTGGACTTGGAGGCCTTTCGTAAATTTGTGGCTATTGGAACACCACAATGGAAGGTCCCAGGCAGGAAATATTTCTCGCAGAAGGGCATTCCAGAGCTGTATGGCCATGTTCAGCGGCAAGTGAATATATCTCTGGTACACAGTGTCGGTGCCAAGATACATCTGACCACAGACACATGGTCTAGCAAACACGGGCAGGGAAGGTATATACCGTCTTAAACTTTATTGCCCATTCATATTACACAAAGCCCCCATTTAAATATGCTTACATCCAATAAATGATCATGAACCCATAAACTTAAAGCGAAGTTCCACCCTAAAATTATACTTACCTCCATCTTCTCGCTCCGGGTCACCTGAAAAACAAATGGATAATCGAATTTTTTTTTTTCTACTTACCTGGTTCAGAAGAAAATATACTTACCTTACTTCCTCTTCCTCCCCTTGGTGGCCACGGCGATTCGTCACTTCCTGGCTTGCATTGATTCCTGGGAGCTGAACGTCATCGCTCCCAGGAATCAATGCGCCTGCACCGGCCCCGACGTCAGTTCCGGTGCAGGCGCCGTCATACCTTGCTAAACAGCTTCTGGGCATGCCCAGAAGCTGTGTAGGGATGACGCTGCGGCACCGGAAGTGACGGCGGGGCCGGTGCAGTGCATCGTAGGACAGAAGAAGACGGAAGAGGACACAGAAGAGGATCGCGCTGGCTTCAAGCTGCCCACACCTGAGATGGCAGTGCTGGACAATACCTTTTCAAGGTAAGTATTTCTTCTAAAAGGTAAGTGCAACCCGGGACAGATCAGAGGGTAGCCATTGTGGAATGTACTATCCCTGACTGTCCCGGGGGTATTTTTATTTTAAAAAAAAATTCCCAGGGTGGAACTCCGCTTTAAAGATCTCAGGCACCACGACACCCTTAGTTGAATTCTGTATGACGAAATGCGTCAGAACATAAACACGCTGTCTCCATGGATACCTAGATGTGACCGCCGCATATCCGGATATCGCCACTGAGCACAGAGAGGATATCAGCAGACGCGGTGAGAGTGGCGTGGTGCCTGGGATCTTTTCGTTTATGATCATTTATTGGATGTAAGCATATTTAAATGGGGGCTTTGTGCAATAGGAATGGGCAATGAAGCTTAAGACGGTATTACACTATTTGGCTTCCTTGTCTTGCTCCGCTTCCATCGGTGGTTCGGTGACATATTGTTTGGCGGGCCGAGTGAAAACCGAAAGGTACAGTGACCTAGTTTGGGGAAACGTAACTGGCCCGAGAAATCGTATTCGCTTATGGAAGTTGAGGAGGAGGGGTTTTACAAGAGAGGAGTTATATGCTGACATAATATAAGTGCCATCCTTTTTGTTTTTTTCCGGTGAGTGTCCATTGCTACAGGGTGCACTGGAAGTGTGGTGGAGGATTTACAGCCCATACAGATCTATTTTTCCGAGCACTGGGAGTACCACCGTTTGTCAAGTTCTCTTGATATGGATATATAAGGGACTTAAGCAGAGATATGCTCACCCAATGATATAGCAGTTTTTGGACAAAAAAGTGTGTTGGATTTAATGCTTCAATCTGAACTCTTTTTTTATTTGTTGACACTGAGCAATTAATGTATGTTATGTTTAACCCTCCTCTTAGGGTCAGAACCGACCCGTTTTCAGGTTTTGAATGTCTATAAGTATCACATAAATTTGTTTATTGCATCAAGATTTTTTTACTTTGTCAAGAACCTCTATTTAAACAATGTAATAGAAAAATAATCCTTTTCACTAAATTATAAAATACTGTGGTGAAAATTAAGACGTTTATGGTGTTAGGGTCAATTCTGACCCAGTTATAATATAGGATTATAGGACACTAATAAGTGCCAAAACTGAAATCATAAACACTCTCTCTGCTTAGTAACACTGACAGCCAATCCCCTCTCAATCCTGTGAGCTGTAGTTAGGGAGGGGCCTATCTCTTTGCCTGCTTGTCTGCTTCTCTAAATAAAGTGAAGAAACATAGGACCAATACATTTCAGAGTTGCTGACTTTATTTTACCATTTTTTACATTTGAAAATGAGAGGTATGCTATCAAAAGAAAGGTCTTAAGCCCCGTACACACGTACCGATCGTCGGCCGACAGATCGTCTTTTGTCCAGGGCTGTCGGTGTCTGTTGAAAAGTGCAAAAGACTGCACACGAATTTTGTCTGCCGACTGCAGCCGACTGCAGAAGTGATGTCATGTAATGGTTAACTTTCCCTGTGTTTTTCCTTTTCTGAGCATGCCCAGTCTTGCAAATCTGCGGTCTGTCGGCCGAATTCTGTACTGACTGGCGAACAATCAGCCGCTCTGGTGTCGGCATACAAAAATTTTAATGCTTGCATGACAGATTCTTTTCGGCCGAATGTGCGCTGTCGGCTGTCGGAGGCATCATACTAACAAGCCTACAATCGGCAGATCGGTCGTCGGCCGAAGCTTTTCGGCCGACGATCGGTACGTGTGTACGGCCTTAAGGGGTCACACCAAAAATATTAAAACCAATCTTTTCAAGGATAAAGAAGCCTAACAAGGTAACCAAGAGGTAAGAAACAAATTGGATGATAAATAATTGTTCATAGGGTATTTTATGGCTGAATTAATACACGGGTCAAAACCGACCCGTTAACATCATGGATAGTAACAGAAAGCTACCATTAGAGGAGGTTTAAGCCTATTCAGCGCTGCTGAGTGTGATTAATGCTGGGGTTTGTGGGGAGGTGCAGTGTTGATTACATTTTTTCAAGTATTATACACTTCTTGCTCCAAAAGCAGATGCATGGGAAATGTCTGAGGAGGGTGTAATGAGCCTAGAGAGGAAAAAGAGGCTTCAGTTGTCTCTAGGGGAAGAAACTTGTATCCAGACCAGACCATCTCAGTAAGAGACTGAATAAACAATCTCTGGGATTGAGAGGTTGATAGAGACTCCTCTGACTCCTTGGAAGTGGAAACTTCAGCTTGACCTTCCATAGGGTCACCATCATCTACCTCTTCCATATCATCTGCCCAATCCTGAACTGATTCAGGGGGTGGCTCAGGAGAGGGGGATCTATTCCGTTTCTTTCCTCCATGTGGTGCTGCAATTATGTGAGCAATCCTACCCTCCAGGCTGGCTAATGCCAACGCCAAATCATCCTTAGGGACATAGGCTGTGGCAGAAGTATACGGAGTAGCTACTATGCTTGACAACCGTAATGGCTCAGATTGGCTTTTCAGGAGGAGTAGACACAGTGGAAGCATGACTAGGACCTTCAAGGCCTGACGGTGGCATCATTGTGCCTTTTCTTTTTTTTTTCCAAATAGTTTTTATTGGTTTTAAATGACAAATACAAGAGATGTGGTCAGCGTTGCAAGATAGAACGTAAATGCAGTTATACAAACAACAAGCGGTATGAAATATAACATGTCAGAAAACAGAAGTAGAAACAGTTAACAATCATTTATCATTCCAAGTGGTCCATGTTTCCCAGTGTTTGGTAAGTTGCGGAAGGGATTGAGAGCGCAGTGCCAGTGATTTCTCAAATTCAAGCGTGGTCATCACTGATGCTACGACCTCCGAAAGATTTGGGGCTTCTGTGTTTTTCCATCTCCTGGTAATGGTGGCCCTAGCGGCCAGTAGTATGTGTAAGACCACCCATCTGGTTTTGCTAGGAATCAAGTCAATATCTAGAGTAAGGAGGGCCAGAGCCGGGTTTGGTGTAATGGGCGAGTGTACTACAGAGGGAATAAGGCCAAAGACCTGGTTCCAGAAGCTGGTGAGGTTTTTACACGTCCACAGGATGTGGTGCAAGTTGCCTACCTGGCCACACTCCCGCCAGCAGAGCGAGGAGTGATTCTGGTAGAATTGCGATAGCCTATACGGTGTAAAGTACCAGCGGGACAAGATTTTCTGCGACAATTCCCAGTGGTTGGTGCATTTCGACACCCCGTAGGAGTGCCGGAAGGCACGAGTCCACTGTTGTGGCGAAAAGGTCCGTTGGAGATCACTTTCCCATTTAACCAAGGGACTCGATTTGTGGAAGGTGGTCTTGGCATTGAATATATTATAGAAAAAAGTGATGCCTTTAGTCGATCCAGAGGGATTAGTGAGGAACTGGTGAACTGCATATGGGATAGTAATGGTAGGGGGTGGATGTTTGGCCAGGAACGTGGAAATGCGAGTGTAGGTATAAAGCTCCTTGCGTGGTAGTTGGTAGTATTGAGTGAAGGAGGAAAATGGTTTCAGTCGGCTATCACTAAAGAGGTCATCGATCCAGTAGATGCCGCTGTCCCTCCATTTCAAAGTGGAAAGACAGGGAATCAAGATGTCTAGCAGTCGGATAGGTAGTCTTGGTTTGTAATGGGCTTCTCTTATATTTGTGTGTTTATGGAGTTCCCTCCATGCGGCGATGGACGTTTTGGTTGTGACTAGCAAGTCTGGCATATTTTGGGGCTTCCAGCCATCCGCTAGTAGTAAATGGTGCAGGCGATCCACCTTGCTGTATGCGGCTTCTATTTGAGACCAGTGAATGTCAGGGTTCTCGGGAAACCACTTATGTAGCATGTTCAATTTGGGATGCCAGGAAGTAGTCCTGTAAATGCACCATACCCATTCCTCCCACCTTTTTGTGTTTGATAAGATGGGCCCACGAGCACCGGGGGTGTTTTCCTTGCCAGATATAGTGTTTGAGTACCCGATTTAAAGATTTAAGTATTGCCGACGGGAGAGGAACAGGAAGAGTACGGAACACGTAAAGGATCTTGGGGAGGGCCATCATTTTAAAAGCTGCCAATTTGCCCAACCAAGACAGTTCTTGGTAGGGTTTTTTGGCCAGGTCGACCTGGATATCTGCTAAAAGTGGTTTGTAATTGGCTTCCGCCAGTGATGAAATTGAAGGAGTCAGTTTTAGCCCTAGATATGAGATGTCACGATCAGTCCATACATACGGGAATTGGGATTCTAGGTGTCGTCTAGCGTGTGATTGCACCCCCAGGTTAAGAATGAGTGATTTGGTGAAGTTTACCTTGTAGTACGATATGGAAGAGAAGGACGTGAGAAGTTGGTGTAGGAAGGGCATGGACACTATGGGATTTGTGACGGAGAGGATGACATCGTCCGCAAAGAGAGTTATCTTGTGGGACATACCTCTAATGCGAAATCCGGATATGTGGGGATATAATCGTATATGTTCGGCTAGCGGTTCCATCATCAGGTTGAATATACTGGGAGAAAGTGGGCAACCTTGGCGAGTGCCATTGGTGATGGAGAAAGGTTTGGAAATCACACCCGAGACAAATACGTGAGCGGATGGGTTAGAATATAGAGCCATAATGGCAGATAGAATCAGGCCTGTGAATCCAAATTTCTCCAACACCAAAAGCATGTACTTCCAGTAGACCCTATCAAATGCCTTTTCAGCATCGATGGATAGGAGAAGAGAGGGGGTTTTCGTCACCTTGGCGTAGTGTATTAAGTTGATAACTCGATGTGTGGCATCCGCCGCCTGTCTATTGGTCATGAAGCCCAGTTGATCGGGATTTATTAAGGTGGGAAGGATGGTGGAAAGGCAAATAGCAATAATTTTGGCATAAATTTTTACGTCCGAGTTCAACAGAGAAATCGGGCGGAAATTTGCCGGGGTGTCCGGGGATTTGCCTGGTTTAGGGAGAGCCACTATATACGCCTTAAGCATCTCTGGTGGGAAAGAGCCCAATAGGGAAATGGATTGGTATAGGCGAAGTAAGAATGGGGATAGCGTGTCCTGGAATTGTTTGAAGTACTCGTTTGTGAAGCCATCAGGGCCCGGGGATTTGTCGTTGGGGAGTGTGCCAATAGTGTGGGTAATTTCCTCGGAGGAGATGGGTGAGTTCAGAGTCTGGAGTTGTTCCTCAGTCAGGGGGGGAGTTTTATCTCAGTCAGGAAAGATGGTATATCCGAATCAGTCGGGGTGGGGCAGGAGGGGTCCTCTTTCAATTTGTATAATGCCCCATAGTAGTCTGAAAATGCGTCTGCTATGTCTTGAGGTTTTAACAATTTCTGTTTGGTAAATGGGTGGAAAATGTGAGGGATTTTACTCTTTGCTTTCCTTGCTTTCAGGCGATTGGCTAAGAATTTTCCAGCCTTGTTATGTTGCGAATAAAACTTCAGGGCCCGCATAGCTTTGTCGTGATCCCGGATTAAAAGTAAATGCAACTCGTGACAAAGTCGGGAAAGAGTCTTCGAGGTCGTGTCTGTAGGAGAGGCCTTATTGGTGGCTTCCAGTTTGCGGATGTCCGCCAATAAGGAGTCTATAGATGATTTGTGTGATTTCCTGTCTCTGGCTTTAAGTTGGATCAGTATGCCTCTCATGAAGGCTTTGTGGGTGTTCCACAGTATTTGGGGTGAAATGCTCGGACTATCATTGGTCTGGAAAAAGGATGTCAGGTGGTCTCGAATCGAGGCAGAGTGTTGGTGGAGCTGGATCAGTCTATTATCGCATCTCCAGGTGGAAAAGCCAGAACCAGGCCCGTCCAACTGGAGCATGAGGGATATAGCCGCATGATCCGACCAGGAGATGTCATGAATCGTGACCTCTGAAGTGCGGTGTAACAACCATGAGTTCAACACAAAAAGGTCAATACGGGAATAGGATCTGTGGTGGGTTGAAAGAAATGTGAAATCTTTCTCCTCAGCATGAAAGCAGCGCCAGGCATCGTATAGCTCCTCCCGGCATAGCAGGCTCCCCAGAACAGCCGAGCGCCTGCCACACCCAGAGGTGGTATTGATCCGTGGGTCTGGAGGTAAGTTAAAGTCACCGCAGAGGAGGAGGTGACCTTCCCTTAGCGCCTGAGCCTTCTTAAGGAGTTTGCGGATAAAGTGCAATTGCTTAGTATTGGGGGCATATAAACATACCAATGTTAAGGGCACATTATCTACGACACATATCAGAATTACATATCTACCCTCCGGATCCAGATGTGACGATTTAAGGGAGAACACCACTGAGTCTCTGACAGCCACTAGTATGCCGTTCTTTTTGACTGGTGCAGAAGCAAAGAAAATGTGAGGAAAGTTCCGGTGCTGGCAGTATGGGGCAGCGTCCACCTGAAAGTGTGTTTCCTGGGCAACCAGGATGTCAGCCTTCTGGTTAATGGCTTCCTTCCATAGGGTCCTCCGTTTGGCCGGGTGGTTTAGTCCATTGGAGTTGATAGAGAGAATTTTTAGTCCCATGGGAAAAGGATCAGAGGCGATGGAATCAGCCGATGGTACGTCTTGGATCAAGGTGTGTGTGGTACAGCAAAGTGAAGACCAACGAGGCTACGTACTGGCAATGGAGAAGTATGAAGCAAAAAAGTCTGATGATACTGGAGTACACTGGGCACTGGGAGCAAGAAAACTGCATGGTGTTCTGAGAGTCAATAAGGTAGAGGAAAGAAAGCTGTATAGTGGTAACAACGAGCTCCAACGGGAGCAACCAAGGGGCCCACTGCTGGGCATAAAAAAGAGAATTCCTCGAAAGGGATTCGGGCAAGGAGACCTGCAACATTTGTCAGGGTAAGGTACGGTGGTTTGTACCAGGGCACTGGACCAGGGAGGTTCGTTGAGCAGGAAAGAAGTAAAACAGGGCCTTCACGTTTTGTTGTGGTGGTTTGTAGGGGGTCTAACCCATCCTAGCGAGGTGTTCGCTTTCTGAGGTGGAGCATGCACTGGAGGTTGAGGAGGAATGATATTCCAAGTGCGTAGAAGGTCCAATCCGGCGTCCAAGGTGTGTACGGTTTTGGTGGTGCCCTCTTTGGTAATTATCATACTCCCTGGATATTTCCACTTATAAGGTATATCGTGGTTGCGCAAGGCCTTGGTGATGGTCAGTAAGTTGATGCGGCGTTGCATTGTGTAACGGGAGAAGTCTGGGAATACTTGAAGGTTCCTCGCCTGGTCAGGCAGTAGATCTTTCTGCTTAAAAGCGTGAAGAATGCCTTCTTTCGCTTGGTAGTAGTGCATTTTAAGTAGCACATCTCTTGGCACATCCGCAGGCAAATGGGGAGGTTTAGGAATGCGGTGAATACGGTCTATAGTGACATCTGTGGGGGTAAAGCCTGGAACTGCAGCTAGGAACAAGTGTCTCACAAAGTGCGGGAGTTGATTCGAGGAAACCGTTTCAGGAATGCCGCAAATTTTTAGATTACTCCGGCGTGACCGGTCTTCAAGGTCTGCTAGTTTAGACCTAATCCAGGAGATATCATCTACCTGAGATGTGTGAGCATCCACCATTGTATTGAACGAAGTAGCAAAGTCTGTCATTTGGTTTTCAACATGGTCAATCCTAGATTCCACAACCTGTATATTCCGTTTACATTCTCTTAGGCCTGACACTAAGTCAGCCTGCAGGGAAGATCTCAACAGCATCACCATTTCCTTCAGTGCCGTATCTGTTATGGGCTGCCCTGTAGTTGGAAGTGCTGCTATGGGATCAGGTATGTGAGTGTCCATGTCTGGTGCATCCTCTGTTCAGCCCTCGCCATGTGCAAATTCTGCTGCGAGTGGTGAGGAGGATCTCCTTTGCTTGCCTTTAGCAGGACTCTGAGTAGATGGGGTAGACTGACCTGAATGCAGATCGGGATCGGCATCTGCTGAGTGCTGGGAGTCCTTTAGAAGAGCTGCCGCCGCCAGGGCGCTGGCTGCGTCCCTGTGAAGAGATGTCCGGGCGCCATGTTGGCTGGAGCCTCCCGCCTCTGGCGGGAAGTATAGGGTAAGCTTCTTCAGTTTAGGTGGGTCACGCTGCCGTCTGGACATCTCCACTATGTTCCCGGGTGTACCGCAGTGTGATCGGTGTAGACAGGCAGAGTTTAGAGGCTCCATAGAGGTGATTTTCCCCGGTCCAGTGCAGGAGCTCTTAGATCATGCGGCCATACTCGTCCGCGGTCGCTCCGCCCCTTATCATAGTGCCTTTTCCAACTGTGCTCCCTTCAGCCCTTTTTCGGGCAGACATTGTTTTATAGCAAGACAAATATGAGGTACTAACTTTTAAGTGTACTCAAGGCTTGTGCCAAGCGTATACAGCCTAATACACACAGCACTAATTATCTTAAGATACAGGACCTGTTTGTGCCAGTAACATACACCCAGAGTGACTCACGCAACCCAGCTGCTGCTGCTCTGTGTCTCCTTCAGCCTCTGACAGAGGCTAGCACGATGGAAACAGTTCCTTTAAAATCACACCTGTTTATGCTGAAAAGCGCATGTGCGGCATGGCACGAGGTGTCCATGTGCACGCCATTGCGCTGGAACCCGCCCTCCATGCAGCGTACGCCTGTTATAAAAAGTGAAGATTCTCGTGTACGTGAACAAACCCTCACCACAGACACGCCAGGAAGCAGGAGACGAACATGCAGACGCTTAAGCGCCAAGGAGAAAACAGCAAACACATGGGGTTCGAGCAGCTTAGGTTAAATCTTCTTTGTAACAGCTGAAACCCTTTCAGGTGATCAGCTCAGGGTAAGAAACTGTGTAATAACAACATGCTTTAAACATAATTTTACATAAACCTGCTACAATAGATGTAATTATAAGCAGAAACACATTTGTCAACAGACACAAGTCTCTTTAATCTTATTAAAGGGAACAGTGCATAACATATTTACAATTTGCAATCTTTACCTTTTAAGGTTTGTTTGCTGTGTAAATATTTAAAATGGACTTTAAGAATCCAATCTTCACCCATCACGGCAAGGTTTGTCTTGAAGACCTTCAAGGACTGGGCCTCCTATATAAGAGGGGCCACAGCCTTGGACCTGTAGAGCACCCTGCATGGAGCGCCTTTGGGGTTTGGTATTCCAAGGGTCCGGATCCCAGGGTCCAACGCCTAAAAAGGAAAGCATTACAGGCAAAACCTTGTATCTGCTTCCTGAGGCTCGGGTACCATCTTTTTAGTTAATTGACTGTTTTAGATGGATCTGATAGCTAACCCCTTAGATCCAGTGATCTTTGATTGGGGTATGTAGCATAATCTTCTTTCTTCTTCTTTAAAACATAACAAACATGGAGCGACTCTCCACAGTGACCTTCACCTTAAGACACTGGCAAACTTCCTGAGTGAGAGGAGTCATATAGGGGGGGTCATCAATTCTGATTGGTTGTTATAATTTATGGCTCTGTGTCCCGTGATGTACGAAAAGTTAAAGTATCTAAAAAAAGGTATTTCTATCCTGCTCATAGATATATTGAATTTGAATGCAGGTTTTAAAGAATTTAGATACATAGTAGATATGACCAATGAGTTTAAGTCACCCTTCATACTGCGAATGCGTCATCAATAAATCTGCACCAACAAGTGCAGTGTTGAATAAAGAATTTGGAATGGTATATAAATGCATTTTCAATCACATCCATAAAGGCACTGGCATATGGCGGGGCTACATTAGAACCCATCGCTGCACCCATAAGTTGTAAATAGTAGCTGTCTTTGAATAGAAAGAGTTTTTACTCTAAAACAATCGCTAACAGTTCTAACAAAAAATTCATTTGTCTGTTATTATAGTTTTTAGAGTGGACTAACAGATGCCGCAAGCTTTGATTCCTAAGTCATGGGGAATGGCAGTATACAAATTGGCTTTGTCCCAAGTAACCAATTTTAAATCTGTATCTATATCAATTTGGGATCCACCGATTATTGGCAAGGCTAATATGTCGAGGGCCAATATGCACTTTCCCGATATATCGGAATCAGCCCCGGAGGTTACCGATATTGGCGATATTGTCGTGACGTCATTGTGTATGTTGCGCCACGCGCCTCCGCGCACTGAGACAGCTTCTGCCTTCTCAGGCCACATCCCTCAGCCTCGTCTGGACTCTGGAGTCGGGGAGTCTCCACCCGACAGTGAGTGTACAATGTGTACAGTGCACAGTGTGTTTAACACAGCCCCCATACATCCATCCATCCACAGATGCCCGGTGCCAGCCAGCCACCCACACACCCAAAGCCAGCCAGCCAACCACATGCCCTGCCTGTACCAGCTAGCCAGCCACAGGCCCTGGGCCTGTACCAGCCAAAGGGTGCCAGCCAGCCAGCCACCCACCACAGGGTGCCAGCTAGCCACCAAAGGGTGCCAGCCAGCCACCACAGGGTGCGTGACAGCCAGCCACCCACCACAGGGTGCCAGCCAGCTACCCACCCACCACTGGGTGCCAGCCAGCCACCCACCAAAGGGTGCCAGCCAGCCAGCCACCCACCACAGGGTGCCAGCCAGCCACCCACCCACCCACCAAAGGGTGCCAGCCAGCCAACCACCCACCAAAGGGTGTCAGCCATCCAGCCATCCACCACAGGGTGCCAGCCAGTCAGCCACCCACCACAGGGTGCCATCAAGCCACCCACCAAAGGGTGCCAGCCACCCACAACTGGGTGCCAGCCAGCTACCCACCACAGGGTGCCAGGCAGCCACCCACCAAAGGGTGCCAGCCACCCAGCCACCCACGAAAAGGGTGCCAGCCAGCCACCCATGAAAAGGGTGCCAGCCAGCCAGCCAGCCACCCACCACAGGGTGCCAGCGGCCCACCCACCAAAGGATGCCAGCCAGCCACCCACCACAGTGTGCCAGCCAGCCACCCGCCAAAGGGTGCCAGCCAGCCACCCACCCACCCACCAAGGGGTGCCAGACACTCATCACCACAGGGTGCTAGCCAGCCAGTTTATTTTTCTTAAGCCTATATTTAATTTCAGTAGTGTCTTTCAAATTTCAATGGAGAGGGATGCAGATAGAAAAATTAAAAGTGTGGTCTGGGACTATTTCTCATCTCCATCTCCAGGAAAAGCAGCAGTGTGCAACACATGCACAAACAATGTAAGCATGGGATCCGTAACTGCAAAAACCAAAAGTATGTCAAATCTTTGGGCCCATCTAAGAGTTCATCATGTTGAATTATATCATGCAGCACAGAAAAAACTAAATGAATCACAAGGTAAAACATCACTATTCCAGGCAACAATAACAGATATGTTTCAGAAAAAAAAAAACAGATGGCTAAAATCAGATGGAAGATCCCAACTGCTGGACAGAGTAATCACAGAGATGATGGTCACTGATAACCAGCTATTTACAAAGGTGTCTGACTCTGGATTTAGGTGGTTGATGTCCATAGTTGAGCCAAGGTACACAAGAAGAGTGACAAGTATTATCAAACCGAAATGCTGGAAAAGGTTCACCAAAAGGTCGTTGAGAAAGTAAAGGCTATGCTGCATGTGGGGCGTGGCCTGGCACAGCATGGAGTAAGACACAAGTGAGCTGAGCTCTGCACATTACTCCTTAAGGCCCCATGCACACAGGACGTTTTTAACGCCGCTGTAAGCAGCGTCAGGCGTTTTCTTTTTGCAGCCTAAAAACGCCCCTCCATGTTATTCTATGGCCTCATGCACACTCAGACGTTTTTGAGCTGTAAGTGGCCTAGGCGTTTTTAAGCTGCAACAAGAACCCACGACCTGCGCGTTCTGAGGACCAGCGTTACAGCGTTAAAAACGCCTGACGCTGCTAAAAGCTGAATAACTTTGCTATAACGTTGCTTAACGTGCGTTAAGCCACGTTATACGATTTTTTTTCTTCCATTCAAAATCAATGGTTCCCTATGGGAGCCTATTGATTTGAATGGAGTTCGCACCGCAACACCGCAAGTCGGATCCGACTTGCGGAGTTACTTGCGCTGTGGGAATCTTGAGGGGGAACTCCACGCCAAAATGGGAAAAAAACGGCGTGGGGGTCCCCCCCAAGGTTCCAAACCAGGCCCTTCGGGTCTGGTATGGAATTTGAGGGTAGCCCCATGCCGAAAAAACGGCGTGGGGTCCCCCCCAAAATCCATACCAGACCCTTATCCGAGCATGCAGCCCGGCAGGCCAGGAAAGGGGAGGGGACGAGCGAGCGGCCCCACCCCCCCTGGACCACACCAGGCCACATGCCCTCAACATGGGGGGGTGTTGGTGCTTTGGGGCAGGGGGAGCTCTGCACCCCCCACCTCAAAGCACCTTGCCCCCATGTTGATGAGGACAAGGGCCTCATCCCCACAACCCTGGCCGGTGGTTGTGGGGGTCTGCGGGCAGGGGGCTCATCGGAATCTGGAAGCCCCCTTTAACAAGGGGCCCCCCAGATCCCGGACCCCCTTCCTATGTGAATGGGTATGGGGTACACTGTACCCCTACTCATTCACCACACAAAAGGCAGTGTATGGAAATAACGACAAGAGACGTTTTGGTAAGTTTATTAAAAATCTTCATCCGACTCTTCTTGTCTTCTCCTCTCCGGGGTCTTCTGCTCTTTTGCTGTCCGCCCTTCTTGTCTTCTCCTCTCCGGGGTCTTCTCTTCTCCGGGGTCTTCTGCTCTTTTGCTGTCCGCCCTTCTTGTCTTCTCCTCTCCGGGGTCTTCTGCTCTTTTGCTGTCCCCTCTTCTTGTGTTCTTCTCTCCGGGGTCTTCTGCTGTCCACTCTTCTTTTCTTCTCCTCTCCGGTCTTTTGCTGTCGGCTGTCGGCTGTCGGCTCTTCTTCCTCCGGTCCTCCTCCGACGACGTCTCCGCTGATTATGCCTATCTCCGGTCTCTGCAGCTTATTATATAGCCATTAGGGGCGGAGCCTCCCGATGACGTCAACGGAGGCTCCGCCCCTAATGGCTATATAATAAGCTGCAGAGACCGGAGATAGGCATAATCAGCGGAGACGTCGTCGGAGGAGGACCGGAGGAAGAAGAGCCGACAGCCGACAGCAAAAGACCGGAGAGGAGAAGAAAAGCAGAGTGGACAGCAGACGACCCCGGAGAGAAGAACACAAGAAGAGGGGACAGCAAAAGAGCAGAAGACCCCGGAGAGGAGAAGACAAGAAGGGCGGACAGCAAAAGAGCAGAAGACCCCGGAGAGGAGAAGACAAGAAGGGCGGACAGCAAAAGAGCAGAAGACCCCGGAGAGGAGAAGACCCCGGAGAGGAGAAGACAAGAAGAGTCGGATGAAGATTTTTAATAAACTTACCAAAACGTCTCTTGTCGTTATTTCCATACACTGCCTTTTATGTGGTGAATGAGTAGGGGTACAGTGTACCCCTACAGGAGGGCCATAGATTGATCAGCAATACAAGATATGTTTATAGTCTACAACTTTCCTCCTAATATTCTTTCTCGGATCTCACAGACTGCTGCTGGACCTGCACCATTGTATCCCTGGGGGAACTGTCCACCCATTTGCCCTCTCTCCCTCCCTTCTATCCTCAAGAATCCCCTTGTTTGAGCTGCCCTCGCCTCCTGGGAGATCGGGACAAACCCCTGATCTACCATCTCTGGAAGAACTATGCAAGCTGACAAATTGTCATAGATGCTCTGGATGCACTTTCATATTGGTTTTGCCTCTGAGAGGGGAGACCACATTCATCAATGTTGGGCCGGGACTGTACTGTTTTATTTGCCACGGATCTCAGCCGCAAGATGACCATACATGTCGCTACACATACGAAGAATTACTTTCAGAAGTCACGAGAGTCTTACGAATTGCTCCCTTTTTCTTTTATGCTTCATTTGTTTTTTCTCCCTTTTTTCTTTTTTCTCTGCACCCCCTGTGGTGTCGAATTGTCTCACAGACTGTGCTGCCCAGCGAGTTTTTTCTCGCCCCTTGCACCTGCTGCGTCAGGTGTATGTTCCCTGTTTCACTCCTTTTTTATTTTCAGTGTGCCTTCTCCTTACCCTGGACCAGCCGTTCGTTTTTGCACTAATCTCTGCTGGGAATTGTATTTAGTATGTGGTCTGGTCCTGGCTCTTCTCCCCCTTAGCTTTTTACATGCACACTATGTTCTGAATGTCTCAGGGACTCTTTTTTTTGTTGGTTTTTTGGGGATCCAAGCCCGCACGTGTTGGGGATGGTGCAGGGCAGGGTGGGGGGTTGAAGTTTTACATTTAGTGCAACTGTTTTATCTATGCAAGTACATGTTTCTTAACTGTGTTTATGTTATGGTACCGGTGGTGCATTCTGTGTTACTCATGGACTGCCTTCTGCTGATTTTATTTCACTGTTTCCCTGGCCTTTGCGGGGGGGGGGGGACATCACTGAGATCCTGGAGGTCTTTACCCTTTCAAGTTTGACTCAATGGGCGCGGCCACCCTGAAAATTTTGACGTGGAACGTCCGGGGCATGAGGGACATGCCCCGGACGTTCCCTAATGGCCCCTAATGGCTATATAATAAGCTGCAGAGACCGGAGATAGGCATAATCAGCGGAGACGTCGTCGGAGGAGGACCGGAGGAAGAAGAGCCGACAGCCGACAGCCGACAGCAAAAGACCGGAGAGGAGAAGAAAAGAAGAGTGGACAGCAGAAGACCCCGGAGAGAAGAACACAAGAAGAGGGGACAGCAAAAGAGCAGAAGACCCCGGAGAGGAGAAGACAAGAAGGGCGGACAGCAAAAGAGCAGAAGACCCCGGAGAGGAGAAGACCCCGGAGAGGAGAAGACAAGAAGGGCGGACAGCAAAAGAGCAGAAGACCCCGGAGAGGAGAAGACAAGAAGAGTCGGATGAAGATTTTTAATAAACTTACCAAAACGTCTCTTGTCGTTATTTCCATACACTGCCTTTTATGTGGTGAATGAGTAGGGGTACAGTGTACCCCATACCCATTCACATAGGGAGGGGGTCCGGGATCTGGGGGGCCCCTTGTTAAAGGGGGCTTCCAGATTCCGATGAGCCCCCTGCCCGCAGACCCCCACAACCACCGGCCAGGGTTGTGGGGATGAGGCCCTTGTCCTCATCAACATGGGGGCAAGGTGCTTTGAGGTGGGGGGTGCAGAGCTCCCCCTGCCCCAAAGCACCAACACCCCCCCATGTTGAGGGCATGTGGCCTGGTGTGGTCCAGGGGGGGTGGGGCCGCTCGCTCGTCCCCTCCCCTTTCCTGGCCTGTCGGGCTGCATGCTCGGATAAGGGTATGGTATGGATTTTGGGGGGGACCCCACGCCGTTTTTTCGGCATGGGGCTACCCTCAAATTCCATACCAGACCCGAAGGGCCTGGTTTGGAACCTTGGGGGGGACCCCCACGCCGTTTTTTTCCCATTTTGACGTGGAGTTCCCCCACGTTTCCCCCAAGATTCTCACAGCGCAAGTCGCCCCGCAAGTCGGATCCGACTTGCGGTGTTGCGGTGCGACCTCCATTCAAATCAATAGGCTCCCATAGGGAACCATTGATTTTGAATGGAAGAAAAAAAAACGCTGCTAAAAGCAACGTGGCAAAACGTGCAATAACGCCAATGGAAAAAGCTACTGAAAGCACGTTTTTACAGCTGCTTTTTCCGGCGTCAGAACTAACTTTGACGTACGTTTTTTCTAACGCCCCGTGTGCATGGGGCCTAATAGACCCATCCTGTGCTCCGGAATCCCCCTGGGCTGACCTGGCTGGCTCCTGTAGTGCTCCCACACATACCCCAATCCAGGGGAACGGCTCCTGAACAGGGCGGCGACCTGC
The DNA here is from genome assembly GCF_965119305.1 of Pelophylax lessonae. Classification (NCBI taxonomy): domain Eukaryota; kingdom Metazoa; phylum Chordata; class Amphibia; order Anura; family Ranidae; genus Pelophylax; species Pelophylax lessonae. Next base: position 884,059,075 of record NC_138768.1, read on the forward strand.
GAAAACGGACGTTTTTTCCGGCCGGATACACAATCTAGGCGAGTCCCCGGCTTCGGCCTACTCCTGGAAGTCAGCGGCCATCTTGGTACACCCACTCGATCGGTTTTTGAGCTGTTCTGACTCTCCTGACGCCCGGATCTCTCCTTTTAAAGGTACTGTGGGACACTCTGGCTCCTCTTTATGCTGCCTGACCCCTCTAGTGACGCTACTCAGATTTTATGAGTGACCAGCTGCTTAGTTTCACTTCAGCACGGTCGGCCATCTTGCTGCACCCCAGCCTCTATTCATCTCCTATTAACTACTGTACTTGGTCATTTTTGCCCGAACAAAGTCCTGACTATGGCACCCCCAAAATCGAAGCCAGAGACTGTTGCCAAGTTGGATAAGTTCAGGAGAAATTACAATGCTGATTTGGGGGAGACTGCCAGTATTGTAGCAGAGGGGGGAAGATCGGCAGGCGCTGACACGGATAAGGTGCTAGGGGCCATTTCAGCCCTGCAAGCTACTCTCACTACTAAAATAGAAGAGGTCAAAGTGGATATCTCCCTCATTAGGCAAGACCTACACCTGCTTAAGGAGAGAGTAAAACCTCTGAAACAAGAATTGGAGAGATGGAGGACGCGATCCCGCCTTTACAACATGCCTCTGAACATATGCAGCACCAAATGAATCAGATTCTTGCAAAACAGGATGACATGGAGAACAGACTTCGTAGGTGTAACTTGCGTTTTATCGGGCTACCAGAAGGTTCGGAGGGCAAAGACCCGACTACATTTTTGGAACAATTACTAACTACAACTTATGGCAGAGAGGCCTTCTCGGCCACGTTTGCGGTAGAAAGGGCCCACCGAATGCCCGCTAGGCCTCCGCCGCAGGGTGCTCCCCCACGCACATTCATCGCGAAACTGCTCAATTATAAAGACCGAGATGCTGCACTCAGGCTGGCAAGGGTGCAAGGCAACATACCCATAGATAACGTAAGGGTGGCCATCTTTCCTGATTTTTCTACCGAAGTCCAGAAACGCAGACAGAGCTTTACAGAAGCTAAAAGCCGCTTACGCATTAAAAACCTCAAATACTCCATGTTATTTCTTGCACGCCTTCGAGTGGAAGATGGAGACCGCACTGTGTTCTTTGAATCTCCTGAGGATGCAATTAACTGGTTGGAAAAACGTGAACCAAACAGGAGGGCCATAGATTGATCAGCAATACGAGATATGTTTATAGTCTACAACTTTCCTCCTAATATTCTTTCTCGGATCTCACAGACTGCTGCTGGACCTGCACCATTGTATCCCTGGGGGAACTGTCCACCCATTTGCCCTCTCTCCCTCCCTTCTATCCTCAAGAATCCCCTTGTTTGAGCTGCCCTCGCCTCCTGGGAGATCGGGACAAACCCCTGATCTACCATCTCTGGAAGAACTATGCAAGCTGACAAATTGTCATAGATGCTCTGGATGCACTTTCATATTGGTTTTGCCTCTGAGAGGGGAGACCACATTCATCAATGTTGGGCCGGGACTGTACTGTTTTATTTGCCACGGATCTCAGCCGCAAGATGACCATACATGTCGCTACACATACGAAGAATTACTTTCAGAAGTCACGAGAGTCTTACGAATTGCTCCCTTTTTCTTTTATGCTTCATTTGTTTTTTCTCCCTTTTTTCTTTTTTCTCTGCACCCCCTGTGGTGTCGAATTGTCTCACAGACTGTGCTGCCCAGCGAGTTTTTTCTCGCCCCTTGCACCTGCTGCGTCAGGTGTATGTTCCCTGTTTCACTCCTTTTTTATTTTCAGTGTGCCTTCTCCTTACCCTGGACCAGCCGTTCGTTTTTGCACTAATCTCTGCTGGGAATTGTATTTAGTATGTGGTCTGGTCCTGGCTCTTCTCCCCCTTAGCTTTTTACATGCACACTATGTTCTGAATGTCTCAGGGACTCTTTTTTTTGTTGGTTTTTTGGGGATCCAAGCCCGCACGTGTTGGGGATGGTGCAGGGCAGGGTGGGGGGTTGAAGTTTTACATTTAGTGCAACTGTTTTATCTATGCAAGTACATGTTTCTTAACTGTGTTTATGTTATGGTACCGGTGGTGCATTCTGTGTTACTCATGGACTGCCTTCTGCTGATTTTATTTCACTGTTTCCCTGGCCTTTGCGGGGGGGGGGGGGGACATCACTGAGATCCTGGAGGTCTTTACCCTTTCAAGTTTGACTCAATGGGCGCGGCCACCCTGAAAATTTTGACGTGGAACGTCCAGGGGCATGAGGGACAAGATTAAAAGGACGGCTGTTTTCAATACCCTCAAGCAGCTGCGTGCGGACATCTTGGTCCTGGTAGAGACTCATCTGGATGGGTGCATGCAGCTGTCACTCAAACGCCCGTGGGTGGGGTGGGTGTACCACTCAGCCTACACATCCCATTCTAGAGGTGTGGCCGTACTAGTAACGAAGTCAATCCATTTCCAGCTTCTAGGATCTCATGTCGACCCCCTAGGTAGATATGTGTTTTTACGGGTCTCTATTTTTGGTGAATCTATGCTCCTAATGGCCTACTATGTTCCGCCACCCTTCTCCAGCTCTGTTTTATTAGAGGGGTTTGCCTTCCTGGCTCAACACCCGGCTCTACCGGCTATCTGGATCGGGGACTTTAATAATGTACTTGATCCCACCTTGGATGGGTGCATGCAGCTGTCACTCAAACGCCCGTGGGTGGGGTGGGTGTACCACTCAGCCTACACATCCCATTCTAGAGGTGTGGCCGTACTAGTAACGAAGTCAATCCATTTCCAGCTTCTAGGATCTCATGTCGACCCCCCAGGTAGATATGTGTTTTTACGGGTCTCTATTTTTGGTGAATCTATGCTCCTAATGGCCTACTATGTTCCGCCACCCTTCTCCAGCTCTGTTTTATTAGAGGGGTTTGCCTTCCTGGCTCAACACCCGGCTCTACCGGCTATCTGGATCAGGGACTTTAATAATGTACTTGATCCCACCTTGGACAGGTTCGGCACTTCTCCCCAGGTGTTGGCTCCGGCCTGTAGTACCAGATTTGCCAGACTGCTGGAGAGTTTTGGGTTGCGGGACACATGGCGTGCGCTATATCCCTCCCAGAGGTCATATTCCTGTTTTTCTGCATCCCATCACACCATGTCCAGAATTAACTTGATACTGCTGTCCCGAGCCCTGCTTCCCAGATTGCTTAAGGCGGGTTTTTCTCCCAGGTCCATGTCTGATCACTGTCCATACTGGGTGGTGTTGTCCTTGCCCCACAGTAGACCTCCGCCGGCCTGGAGACTTAACCCTGCGTGGTTGGCCCTGATGGAGGGGGGTAATGCACTGGATGCATCCTGGAGTCAGTTTTTCGCTGATAACGATCAAACTGCCTCTCTTGGAGCGGTGTGGGAGGCGTTTAAATTACATGCCAGAGCCACTCTACAATCTCGTGTTAAGGCCATTAAAGCGGACTCTGCTGCGGCTTACTCCCGGGCAACGGCTAACCTCGCCACGGCTGAGAGTTCCTATTTGGCGGATCCTACCCAGGCCAATGAATCCCAGTATAAGCTGACCTCCAAGTTAGTGACCCAACTGGACTATGAACGAGCAAAGACAAAACTATTCTTTCAGAAGCAAAGACTGTTTGCACATGGTGAACGAGCTGGGAGGCTCCTCGCCTACCTGGTACATTGTGAGGACCGCCCTCCAGTAGTGATATCCCTGATAGCGGACTCTGGTGCCCCCTTGACTGACCCTCCGCGGGTCGCGGACAGGTTCCGTACATTCTTTAGTGACCTCTACACTTCCAGGGCTCCTACTGACCACTCGGACATGCATTCATTCCTACAGACAGTAGATTTCCCGACGTTGTCTCCTGAACAGGTTGCGATCCTGGAGGCGCCGCTCACCGAGGGCGAGATTGCGGAGGCCGTGTCCAGATTTCCCAGATCAAAGTCCCCGGGTCTAGACGGACTCCCGGTGGAGTTCTACGCCCAATTTTCTGAACTCCTGTTACCCAAACTACTTGCCCTTTTTACTCAGCTCTATGAGGATCGGGAGTTGCTCCCCTCTATGAGAGAGGCACTAATAGTGTTGATCCCTAAACCGGGCAAGGATCCCCACTTTCCGGAGTCGTATCGTCCTATTTCTCTCCTCCAGGTAGATGTAAAGATTCTTGCTAAGATCCTAGCTCTCCGCCTTAACCAAGTAATACTTACACTTGTCCACCCCGACCAGGCGGGCTTTATGCCGGGTAGAAACACCTCCTTTAACTTACGTAGATTGTTCATGAACCTCCAAGCTGAACATGACAACTCGGGCAGGAGGGTGGTGGTGACTCTGGACACGGCCAAAGCCTTTGACTCGGTGGAATGGTCCTTCTTGTGGGCATGCCTCGGGAAATATGGCTTTGGACCCAAATTTATACGTTGGGTACAGTTGCTATACAATGCTCCGGTTGCGAAAGTTCTGGCTAATGGTTGGACTTCGTCTGAGTTTCCTCTGTCTAGGGGCACCCGCCAAGGGTGTCCCTTGTCCCCTCTGCTTTATGCCCTGGTGGCGGAACCCTTGGCTATTGCCATTAGGGACCACCCTGATATCCGCGGATTTCGCAGAGGTTCCCTTACGGAAAAGATCAGTATGTATGCCGATGATACCCTGCTCTATCTGGAGGACCTGGACGACTCTCTGTTGACAGCCCTTTCCCTCATAGAGCGATTTGGGAGCTTTTCGGGCCTCCAGATTAATTGGGATAAATCACAAATTCTTCCTATGGATGGTACCCCTTCCGCTGTGATCCCTGCGAACCCCGCCCTTAAATGTGTTCCCCGCTTTAAGTATTTCGGGGTCCAAGTTACGACATGCCCACAGGATTATGTCACAGACAATGTCCAACCCCTGTTCCCCCTGATAAAGTCTAAAATCCAGGTATGGTCTAAATTACCGTTAGGGGTCATGGGCAGAGTAAACCTGATAAAAATGGTCCTTCTCCCTAAAGTACTGTACGTTGTGTGGCATTCCCCCGTATATTTAGCCCTGAAACACTTCAAACAACTGGAGTCCCTTCTCAAGGCCTTTGTTTGGGGATCGAGTAGGCATAAGATCTCTTGGAGGAAACTTAAGAACCCGACGGACTTGGGCGGCCTGGCGCTCCCTGATTTCAATCTCTACTATCTGGCGTCGCAGCTCTCCCAGTTATTTCACATAGACAAGACTGATAGGGAACGGTTTCTAACCCTTTTGTGCCCTAGTTGGACCTGCCACTCTCGAGACCCGTTGACTGTCATACTGCGGGGCACCAGAGGGATGGAGGAGAGGTTGGACCCTAAATCCCTGATCTTTCATTACAGCCGGGTTTGGGAAGTGGTGATGCACAGACTGCAGGGCCCCTCCCTCCATGATTTAACCCCCTTGTGGCACAACAAGTTACTTCAGGAGTTCTGTATGCTTCCTGACTCCTCATTGTGGAGCGGACGGGGTGTATTCTTCCTGAAACATATCCTGGCGGGGGGTGCCCTAAGGTCTTACGCTGACATGCGGGAGCAGTTTTCTCTCCCAGCCCATATGCACTATAGATATTTACAGCTGGCCCACGCGTTCCGCACCCAGTTTTCAACAGCTCCGCCTAACCTTGAATCTGTGTTGCTCTTGGAGTTGATCAAGTGCCAGGAGCATGCCCACTTGATCTCCCTTTTCTATGCCGAACTCCACAAGCCCTCCTCCACTGAGATAGCTTATGGGCTTAAGACTCGCTGGACCCGGGATGTGGGACCTATTGAGGATGAGGAGTGGGGGGAGGCACTGGAGACCTGTCAGAAGGTGTCCCCGAAATTGTCTGATACACTTACCCAGACATTTATTATACATCAGGCCTACCTCACACCCCTTCGGATGTCCAGATACCAACCTGATTGGGATCCTGTCTGTCCAATGTGCCAGGCGGCTGGAGGCACCTTTTTCCACTTGCTCTGGAGTTGTTCACAGCTCCGGGGCTACTGGCAACAGGTTGTAGCCTTTCTACATGACAAGATGGGGTCTCCGCTGCAACTGGACCCCAAGCAGTGTCTCCTGGGTATATACCCTGATGGGGATATGAATAAGTTTATGTCCATATTCTTGCAGGAGACGCTGTTTGTGGCTAGGAAACTGATAGCTAGGACTTGGATGCGCAGTGATCCCCCAACCTTGGCTAGGTGGATACGTGAGGTAAATACCAATATTCCCTTTCACAAATTGCTCTATAAACACAGGGGATGTCCCGCCAAGTTTGATAAAATTTGGGACAGGTGGGTGAGTTGTCCAGACACTAATGTATAAGTTTGTTCTGAACACTGCCTGCCTTACATGGTTTCTGCCTTTGTTTATCTTCATGCACCACTACCAACCTATATTGGCTAGCACTAACCGGTTGTACTCTGTATACCTGCATTTTGGTTGTTGCCCATCTTTATTTACTGTACACTGTGTGTATTGTTGTACTTGTTCAGATTCTCTTTTACTGAGCTATTTTAATTGTACTGCACTAAAGTTTTCAATAAACTCACTGTTTGGATAAAAAAAAGGTTATGCTGCAACCAGACTCTCATTTATGACTGACTGCTGGTCAGGACAAACAGAATCACTAATGAGTCTTACATGACACTTCATTGACAGCGGAAGGACAATAAGGCATTTGGTGTTGAATAAAAAAGTGATGCAAGGATCCCATACTGGGGAGTACATTAGATAAATGTTTCTAGGCATGCTAAAAGAATGGGGAATCACCAAAGGCCGAGTGATGCTTGTGCTTCGAGACAGCGGAGCGAACATGGTTAAAGATATGAGACTTGCTGAAGTGTCAGACCTCAGTTGCATGGCACACACCCTCCAACTTGTGGTAAATGATGGTCTGTCAAGCCAGATAGCTTTGCTTGACATAATTAGCATGCTGAAGAGGTGCGCAGGCCCTTTCCACCATTTAATCCTTGCCAAGCAGCGACTGAGGTGCATTCAGGAAGACCTTGGCCTACCCAAAAACAACTTGATTAATGCTGTTCTAACATGATGGAACTCAACACTTCACATGCTGCAAAGAATGCTGGAGCAGAAGCGAGCTCTTACCATCTATTCAGGTGAATATGGAGGATATTCTTGTCCTACTGCTGATCAGTGGGACATTGTAGCCAATGTCATTGAAACCCTCCTCCCCATAGAAGAAGTGACACTAGAGGTGAGTCATTACGACTCATCTGTGTCATCTGTCATCCCATGTGTGAGAGTGCTGAAGATGCTTCTTCAACAGGAAAGACCCAACACACGTGGCATTAAAACATGTAGGAAGGCCATTAGGGACAGCCTCGCCAAACATTTTGAGAAGCATGAAGAGAATAAAAATGTTGTGCTTGCATGTCTTTTGGATCCTCGATACAAGAACCATGCTTTCTCTTCTGATGATGTATTGGCCAAGGCAAAACAATGGCAATGGCTGACAGAAGATATTCAACAGGAGGTTCCTGCCAAAAAGACAAGTCAAGAAGAGCAAGTTTCTAATGTGGAAGAGCAGGATGCTTCCAAAAGAGAAAAATGTCCAAAAAGAATACGGACAGAAGAGAAATGTCATTGTGGCCAAATAGATGCAGTGTTCAGTGTTTTATTGGGGCCTCATGCGGAGGATTCTTCTGAATCTGCAATAATGAGCCTGGATGATGAACTTCATCTCTATTTGAAGGAACCAGTAATTGACAGAAGAAGTGGTGATCCTCTTCAGTGGTGGAAAGAAAATGAGGCACGCAACAAAAGACTTTCTTCTCATGCTAGAAGATACCTTTCTGCTCCTCCTTCCTTGTTACCAAATGAGCGTGTTTTTAGTGAAGTCGCAGCAATTTATGAAAAAAAACAGAAGCCGTTTAACTGGTGAACATGCTGAAATGTTATGCTTTCTGCACTATATTATTGTTCTACTTAACTGGGAGTATTGAACGTATAGTAGTATAGTACTAGTGTCCACTCCACTCCAATCCATTCCACTGTCTAGCTTTTGTCTAGCTTTTTTTCTAGCAGTTTTGCATTGACTGTGCTGCGCTGCAGTCAGTGCAAAACTGCTAGAAAAAAGCTAGACAGTGGATTGGAGTCAGTGGACTACTGCTACAGTAGTGCGCCACTCACTGCTGCAATAATTTTAAATCACTACTGCTGTGCAGTCCCTGCAGTAGTGTAGTAGAGATTTAAAATTATTGCAGTGAGTGAGTGTACTAGTGCAGCAGTAGTCCACTGACTCCCCACTGTCTAGCTTTTTTTTCTAGCAGTTTTGCACTGACTGCAGTCGTGATTTAAAATCATTGCAGTGAGTGCACTACTGCAGCGGTAGTTCACTGACTCCAATCCACTGTTTAGCTGTTTGTCTAGCTTTTTTTCTAGCAGTTTTACACTGAGTGCACTGCAGTAGTGATTTAAAATTATTGCAGTGAGTGAGTGCAGTACTGCAGCAGTTTATGCATCTTTCACAATCAGATGATGTGAAACTGATGTCCCTGCAAGTGCGGTTTTCCTATCAGTTTTCTAGCAGTTAAGGTGTGAGGAATGAGGCCTTAATGTTAAAAATGTTAACAAACAAACATTAACGTGTTCAGTAACAGATTTGTGTCAAAAATTGTGTTTATTTTGCAAAACTTTAAGTGCCGGTTCACACTGCCGTGACCACTAAAGTCGCGTCGCTTCCAGCGCGACTTTGGCGCGACTTCAGCGCGAGGCGACTTTTTATTTGGCCAATCACAATATGATGTGTTCCTTTTCCTGTTTTTTTTTTTTTTACATATTACAAAAAAGTATGGCAGACCAATGTACAGATAACGTTTATGGGGGAGGTGTAGGAGTGGCTGAACTGTGGAATGTCTAGCTTGATGCTAGAAAGTAGATAAGAATGCTAATTGAGGTCACTCACATTGAAGGAAAAACATCTTTTGTCAGTCTGTCCAGAAACTTAAAAAAAAAAAAAAAAGAGCTTTTTTCATATAATTTTTAAGAAGCACATGCCTCCAAAGACACCCAAAAAATGCCCGATAAATGCCTGCAAGAAAAAAAGCCAGCCGGAGAGAAGCCGCATTACTGAAATTATAAGAAAAATGCTATTTTTGGGGCGGTTCTGGACATGCTACAGAGCTGAAACTTGACAGGTACACTTTTTAGACCCCCCAGACACTAAATACAAAAAAAGACATGCCTGCCTAAAAAAATGCCCGATAAATGCCTGCAAGAAAAAAAAGACAGCTGGAAAGACACCGCATTAGTTTTCTACTAAAAATTATAAGAAAAATGCTGTTTTTTAGGGGTTCTGGAAATGCTACAGAGCTGAAACTTGACAGGTACATTTTGTAGACCCCCCAGACACTAAATACAAAAAAAGACATGCCTGTCTAAAAAAATGCCCGATAAATGCCTGCAAGAAAAACGGCCAGGTTGACAGAAGACATATTCATGTTTTAATAAAAATTATGCTCTTTTCTTTTTCAATACCATTTTTTTCAAAGTCGGGGACAAGTCGGATCACAAGTCGCTTCAATTAAGATAAGGAGGCGACTCCCATTGAAGTATATGGGACAGGTCGGATCACTGGTCGCCTCAAAGTAGTACCGGACCCTTTTCTGAAGTCGGAGCGACTTCAGTAGTGGCAACTAAGACGGCACTGATTGAATTACATTGCTTTGGTTATGTCAAGCGACCTGGGGTGACCTGGGGCGACACAAGTTGCCTCGTGAGTCGCCCTAGTGTGAATGGGCACTAAATGTTCAAAATATCGGCCTGTATTGGCCGATACCGATATGCAATGGCCAAAATATCGGTATCGGTATCAGCAATGAAAAACAGATATCGGCAGATCCCTTATATATATATATATATATATATATATATATATATATATATATATAGACCAAAAGTTTGGACACACCTTCTCATTCAAAGAGTTTTCTTTATTTTCATGACTATGACAATTGTAGATTCACACTGAAGGCATCAAAACTATGAATGAACACATGTGGAATTATATACATAACAAAAAAGCGGGAAACAACTGAAAATATGTCATATTCTAGGTTCTTCAAAGTAGCCGCCTTTTGCTTTGATTACTGCTTTGCACACTCTTGGCATTCTCTTGATGAGCTTCAAGAGGTAGTCACCTGAAATGGGCTTCCAACAGTCTTGAAGGAGTTCCCAGAGATGCTTAGCACATGTTGGCCCTTTTGCATTCACTCTGCGGTCCAGCTCATCCCAAACCATCTCGATTGGGTTCAGGTCCGGTGACTGTGGAGGCCAGGTCATCTGGCGCAGCACCCCATCACTCTCCTTCTTGGTCAAATAGCCCTTACACAGCCTGGAGGTGTGTTTGGGGTCATTGTCCTGTTGAAAAATAAATGATGGTCCAATTAAACGCATACCGGATGGAATAGCATGCCGCTGCAAGATGCTGTGGTAGCCATGCTGGTTCAGTATGCCTTCAATTTTGAAAAAATACCACCTCCTCCTCCATGCTTCACTGTGGGAACCAGGCATGTAGAGTCCATCTGTTCACCTTTTCTACGTCGCACAAAGACATGGTGGTTGGAACCAAAGATCTCAAATTTGGACTCATCAGACCAAAGAACAGATTTCCACTGGTCTAATGTCCATTCCTTGTGTTCTTTAGCCCAAACAAGTCTCTTGTTGCCTTTCTTTAGCAGTGGTTTCCTAGCAGATATTTTACCATGAAGGCTGGATTCCTCTAACAGTTGTTCTAGAGATGTGTCTGCTGCTAGAACTCCATGTGCCATTGACCTGGTCTCTAATCTGAGCGATTTCTGAGGCTGGTGACTCGGATGGACTTATCCTCCGCAGCAGAGGTGACTCTTGGTCTTCCTTTCCTGGGGCGGTCCGCATGTCAGCCAGTTTCTTTGTAGCACTTGATGGTTTTTGTGACTGCACTTTGGGACACTTTCAAAGTTTTCCCAATTTTTCGGACTGACTGACCTTAATTTCTTAAAGTAATGATGGCCACTCTTTTTCCTGTACTTAGAATTTCTATTATGGCAAGAAAAAAGCAGCTAACAGTCTATTCAGTAGGACTATCGGCTGTGTATCCACCTGACTATTGCACAACACAACTGATGTTCCCAACCCCATTTATAAGGCAAGAAATCACACTTATTAAACCTGACAGGGCACACCTGTGAAGTGAAAACCATTTCAGGTGACTTCTCTTGAAGTGTGACTCTACAATTTTCATAGTCATGAAAATAAAGAAAACTCTTTGAATGAGAAGGAGTGTCCAAACTTTTGGTCTGTACTGTATATATATATACTGTGTGTCAATCATAACACACCCTGAAAATAATGGGTAAAATAATGGGGTTCACTCAATTTTGGGCTTGAGACCATGATTAATCATTTTGTTCATGAATTGAACCCAGGCATGTTTGATTGTCACTAGAAGTACAATGGCCACATTTTAATATAATTTTTTTTCTTTGTTGAACTAGACGGTGAAAAAAACAGTTAAATACTGTGAGAAGCACAATGTTCCCTTTCCGAAAATCCCCAAAAAAATTGATTGCCGCCCTGCAACAAAAAGTTGCTATGTCTTTGAAGGAGATGGAAATGAGACGCCCGATGTGATGCACTTTCCTCTCTTCAACACCCAGACTTGTGGAAGTAAGTTTACAGAGAACAATTATGTAATGCAGCTTGTGTGTTCATTGAGTGTCAGGATTGGGATCTGAATAGACAACCTCTGCTGCACCCAGAGGTGTTTTTTTTTTTTTTTTTTGCTGAGCCCTTTGAGAGGCTGGACAGCTCCCTCTCAAATCTCTTAGAACAATTATGCCTTGTATCTTTTTTCTGGTAAACCTTGAACACTTTGCTCCTCCCATGAACTTCCTGTTTAAGCCATGTCTCTGCACTTCCTGTTTGCCAGATTATTGTGTTCTCTTCAGCTGATATCTTGCCCCTTTTCATACCTGCAGCATTCGTTATCTCCATTACCATATGTTACCGATGTTTGGCTTGTTCCTTGACTATGTTCCTGCTTAATTCCAACCTGCAACCACTTGTTACTGACCTTTGGCCTGTTTACTGACTACCCTTCTGCTTGATCCCTACCTGCTATATCTGCTACTGGACCCCATCCTTGGTGATGCTGAGGACCGCGACTTGGTTCTAACACTCTAACCCATCCCTACCATCAGGAGCTCTGGTGAATACCAGTTAGTGCTTAGACTCCACGCCTCGGGTGAGCTCTTGTCATCTGCCAGGGTGACCTCCTTGTGTACTTATCCTTCTGGTCGGTGGGAGCCTCTCTACTGCTATAGCTACTGGTCTCTGAGCCTGACCCCTGACCGTGACATTGAGTTGTCTCTCTGTATTATGAGCTAGGCTGATGCTTAACTATGTCCCATCTAGTGAAATTGTAAAATTTTTCATACACCTGTGAAAATCAGCATTTTTTTTGCTAGAAAATTACTTAGAACCCCCAAACATGATTATGTTATGAAAGTAGAGGCCCTGTAGAAAAAAAGGGTGCTGTTGAAAAATGTTATGTCACACGATATTTGTGCAAACATTTATCAAATGCAAATTTTCAGGGAAAAATACTCTAAAATGAATTGTACTGCACACAAAAACAATAGAATGTTCAATATTTTGCTATACTATAAAAGATAATGTTGCATCAAGTAAACAGATGGCAAACAAGTAAAGACACCCGTGAAATGCTGACATAATACTGTACCTAGTGTTTCATAAGTGACCCTTTAAAAGTCTTTACAAGTTATCAGTTCAGAGTTAACCACTTGCCGATCGCACTAAAGCCGAATGACGGCCACAGCGTGGTTGTCCAGTTCTGGGAGGCCGTCATACGATGGCCTCCCGTGATCGCGTGCTGCCTCCATGTGCCCGGTGCTGAGTGCATACAGCACGCTCTGTGTTCACACACACAGATTGAGGTAAAGATCCATTCAGGGGCTCTTTAACACATGATCAGCTGCACCCAATTACAGCTGATGACAATGTCAACAGAAGCCGGTTACTGACTCTCTTCACCGCTCCTTCTCACGCTGTCAGCGTGTGGAGGAGAGGAGAAAATAGCTGATAATCGGCTTCTGCCAATTAGTGCCCACCATGGCTGCCAATCAGTGCCCACCACTGCTGCTAGTCACTGCCCACCACTGCTGCCAATCAGTGCCCACTAATGCTGCAAATTAGTGTCCACCAATGCTGCCAATTTAGTGCCCACCACTGCTGCCAAACAATGCCCACCAATGTTGCTTACCAGTGCCCATCAGTGCAGCCTATCAGTGCTTCCTATCATTGCCCATCAGTGCCGCCTATCAGTGCCCATCAGTGCTGCCTATCAGTGCAGCCTCATCAGTTCCGCCTCATCTGTGCCCATGCAGCCTATCAGTGTCCATCAGCGCTGCCTCCTCAGCACATATGTGAAGGAGAAAAAATACCTTTTTGCTTTATTTTATAACAAAATATGATTTTTTTTTTTGGGGGGGGGGTCTTTATTTATTTATTTAGCAAAAAGAAAAAAAAAACCCAGTGGTAATTAAATACCACCAAAGGAAAGCTCTATTTGTGTGAAAAAGAGTGATATAAATTTTGTTTGGGTACAGTTTTGATTGACTGCGCAATTGTCATTCAAAGTGTGACAGCCCTGAAAGCTGAAAATTGGCCTGGGCAGGAAGGGGGTGAAAGTGCTTAGTGAGCAAATGGTTATTCATGCATTATGGCCTCAGGAATATTGCCCTCACTCCAACGTTCATGATGATACCTCACATGTGTTCTACAATCACTGTTTACATACACATGCAGAACCTACGCACATGTTTGCATTTCCATATGCACAGGTAGGAGGGGATGATACTAATGTCCAAACTTAATTTTCTTCACAGCACTACAGCAGTTATCTCATTAAAAATCTTTGGAATGGTTAATTCCATTTACATACATAGTAGGTGAGGTTGAATAAAGACAACAGTCTATCCAGTTCAATCTGTACAGGTGTGTTTGTGTCAGTGGCCTGATCATTTCCCACAATCCTGAATATTGTGATCTGTGAGATGTACGTCCTATAGTCTTTTAAAAGTATTGATGCTCCCCTCAGCTACCACCAATTGTGGAAGAGAGTTCCACATTCTCACCACCCTTACAGTGAAGAACCCCTTACGCAGCTTAAGGTTAACCACTTAAGCCCCGGAAGATTATTACCCCCTTCCTGACCAGGGCCTATTTTTCGATTTGGCACTATGAGACTTTAATGGACAATTGCGCGGTCGTGCGATGCTGTACCTAAACGAATTTGATGTCCTTTTTTTTCCCACAAACAGAGCTTTCTTTTGGTGGTATTTGATCACCTGTGCGATTTTTACTTTTTGCGCTATAAACAAAAAAAGAGCGTAGATTTTGCAGAAATAACAATATTTTTCACATTTTTTTATATGAATTCCCCAAAAAAAAAGTAAAAATCAAAATTTTTTAACATTTTTGGCCAATTTGTTTTATGCTACATATGTTTGGTAAAAAAAAATCACAAAAAGCGTATTTTGATTGGTTTGCGCAAAAGTTATTGCGTTTACAAAAGGGCCCGATTTTTGTCATTTTTGTTGTTTTTAACGCGTAATGGTGGCGATCTGCGATTTTTTTTGCGGTACTGCGACATTGCGGCGGACAGATCGGACCCTTGATTGACATTTTTGACACTTTTGGGGTTACCAGTGACAGTACTACAGTAATCAGTGCTATACATATGCACTGTTACTGTAAAATGACACTGGCAGTGAAGGGGTTAACTTTTTTGAGAGGGAGGGGCTGTGTGTGTCCCTAGGGGCGTGATTCTAACTGTGATTGGATGTGGCTTGAGGCGTAGGAACAGTGATCAACGGTCCTACATAGTTTACATTAGCCGCCTGCCTTTCTCCTGCTCTAACGAACGATCGCGAGTGACCGGAGGACATTGGGTCCGCTGGGCACACGCGCTGGGGGGCCCGTGACCGCGCGGGAGCGTGCCTCCGGTGGCGTGCGCTCGCTCCCTAGACCCTCACAGGCTAGCGACGTATCCCTACGTCGCTTTGCCTGTGAGGGGCTGGCTGCCGACGTAAATAGTCATGCGGCGGTCGGCAAGTGGTTAAACCGCCTCTCCTCTAATCTCATTGTGTGGCTACGTGTGTCCTCTTGCTATCCTTGAGACTAAATCGTTTTTTCCTATGTTGGAATCACCATTGAGTTCCAGCACATCCCTTCTGAGGACTGGAGGCCAGAACTGGACAGAATACTCCAGATGTGGTCGGACCAGGGTTTTATAAAGTGGTAGGACTGTAGCTTTATCTCTGGAATATATCCCCTTCCTTATACATGCTAATATTCTGCTTGGCTTTGGCAGCTGCAGCTTGACATTGCATGCTATGGCTAAGTCTATCTTCTATTACAACCCCCAAATCCTTCTCTATCCTGGATTCCCCCAGAGGTGTCCCCCCCAGAGCATAATTTGCATTTATGTTTTTTGCCCCCAAGTACAATACCTTACATTTCTCTACATTAAACCTCATTTGCCATGTAGCTGCCCACTCTAATTTTCCATTCTTTACTCTGGAAGAATGGACCCATAAAGGATTAGGTTTTAACATTCACAAAGGGCTAAGGATGGGGGTGGCCTTTCCAAAGCCTTGGCTGTATTATTTGGTGGCTAGGCTTCAGCACCTGGTGGGTGGTCTTCACTTGGAGTCCGTAGGGGACATAGGGGTTTGGGATTCTGCATTGGCAGTGATACTTCACATTAGGGGAGCACAATCTCTCCCAGTAGGTTTGGAGGCACAACTTTTATTGAAACCTAATAGATTATATCCAAATTACTGGCTAATGTATGTGTTTTGTCTTGTCCCATATTGTATGCATTAGACAGTCATCTATATTAATAAAAGCCCTATGTCCCTGCGTCCGTCCGTGTGTCCGTGGAAATGCGCTACTGCTCATGTGCACCACGGACAGCCAATGGGATTGGGACGCAGAGAACACCGGCCGCCCACCTTTAAACATCCGCCTCTGGATTGGCTGGAAGCGGAAAGCATACCTTAAGTGGCGGAGAAGATCGCTGCTGCGGTATGGAGAAGACCGCGGCTTCTGTCTTTCCCCGTTGAAAGATCGATTTGACTGCGGCTCCTGTCACGTTACAACTCCATCTGACCGCGGCTCCTGTCTGATACTTCCTCCTTTGAAAAAATCTATCTGACGGACTGGGCATGCGCGGTAAATGACGTCACTCCAGCTGACTGCTCCGCTCAGCTGGGGTAGACGTCAGTATTACGTGTGCCTCATCCCTCAAATTAATTTTTCGGCGGGAAGAACAGCTGACTGAACAGAGGCGGGGAGGATATATCTGACAGGACAGTGGCCGAAATCAGTAAAAGCACCCTCTACGTATTGAAAATAATAATCATAAAAAGTAAATAATAAAAAATAAGAAATTAAGGAAAACATTATATATATATATATATATATATATATATATATATATATATATATATATATATATATTGTAACAGGAAGTCAGCTAAATCTGGGAATGTAGTCACAGGAAGGAGATACATTTCTACCTGATTTAGAAAGTCCATTAATTAATTTAGGGTGTTGGCTACAGAGCTAGCCAGCAGGAAGTTGAAAGGCCTTCACCTGTTCAGAATGAGGGAGTTAAGGCTCTATAATTTGTTCAGAGAAATTCCTATTGTTTGCTGCCTCCAGAAGCTGCATCCTGAAGCCATGTGGGCTGGGAGCAGGAGGACAGTCAGCGTGTGCCTCCCGACAGGATGTGTGGGCCTGGGAGAAGACCCCCCGGAGTGATGTGTGCCCGGGACGGTAACCAAGGGTGAATACGTCTCAAAGGTGAGAAGACGAACTGTTGATGTGAAAGAAATAAAGGACTGTGTTGCCCTGTGAAGCTATTATAAAAGGACTATTGAGTGTCCGCTGTAGGACAAGGAAGTCTGCCCGACGGTAGGTTGGAGACAGACACTTAGGCAGGTTCCAGTTGTGAGAAGGTAGCCGCCCACAGAGGCAAGGATTTATTTTCTGTTTTATTTTATTTTGGATGTTTTGCTGCATACAGCCTGGTGAAGAAAACACCATTTAATAAACCACACTGTTTGTTTGCAAGCACTTGTCGGCTACCTCTCTGGGAAAACGCACCCCCCAAGGGGTCATCCACGCCTACCACCGAGCTAATCCCTCACATATGGTGGAGGTATGCAGTGGGCAGAAGCAGCAAGATCCCTGCAAGGAAGTGCAAATGTTTGATGAACTTTGTCTGGTGCATGAGATTGCACAATCTATGTGTGCAGGAGAGAAGATCCTGACAGAAAAAAAAAAAAAAAAAACGTGTTTTAAAGAGACAGGGGTCTCAAAAATTTTTGATGAACTTTGTTGTGTCTGGTGCAAGTGACTGCACAAACTGTGTGCGCAGGAAAAGAGATCTTGCAAGAGAGAGAAAAACTACATGTGTTAAAGAGACAGTGGTCTGAAAATTGTTTGCTGGACTGTGAAAAATTTGTTTGTGGAGTTATTGAAGATGGGGCGGTCCAAACGCCTGAAAAATGCAAAGATAGATGAAATGAGAGACCGGATTCTATGGATGGAGGGGATGTTGCCGTCTGAACCAGCCCCATCCATGCATAAAGAGAGTATACTAAAGAGGAAGGTTGTTGTCCCTAGCAACACTGATGAAACTGCTATGGAGACGCAGTGTGCTCAGATGAAAAGTAAGCTCAAAATGGAGGAGATGTTGAAACAACTGATTATATCAAATACAGCTCAACAGCAGGCAAATGCAGCTCAACAGCAGGCAAATGCGGATTTTCAGCGGAGCTTTGCAGCTCAACAAAAGGCTCATCAAGAGAGCATGGCAGGCTGGAAACAGAGACGCCAGCAGCCAATGGAGGCCATCGGTTTGGAAGAAACCGAGTATGTGTGCAGGGCTGAGTTGGATGCCTTGCAACGGAAAATGGAAGAAAAGGAACAAGCCTTGGAATTGCTTAAAATGGAGCATAGAAACTTGCAGGAAACGAATGAACTACTCAAGTCTCATGTGTCACAGTGGGAAGAATCCACTGCTCTTCTTTTGGTCGAGTTGCAAAAACGCAGAGAGACTATAATGGAGAAAGATACCATCCTCATGGAAAAGGAAAGTGAAATTCAGACTTTGCAGAAGCAAAGTATGGCTGATATGTTGGAGTTGCGTAATCAGCTGGAAAAAAGTCTTCAGTCTTTGGGAGCTACAAAAATAGACCTGCAGGAGTCGCAGGAACAGAATGTTGCTCTGAAAGCGACATTGTCTCTCAGCGACAAAGAGAAAAGTGAAAGAGAGGCTAAATTACTGAGTACTGTGTATGAGCTCACTACTTTGAGCAATGTGGTAGATGAATGGCGTGCGGACTGTGAAAGTTGGAAAGGGGAAGCCCAACGTGTCCAGCAGCAGTTAAAGGAGAAAGAAGCCTGTGTGGCAGAATTACATTCTTATTCCTAGATGCTAGCCAATGAGGTGAAGGCTCTTATGCAGGGAAAAGGAGATTGTGAACATAAGAGGGAAAAAGTAGAGGCACAGCTTCTGGAATCGCAAGTCAAGGTGTCAGAAGGTGACCGATTGTGTGCTAAGCTGTCAGAGAAGGCAAACCGACTACAGGTTGAGTTGGACAATGTTACAAATCAGCTTTCTCAAGCAGACAGCAAATCTAGAGAAATTGCGGAAGATTTTTCTATCTTGGAATCGCAGCTGCAAGACACGCAGGAACTCTTACAGGAAGAGAGGTGTCAAAGGCTGAGTTTTAGCACAAAGCTCAAACAAATGGAAGATGAGAAAAATGGCTTCCTGGAACAATTAAAAGAGGAGGCGGAAGCAAAGAAAAACCTATCAGAGCAAGTTGCAACATTGCAAGCTCAGATAGCGGATATGAAAAAACGCATGGAAGAAAGCGTTGGTTCATTACAGTGTGTTGAAGATGTGAAAAAGTTTGATCAGATGCTTGGTGAAGAGAAGACTGTGTCTGCAAAATATGCAGAAGAACGCGCACGTGCAGAAACGGAGGTGCGTGATAACGAGAGCAAAGCCCTGTTCTTGGCTCGCTCTTTGGAGGAAGCTCTAGAGTGTAAGGCTGAACTAGAAAGTGTTAAACAGCTGCGTACAGAAATGGAAGAATTGGTCAGCTCCAAGGATGATGTTGTGAAAAGCGTTCAGGAGCTAGAAAAGTCTAAGCGAGCCTTAGAACAGCAAGTAGAAGAGATGAAGATTCCGTTGCAGGAACTGGAAGAGGAATTCCAGGCAACAGAGGATCTGTCCCAAAGAGGGGATAGTGTGCCTGATGCAGTTTTTAAAAGGATCAGTGTTTTGGGGTCTGTCCTGAGTGAGCCTCAGAAATGTGACGACATGTGGCTTGAATCACCCCTTTGGAATAAACCGTTCCTTCAAAAACTTCAAGCATTGGAAAATGTATCATTAGAACTTCAGCAAACAAAGGAGCTGAGTAAGAAATGTGGTGATTTCTCAGTTCAGGCTGAAAACCTAGTGGAGAAAACTAAGGCTGTTGGTGAAAACGTGAAGCAAATGAATAAGTGCCTTTCAGGGAGTGTTTCCAAAATGGAACTGGTGAAAGACGGGTGGCAGAAGTTTGATCGTGATCTTGAGATGCATTCCATGTGGAATTCAGATAGAGAAAAAGAACTAGGTGACCTTGAGCGGTCAAATAGTTCAGCAGAAAGTGCATTGAAGAAACCTGTAAAAGAATGTGTTGCAGTTCCATGCTTCTTCACTGATGCAGAGAGGAGGTCTATAATGGATACCACCCAGATCGCTGGGTTCAACTGTGTTGTTGCCTTTGACCCCTATGTTGGTGGAAGGAAAGTTGATGATGTTCTGGTTGGCTACTTCTGTGAAGAGTTTGGCAAGAAATATAAACTGAATATCAAATCAAGTAGTAGGCCTTTACTGCGACTCGCTCAGGAGGGCGAAAAGTTTAAGAAGTTGATGAGTGCAAATGCTTCAGATCTGCCTATGAATATGAAATGTTTGAATGATATTGATATCTCTGGGAAAAGGAACAGGGGTCACTTTGAAGAAATGTGTGACAGCCTGTTGTCTCAATTGGAAAATCCTCTGCACAGCATCTTAGAGCAAGCAAAGCTCAAGAAGGAAGATCATTCCCTTTTACAACAAAAAGTCAATGATTGTGTACAGCTGTATGGAGAGGCAACTCAAGTCACAGAGGGATGTCAAGAGTCCCTACTTGGAACAAAGCTTAGTGAAGCAAAGGTTCTCAAAGTTTTGTGGAAAACATTTATGGATTGCAGAGAGAGGCGTCTTAAGAATGTTGAAGACATTAAGACTAGCCCAATTGAGTTGCCTATGGATCACGGTCCTCCATGGTGGATTGGACAGACGGTTATGAGGGACAAGCTGTCTGACATTTATGAGAAAGCTGTCAATGAAGATGACAGAAACGAGAAGGAGCAAAATGATGCCAAAAATGCAGTTGAAGAATGTGTATATGAGATGAGAGACAAACTGTGTGGCATTTATGAGAAATCCGTCAATGAAGATGACAAAACAGTTTCATCCGGAAGCTTGAGGATAATAGGAGGCTTATCAGTGAGTCAGCAGTGCTTGACACATGCGTGCCTGGAAATCTGTGTCCCAACCCTAGGGTTGAAACAAGAGGGGGGGGTATGTAACAGGAAGTCAGCTAAATCTGGGAATGTAGTCACAGGAAGGAGATACATTTCTACCTGATTTAGAAAGTCCATTAATTAATTTAGGGTGTTGGCTACAGAGCTAGCCAGCAGGAAGTTGAAAGGCCTTCACCTGTTCAGAATGAGGGAGTTAAGGCTCTATAATTTGTTCAGAGAAATTCCTATTGTTTGCTGCCTCCAGAAGCTGCATCCTGAAGCCATGTGGGCTGGGAGCAGGAGGACAGTCAGCGTGTGCCTCCCGACAGGATGTGTGGGCCTGGGAGAAGACCCCCCGGAGTGATGTGTGCCCGGGACGGTAACCAAGGGTGAATACGTCTCAAAGGTGAGAAGACGAACTGTTGATGTGAAAGAAATAAAGGACTGTGTTGCCCTGTGAAGCTATTATAAAAGGACTATTGAGTGTCCGCTGTAGGACAAGGAAGTCTGCCCGACGGTAGGTTGGAGACAGACACTTAGGCAGGTTCCAGTTGTGAGAAGGTAGCCGCCCACAGAGGCAAGGATTTATTTTCTGTTTTATTTTATTTTGGATGTTTTGCTGCATACAGCCTGGTGAAGAAAACACCATTTAATAAACCACACTGTTTGTTTGCAAGCACTTGTCGGCTACCTCTCTGGGAAAACGCACCCCCCAAGGGGTCATCCACGCCTACCACCGAGCTAATCCCTCACAATATATATATACATATATATGTGTATATATATATATATGTATACATATATATGTATATACATATGTACATATATATATATATACATATATTTCAATGTGCAGTGATCAGCGTGCCCCCTTTTCAATGCACAGTGACCACAGCATTGCCCCCAATCATTGCAGAGTGCCACAGCATTGCCCCCAATCATTGCAGCATGCCACAGCATTGCCCCCTATCATTGCTGTGTGCCACAGCATTGCCCAGCGCAGCGTGCCCCCTTTCAATGCACAGTGATCAGCGTGTCCCCCTTTCAATGCAGAGAGACCAGCGGACCCCCTTTCAATACACAGTGACCAGCATGCCCCCTTTTCAATGCACAGTGACCAGCACTGCGTGCCCCCCTTTCAATGCACAGTGACCAGCGTGCCCCCCTTTCAATACACAGTGACCAGGGTGCCTCCTTTCAATGCACAGTGACCAGCGTGCCCCCTTTCAATGCATAGTGACCAACCTTCCCCCCTTCAATGCACAGTAACCAGCATGCCCCCCTTTCAATGCACAGTGCCTAGCGCTGCGTGCCGCCCTTTCAATGCACAGTGACCAGCGTGACCCCTTTCAATGCAGAGAGACCAGCGTGCCCCCTTTCAATGCACAGTGACCACAGCATTGCCCCCAATCATTGCAGAGTGCCACAGCATTGCCCCCAATCATTGCAGAGTGCCACAGCATTGCCCCCAATCATTGCAGCGTGCCACAGCATTGCCCAGCGCTGCATGCCCCCCTTTCAATGCACAGTGACCAGCATG
Source organism: Pelophylax lessonae (assembly GCF_965119305.1). Taxonomy (NCBI): domain Eukaryota; kingdom Metazoa; phylum Chordata; class Amphibia; order Anura; family Ranidae; genus Pelophylax; species Pelophylax lessonae. The sequence continues at coordinate 884,081,257 of NC_138768.1, forward strand.
CTCCCCTTTCAATGCACTAGAATAAATATGATAAGATAGAAATCAACTGCATGGTTGTCCACTCTTTTTTGTACTGGAACAAGTCTGTTTTTACAAATGTTTGCCCACATATGTTCTAGCGCCCGTTAATTTAACGGGCTTAATGTCTAGTTTGGATATAATCTAATTGGTTTCAATTACAGTTGTGCCTCCAAACCTACTGGGAGAGATTGTGCTCCCCTAACGTGAAGTATCACTGCCAATGCAGAATCCAGACTTCAAATGGAGACCATCCACCAGGTGCTGCAGCTGAGCCACCAAATAATACAACCAAGGCTTTGGAAAGGCCACCCCCATCCTTAGCCCTTTGTGAATTTGTTTTGTCTTGTCCCATATTTTATGCAACAAGTCTCTTTGGAATGGTTAATTCCATTTTCCATTCTTTACTCTGGAAGAATAGACCCGTAAAGGATTAGACTTTAACATTCCCAAAGAGCTAAGGATGGGGGTGGCCTTTCCAAACCCTTGGCTGTATTATTTGATGGCTCAGCTGCAGCACCTGGTGGGTGGTCTCCATTTGGAGTCTGTAAGAGACATAGGGGTTGGGGATTCTGCATTGGCAGTGATACTTCACATTAGAGGGGCAAAATCTCTCCCGGTAGGTTTGGAGGCACAACTTTTATTGCAATCAAATAGATTATATCCAAATTACCGGCTAATGCATAAAATATGGGACAAGACAAAACAAATACAACAAGTCTCTAGATATACAAAATATACCCCTATATGGAATAATCATGCATACCGCAAACTGGCTACATTGTAATACTCTATTAAATGGCATGTATTGGGCACAACACACCTCAGACATATTTTTGAAAATAGTACTTTGTTCTCCCTTTACCAGCTGCAATTCTTCTTTGTCATCCTGTCCACAATGCTCTTTTCTTATTTTCTTCAATTACAGCCCACAATTAGGGCCAGATCATTTTTAGCTAAGCCTATGTTGTCCCCAACCCCTTTCTTTAATATTAAAAAAAAAAAAAAAAAATTGCATCTCTCATGGGACTTTATTGCAGGCAAAAATTTCTTGCAAGCACTTTTTTAAAGAATAAACGTTTATACAAAAAGACTAAAACTGAATCTATACATAAAATAATCTGGTCTTTGACTGTACAGTGTCATCTACTGTTCTCCCAGCTGGGAATAAGAATAACGTACACCATGCATAAGCAAATTAATTATTTGCCAACGATTTGTTCAAATGGGCATTTTTTACCACTTGCAGACCACAATACTTATATATAGAAGATGTCACACACAACCCACTATCATTTTAGCATTTGGCCTTCTCATTAAAGTGTTCCAAGCTGCTCATTAGCCACTGAAACCATTTCCGAAGCCTTGGAAGGGGATGGGGATGCCCCTCCCCTTTTCGCCACTCGCTGCTGTTTTGCAAGCTTACCATTTCCACTGGTTTTCCTGAGAAACAATCCAACAGTATGGCCAGCTTCTCCCATAGGCAATCAAAGAGTAGATACGTCATGACGTCACTTCTGGTCAAGGCTGGAAGTAAACAATTTATATTGTTTACAGCCTGGCTCGCAGTCTCTACTCTCTAATTGATCCCAAAGGTGTTCTATCGAGTTGAGGTGCAGGCCAATCAAGTTCCTCCAGGCCAAACTCGCTCATCCATGTCTTCAAGGACCTTGCTTTGTGCACTGGTGCGCAGTCACATTGGAACAGGAAGGGGCCAACCCCAAACTGTTCCCACAAAGTTGGGAGCATGAAATTGTCCAAAATGTCTTGGTATGCGGACGCCTTAAGAGTTCCCTTCACTGGATCTAAGGGGCCAAGCCCAACCCCTGATAAAAAAACCCACACCATAATCCCTCCTCCACCAAATGATCTGGACCAGTGCACAAAGCAAGGTCCATAAAGACATGGATGAGCTAGTTTGGCCTGGAGGAACTTGATTGGCCTGCACCTCAACTCGATAGAACACCTTTGGGATCAATTAGAGCGGAGACTGTGAGCCAGGCTTTCTCGTCCAACATCAGTGCCTGACCTCACAAATGTGTTTCTGGAAGAAAGGTCAAACATTCCCATAGACACACTCCTAAACCTTGCGGACAGCCTTCCCAGAAGAGTTGAAGCTGTTATAGCTGCAAAGGGTGGGCCAACTCAATATTGAATCCTACGGCCTAAGACTGGGATGCCATTAAAGTTCATGTGTGTGTAACACCAAGAGCCAATTTCCAAAAACTGCACTCTCTGCTAGAAAATATCATATGGGATAGAACCCTGGGAACAAAGAACACTGAGGAAAAATGGGAGTGCTGCAAGAGCATACTAAACAAAGGGATTGGCCAGTGCATTCCAAAGGGAAATAAATTTAAAAGAGCAAAACTAAACCCTGGGTGGCTAAACTCCAACATAAAAATGCATATTAATACTAAAGAAAAGGCCTTCAAAAAATACAAGACTGAGGGGTCATTGGCAGCATTCAAGCATTACAACTAGAGTTGAGCGTACACCTGGATGTCCGTGTTCGGCGGGTTCGGCCGAACTTGAAAAAAAAATCCGGGTCCGTGTCCCGACTTTTTCCAAACTTTACCTGGACACCGAACCTCATTGAAGTCAATGGGGACCCGAACTTTCAGGCACTAAAATGGCTCTAAAACACCAATGGAAAGGACTAGAGTCCTGCAAATGGCAGCAAAACATAGTTAAGAGCATGGCAAGTGCTCTGCAAACAAATGTGGATAGGGAAATTACTTAAAACAACAAAAAAAACTGAAAAATAAAACAATTTTCTTCATCTGTGAAGGACGAGGCCCATATGGAGTAGGAGGGAGGTTGAGGTGGTGGTGGATGTGGCGGTGTAGGTGGAAGCGGCGGTGGAGGGGGACGAGGTAGCCAACACTGCTTTTTTTCAGTCATTTTAAATGAGGGTACACCCCAAAAGAGTGAGAAAAATCAAAAATAGAACAATGGCTGGGTAAGGTCGGTATCCATCTCTATTCTGCACAAGGTACGGAAAAGTCCTGTGGGATCCATGCCTGGTTCATTTTAATGAACGTGAGCTTGTCCACATTGTCTCTGGACAGGAGGCTGTGCTTGTCTGTGATAAAGCCCCCAGCCGTGCTAAATACACGTTCAGATAATACACTGGCTGCAGGGCACGCCAGCACCTCCAAGGCGTAAAGGGCAAGCTCAGGCCATGTGCCCAATTTGGAGACCCAGAAGTTGAAGGGGGCAGACCTGTCATTCACTACATGTAGGCGTGTGCACCCATACTGCTCCACCATGCTGGTGAAATGCAGCCTCCTCCTAAGACGTTCCATATGAGCTGCTGGTGCTGCTGTTTGTTGTGGCGTGCTGACAAAGCTTTTCCACATTTCGGCCATGCTAACCCTGCCTTCTGAGGTGCTGGCGGTGCCCTGGTTGCGTTGGCGACCTCTTCCTCCTCCTCCTCTACCTTGGCCTTGTGCTTCCACTGTGGCCCCGCTGTCAGGTGGGAATGCCAGCAGCATCGCGGCTACCAACGTGCGCTTGTACTCGCGCATCTTGCGATCGCGCTCCAGTGAGTGAATTAAGGACGGTACGTTGTCCTTGTAACGGGGATCCAGCAGCGTGGCCACCCAGTAATCAGCACAAGTTAGAATGTGGGCAACTCGGGGGTCGTTGTGGAGACACTGCAGCATGTAATCGCTCTCATGTGTGCCAAGCTGCCCAGAGGCAACGAAAGGCTGTCCTCTGTGGGAGGTGTATCATCTGTGTCCTCTGTATCCCCCCAGTCACGCACCAGTGATGGCCATGAGCTGGCCTGGGTGCCACCCTGCTGTGAACATGGTTCCATCTCCTCCTCCATCTCCTCCTCATCATCCTCCTCATCCTCCAGAACTATGCCCCTGCTGGACAATTGTGTCCCTGGCGTTTGTGGGTGCAGGAACCCACCCTCGGAGCCACTTGAGAAAGACTGCCCTGAAAGCATTGGAAATGTTACCTCTTCATCCTCCTCCTCCTCCTCCTCATCCTGTGCCACATCCTCTTCCATCATCGCCCGAATCGTTTTTTGAAGGAGGCATAGAAGTGGGATAGTTAAGCTGACAACGGCGTCATCGGCACTGGCCATGTTGGTGGAGTACTCAAAACAGCGCAACAAGGCACACAGGTCTCGCATGGAGATCCAGTTATTGGTGGTGAAGTGGTGCTGTTCCGCAGAGCGACTCACGCGTGCGTGCTGCAGCAGAGACTCCACTATGGCCTGCTGCTGCTCGCACAGTCTTTCCAGCATGTGCAAGGTGGAGTTCCACCTTGTGGGCACGTCACATATGAGGCGGTGAGCGGGAAGGCCGAAGTTACGCTGCAGCGCTGACAGGCGAGCAGCAGCAGGGTGAGAACGCCGAAAGTGCGCACAGACGGCCCGCACTTTCTGCAGCAGCTCTGACATATCGGGCTAATTTTTAAGGAACCTCTGCACCACCAAATTCAGCACATGCGCCAGGGATGTGCGTCAAACCGGCTAGGCCCAGAGCTGCTATGAGATTTCGCCCGTTATCGCACACCACCAGGCCGGGCTTGAGGCTCGCTGGCAGCAACCACTCATTTGTCTGCTGTTCCATGCTCCTCCACAACTCCTGCGCGGTGTGTGGTTTTTCCCCCAAACAGGAAAGTTTTAAAACTGCCTGCTGTCGTTTACACCTGGCTGTGCTGAAGTTGGTGGTGAAGGTGTTACGCTTACAGGATGAGGAGGCGGTAGAGGATGAGGAAGCGGAGTAGGAGGAGTTAGGAACAGGAGGCAAACTGAAGGGCCCTGCAATCCTCGGTGGTGGAAGGACATGCGCCAAATTGCTATCCGCCTCAGGCCCATCCGCCACTGCATTTACCCTGGTCCACGTTTCGGTAGTTAGGTGGACCTTGCCACAGATGGCGTTTCGCAGTGCACATTTGATTCTTTCCCCCACTTGGTTGTGCAGGGAAGGGATGGCTTGCCTGGAAAAGTAGTGGCGGCTGGGAACGACGTACTGTGGGACAGCCACCGACATAAGGCTTTTAAAACTGTGCGTCTCCACCAGACGGAATGACAGCTTTTCAAAGGCCAAGAATTTTGAAATGCTGGCATTCAGGGCCAGGGATCGCGGGTGGGTAGGGGGGTACTTCCTCTTCCTCTGAAGTGTTTGGGAGATGGAAAGCTGAACGCTTCCACGGGACATTGTGAAGATGGTTGGTGACCCAGGTGGTGGTGTTGCTGACAGATCCTCTGTTTGCGGGGTGGCAGGTGCCGGTATCACTACAGAGGTGGATGAAGAGGCCAAGACTGCAGCAGAAGAGGAAGCAGGAGGAGCCAGAGACCTTTCTTTGGTTTTGAAGGTGTCTACTCCACTGCAGCTCGTGCTTTGCACTTAGATGCCTGATCATGCAGGTTGTGCTCAGGTTGAGAACGTTTATGCCTCGCTTCAAGCTCTGACTGCACCTGCACAGGGTGCAAACTACTCGTGTCCTGTCATCAGCACATTTTCTGAAGAACTTCCATGCTAGAGAACTCCTTTGAGCTGGCTTTGGTGCGCTAGGCAGTAGCAGGCGTAGTGTCTAGGGCACGGCTGCTCCGCTTCTGCACCCTGCTCCCTCTTCTGCTGTGCTGCTGGCTCTGTGCGACCACCGCCTCTTCCTCCAAACTACTCAGGTCACCTGCATGACCTTCATTCCATGTGGGGTCGAGGACCTCATCGTCCTCCACATCATCTTCCACCCAGTCTTCACCCCTGCCCTCCTTGTCAGTCTCCACAATTCTGAGTGCTGCAGCAGTTGGCACCTGCATTTCGTCATCATCGGAGATGTGCTGCGATGGTCCTTCCATGTACTCATCTTGAGAAATAAGTGGTTGGGCATCGCTGCACTCAATCTCTTCCACTTCTGGGGCAGGGCTAGGTGGATGGCCCTGGGAAACCCTCTTGACAGAGTCATCAAAAAGAAGAAGAGACTGCTGCATGACTTGGGGCTCAGACTGCTTGCCTGATTTGCAAGGGGGTGAGGTGAAAGACGGTTGGACATTGGCTGCAGGTGCCAACTCTGACCTTTCTGCAGTAGACTGGGTGGGAGACAATGTGAAGGAACTGGAGGCACTGTCAGCAGCAACCCAATCTACTATCGCCTCTACTTGTTCTGGCCTCATCAGTTCTAGAGGCGCATGATGCCCTACCAAATACTGCTGCAGGTTCTGTTGCCTACTCACACTTGAGGAAGGTGTTTTACTTGTGCGTGTAGCTGGCACAGATCGACCACGTCCTCTCCTTGCAACAGGAGCTCTACCAGCAGCACCACGACCCAGGCCATGGCCCCTATTTGACGGTCTCCTCATATTTCTGTAATTTATGATCTTGCCCTAGAAAGGTGTTTATTGAATAGCGGAACAAAACAACAACAGTATCGCACGGGTGTATCTCACAGTTAAATATGCCAACTATGCCGCATTTTAATTTTTTTTACTCCAAAAGGGTGTTTATTAAATTGCGGAATAGAAAAACTGCATACAAATACAACGGGTGTATCTCACAGTCAAATATAAAAGTATGCCGCAATTTAATTTTTTTCACCCCAAAAGGGTGTATATTGAATAGCGGAATAGAAAAAAGGATATAAAACTGAGTATCTCACACGTACAAACACAGACTAGGCCCCGATTACAATTTTTTGTATCCTAAATGGAGGATGAGGAGAGGAGTAGGAGGAGTTCAGAACAGGAGGCAAACTGAAGCGCCCTGCAATCCTTGGCGGTGGAAGGAGATGCGCCAAACAAATTTAAAAGGTGTATCTCACACGTACCGATACAGACTATGCCGTAATTTAATTTTTTACACTCCAAAAGGGTGTATATTGAATAGCGGAATAGAAAAAAATTTATAAAACGGTGTATCTCACACGTACAAACACAGACTAGGCCCCAATTACAATTTTTTGTACCCTAAAGGCAGGATGAGGAAGAGGAGTAGGAGGAGTTCGGAACAGGAGGCAAACTGAAGCGCCCTGCAATCCTCGGCGGTGGAAGGAGATGCGCCAAACAAATTTAAAAAGGTGTATCTCACACGTACCGATACAGACTATGCCGTAATTTAATTTTTTACACTCAAAAAGGGTGTATATTGAATAGCGGAATAGAAAAGATTTTATAAAACGGTGTATCTCACGCGTACAAACACAGACTAGTCCCCGATTACAATTTTTTGTACCCTAAAGGCAGGATGAGGATGAGGAGTAGGTTCGGAACATGAGGCAAACTGAAGCACCCTGCAATCCTCGGTGGTGGAAGATGCGCCCCAAAAATTTGGAAGGTGTATCTCACACGTACCGATACAGATTATGCCGCAATTTTATTCTTTTTACCCCAAAGGGTGTAGATTGAATAGCGGAATAGAAAATTTTTTATAAAACGTTGTATCTCACACGTACAAACACAGACTAGGCCCCGATTACAATTTTTTGTACCCTAAAGGCAGGATGAGAATGAGGAGTAGGAGGAGTTCGGAACAGGAGGCAAACTGAAGCACCCTGCAATCCTCGGCGGTGTAAGATGCGCCCAAAAAATTAGAAAAGTGTATCACACACGTACCGATACAGACTATGCCGCAATTTAATTATTTTTACCCCAAGGGTGTAGATTGAATAGCGAAATAGAAAATATGATATCAAAAGGTGTATCTATCTCACACGTACAGACCCAGACTAGGCCCCAATTACTATTTTTTGTACCCTAAAGGCAGGATGAGGAGTAGGAGGAGTTCGGAACAGGCAGGAGGCAAACTGAAACACCCTGCAATCCTCGGCGGTGGAAGATGCGCCCCAAAAATTGGAAAGGTGTATCTCACACGTACCGATACAGACTATGCCGCAATTTCATTCTTTTTACCCCAAAGGGTGTAGATTGAATAGTGGAATAGAAAATATTATATAAAATTTGTGATTTTTCAATAGCACATGTGAACACAGCAGTGTCTTATGTCATAGTCAGCTCTGCAGCAGGCTATGAAGGGGAAAAAAAGAAAATTCCCCTTTAAGTTTGTAATTTTTAAATAGATTAGTACAGACTATGCCACAATTTAATTTTTTTTAACCCAAAAGGGTGTATATTGAATAGTGGAATAGAAAAACGTTTATAAAATTGAAAATCACTCAATAGCACATTTGAACACAGCAGTGTCTTATCACAGTCAGCACTGGAGCAAAAAGGCTATGAAGGGGGGAAAAAAATCCCTTTTAACTTGTAGTAAAATAGATCTAAGATGAACGCTGCACACAACTGACTGATAAAAATAGATTTTTTTTTCTCCCTCCTCCTCTTCCCCCTCCTCCTCAGTGGGCTCAAGTGAGGGTAAAAAGATTGTTCACTGCACCACCCCCCACACAGCAAAATCGATGTAGAAGACTGACCCTGCCTAATCTCCAGCCTGGCCCTAAAATGCTCTAATAACTTTCCCTGCCTGCACTTCGACCTGTCCCTGCATTCTTTTCGGACACAATTTTTTACAGAATCACTGTCTGTCCCTAATCAGCAGCCAGCAAATATGATGTGTGCTCTGTCCCTAAACTACAGCAGACTGATGCGGCCGCGCTGGGGGCTCTCAAACTTATAAAGACATGGTCACATGCTTCAGATGGCCAATCACAGCTACTAATACATTAGTAGGCATGGCTGGGATGGCTTAAGGCACACCAGTTAAACGCTTGTTGATTGGCTGTTGAAAGCCCGCCATTAAAAGCGCGCCATTACATACAAAACAGGAAATAAAATGACCGAACACGGGTTTTAAACCTGAACATACAGTAAAGTTTTCGGGTCCGTGTTCGGGTAACAAAAATCCAATTATTCGGTACGAACACGAATAATACAGTCCGTGTTCGCTCAACACTAATTACAACGAGTATAATAAGAAATGTAAAGGTTAAATCAGGGAGGCTTAAATAAAACACGAGAGACATATAGCGGAAGAGAGTAAAAAGAACCCCAAAAAATTCTTTAAGTATATAAACAGCAAGAAAGTGAGGCCAGAACACATTGGCCCCATAAAAGACGACAAAGGAAATATGGCCACAGAGGACAGGGAAAAGGCGGAAGTGTTAAATAATTTCTTCTCTTCAGTCTTCACAAAAGAATCGGGGGGGCTACACTAACCCAGCTTGTAAGGCTAAACTAAATAACACACCTCAAGAAGTACCGCCATGGCTAACAGAAGATAGACTTAGAACTAAACTAGAGAAACTTAACATAAATAAATCCCCGGGACCGGATGGCTTGCAACCGAGGGTTCTTAAAGAGCTCAGCCAGGTGACAGCTAGACCATTATTCTTGATCTTTAAGGATAGTTTACTGACGGGTATGTTGCCAGCTGATTGGAAAAAAGCCAACGTGGTACCAATATTTAAAAAATGGCCGAGATATATCCCAGGTAACTGTGGGCTGGTCAGCCTAACATCTGTAGTCTGCAAGATTTTGGAGGGGATGTTAAGGGACCACATACAAGACTTTAGTAATGAAAACTGTATTATTAGTAGTAATCAACATGGATTCATGAAAAATCGTTCTTTCTGAACCTTGGGGTACATCACTAATAACACTGATCCTTGGGGTAAACTACTAATAACACTGAACCTTGGGGTACATCACTAATAACACTGAACCTTGGGGTAAACTACTAATAACACTGAACCTTGGCATACATCACTAATAACACTGAACCTTGGGGTACATCACTAATAACATTGAACCTTGGGGTAAACCAATAATAACACTGAACCTTGGGGTAAACTACTAATAACACTGAATCTTGGCATACATCACTAATAACACTGAACCTCGGGGTACATCACTAATAACACTGAACCTTGGGGTAAATTACTAATAACACTGAATCTTGGCATACATCACTAATAACACTGAACCTTGGGGTACACCGCTAATAACACTGAACCTTTTAGGTAAACCACTAATAACACTGAACCTTGGGGTAAACCACTAATAACACTGAACCTTGGGGTACATCACTAATAACACTGAATCTTGGGGTACACCACTAATAACACTGAACTTTGGGGTACACCACTAATAACACTTAACATTTAGGTACATCATGAATAACACTGAATCTTGGGGTACACCACTAATAACACTGAACCTTGGGGTACACTACTAATAACACTGAACTATGGGGTACACCACTAATACCACTGAATCTTGTGGTACACCACTAATAACACTGAACCTTGGGGTACACCACTAACAACACTGAATCTTGGGGTACACCACTAATAACACTGAACCTTGGAGTACACCACTAATAACACTGAACCTTGGGGTACATCACTAATAACACCGAATCTTGGGGTACACTACTAATAACACTGAACCTTGGGGTATACCACTAATAACACTGAACCTTGGGGTTCCCCATTAATAACACTGAACCTTGGGGTACCCCACTGATAACACTGAACCTTGGGGTACACCACTAATAACACTGAACCTTGGGGTACACCCCTAATAACACTGAACCTTGGGGTACCCCCACTAATAACACTGAACCTTGGGGTACTCCAATAATAACACTGAACCTCAGGGTACACCCCTAATAACACTGAATCTTGGGGTACCCCACTAATAACACTGAACCTTGGGGTACTCCAATAATAACACTGAATCTTGGGATACACCAATATAAACACTGATCCTTGGGGTACACCACTAATAACACTGAACCTTGGGGTACACCACTAATAACACTGAACCTTGGAGTACACCACTAATAACACTGAACCTTGGGGTACATCACTAATAACACCGAATCTTGGGGTACACCACTAATAACACTGAACCTTGGGGTACACCACTAACAACACTGAATCTTGGGGTACACCACTAATAACACTGAACCTTGGAGTACACCACTAATAACACTGAACCTTGGGGTACATCACTAATAACACCGAATCTTGGGGTACACTACTAATAACACTGAACCTTGGGGTATACCACTAATAACACTGAACCTTGGGGTACCCCATTAATAACACTGAACCTTGGGGTACCCCACTGATAACACTGAACCTTGGGGTACACCACTAATAACACTGAACCTTGGGGTACACCCCTAATAACACTGAACCTTGGGGTACCCCACTAATAACACTGAACCTTGGGGTACTCCAATAATAACACTGAACCTCAGGGTACACCCCTAATAACACTGAATCTTGGGGTACCCCACTAATAACACTGAACCTTGGGGTACTCCAATAATAACACTGAATCTTGTGTATTATGATCTCCATGTATAAATACATAAGGGGGGATATGATCACCATGTATAAATACATAAAGGGGGGATATGATCTCCATGTATAAATACATAAAGGGGGGATATGATCACCATGTATAAATACATAAGGGGGGATATGATCACCATGTATAAATACATAAGGGGGGATATGATCACCATTTATAAATACATAAGGGGGGATATGATCTCCATGTATAAATACATAAGGGGGGGATATAATCACCATGTATAAATACATAAGGGGGGATATGATCACCATGTATAAATACATAAGGGGGATATGATCTCCATGTATAAATACATAAGGGGGGATATGATCTCCATGTATAAATACATAAGGGGGGATATGATCACCATGTATAAATACATAAGGGGGATATGATCTCCATGTATAAATGCATAAGGGGGGATATGATCACCATGTATAAATACATAAGGGGGATATGATCTCCATGTATAAATACATAAGGGGGATATGATCTCCATGTATAAATACATAAGGGGGGATATGATCTCCATGTATAAATACATAAGGGGGGTATGATCTCCATGTATAAATACATAAGGGGGGATATGATCACCATGTATAAATACATACATGCAAAATTCAGTCATTATTATTAATTAATGATACAATCTGATACACGTTTCTTTCAGATACTGGAAAAATAGTGGCGTTAATCTTGAAGTATAACACATTGGTTTGCACCTATGATGACTATATGATGGGAAAACTGCTGGGCATCGCTAAGAAAAATGTGGAGAACAGCCAGAACCAGATTCTAGACCAAATAAAAGAATGTGTACAGAGGTCTAACCAAAAGGGGGCGTCACAGAAATAAAAGGCGAGGACGAATGAAAATGCCGGCCACTTGGATAAAATACGACGAGGGATGAAATGTTATATAGACGACCATTAAGACAAACTAACACAAGTCATTCTCAAAAGGAGGTCAGCAATAGCACCCCCCCTCCCCCCCATTGTTCTCTCATGACCATTTGAGGGTATTGAACATAAGAGATACGTCCTAAAAAAATCCACAAAGTTTTCAGGATGTATCTCTTACGCCCGGCTCCACTCCCTGTTCTGCATCTTCTGTTCCGCGGCAGGAGCGGCTGCATTTTCCCTGTGTAAAGTGACCCTTGCAGATAGTCTGTGTCATTGAGTAAATACAATGTAACAATGTTATGTTGTATTTTTTAATTGTAGCTACTATTTCATTCATATGTAGATAAAAAAGGTGCGACCTCCCATCTGTGTATGAGAAACCTAAAGCTAACGTGGTTGTAAACCCTCCATATCCCCAGTGAAGTGATTGGCCTCAAGTGATACACAGAGATGAAACAAATCCTCCTACATAAGTTGTACCTGTTTATTTGCAGCCCTCTCTCCTCCACAGACTTCTAAAACACTCAGACCAAAGGCTATTTCTCAGCTCCAGCAGATAAGAGGTGACGATCTAATGTCACACACTGCACAGCATGAAGCGGGGAGCTTAGTGTAATTTGAGATCTAAGGGGAGAGACTGGGAACACCCCCCTCTATACAGTCTGATAGGGAAATATGCAGATCTACAGCTGTCAATCGTCTTCTGTGTGCTGGGGGGGGGGGGGGCATTCCCTGGGCTTCAGTGATGTCGGCATAACTTATCAGAAGTGACTCATGCAGATAACAGAGAGAGGAGAACGCAGGCATAAATCACACCAGATGTTTTTTATTTCAGAGGTTTACAACCGCTTTAACAGATTTTTTTTTTTTTTTTTTTCTAGAATTGTCTCTCGTTTTTTGGTTATAGCACAAAAAATAATCAAACAGGTGATCAAATACCACCAATAGAAAGCTCTATTTGTGGGAAAAAAGGACATCGATTTTATTTGGGTAGAGCGTTGCACGACCGCGCGATTTTCCGTTAAAATAACGCAGTGCCGAATCGCAAAAAATGGCCTGGTCATTAAGGGGACAAATCCTTCCAGTCCAGAACTGGTTAAAGAAACCTTATACTTTTTTTTTTTTTACATAAAATGTAATCCTATGTAAGCCCTTAACCCTTAGTTATTCCTAATTAACTCCTCCCCCCCTTCTCCCTTTAACTTTTCTGCAAATTTTTTATTTGATTTTTTTCTTCCATTACTATCTTTTTTTTTTTTTTTAATATACATTTGATTTTATTTGTTAATTATTTTTTTTTCATTGACACGCAACAAGAAAATGCACAAAACATTTTAAAAATTGCTTCTTATAAATTGTCATAAGAGTCGGTTCACACTATGGCGACACGACTCTGTACTACTTCGGGGGCGACTTGTAAAGTCCAGTGCACCCTGACTTCGGCACGACTTGCACAGACTTCATATAATGAATGTCTATGCAAGTCGCCTCCAGGTTGCCCCGAAGTAGTACAGGACCCTTTTTCTAAGTCGGAGCGACTTGTGTCGCTCCTATTAGAACCGGTCCTGTAGCAGTCAATGGACCGCGAGGTATCGTGAGGCCTGACAAGTCGCGCTGGTGTGAATCGAGTCTCAAACTGAAATGTTTTGTGACAAAAGCATAATGTTTGTGTAATTTAAAATAATTATAGAACAAAAATGTAAACTTTTTTTTTTACAGTAAAAGTCCTTATTAAAAATGAAAATCTATTGCTGGTCAAAAAAGATTTAAAAAATTCATTTTTTTTACATCTTTTTGTCTATGAAAAATATAATAATGAATGCAAAACAATGTAATAAGATATCCTTAGGTGTGATTATAAATGTTGGGATGATTTCCTGACGCTCTTTAGAACTTAAGAAGTGGCTCAGAGAAGCTACAAAACGCCTTCAATGTCCAGTCCCATCAATCTAGTGACCACCTCTAGATATACTGAGGAATGGACATCTTGGGTTCTGCCACCCATGGTTGGGGTTATCATCCATATCTACCTGTTTTCCTATTTACTGCAAATTCTTCTAAGGCAAAGATCTTTGGTAAGGGGGTTCCAATGTTTATCTAAACTTATTTAATATCACAAAGTCACGCATTGTATCTGATAATAAAATTTACTCCTTGATCAAATTCTCTGTGTCTTATTTTTGTTCATTGGATAGAAATTTATATTCGGAGTGTGTTCTGTTATAGGAAGGTTTGGCTGTTTGGTTAAAGCAAAAGTGTTTTGCAACAACGTCTAAAACCTTATAACTGGAGTTTTGACCACCTGGAATGGATCTTTTTGGGACTTCTTCATAAAAAGCCATTGGCTGTATTTGTTTCATGAGCTTGATATGACTGGCTGAAGCAATGAAATCTCTGCCCAATGAGGGAACATAGCATGGTCAGAGCCATGATTAACCTCCTTGGCGGTATTCCCGAGTGTGTCTCAAGGTGGGATTTCAGTGCCATTAGAGGCAGAGGCGGCTCTAGGCTTTGTGAGGCCTAAGGCAAAACTTGGACATGAGGCCCCACTCACACCCATAATGGGAAAAATAATTCAAGCGATACAAATTAACTGTATAAATTGCATATATTTAGAGCCTTAACCTTTGTACTATGAATTCATAGTTTCTAGAATTTTCTCTAACCAATTCTTCTTTAATCAAAGATAATTAAACATCGGGTATGTATGTATATATATATATATATATATATATATATATATATATATATGTCTGCTCTTACGTCACAGTCCCCAGCATTTCCCTATAGGTCATGGTTCCCTGCGTCCCTCCTTACATCAGAGTTCAGTGTCCCCCTTACATAAGAGTTCTCCTTTAAATCATATTCCCCCCAGCATCTCCTCCTTACATCAGAGTCCACAGAATTCCTCTTTACATTAGAGTCTCCCTCTTACATCAAACTTCATAGAGCCCCCTTTACATCAGAGTCTCCAGAGCTCCCCCCTTACACTGTAAGAGGGAACTTTGAAGACTCTGATGTAAGTTCTGGGAACCCTGATTTAGGAGGAATGTTGGGGACTCTGTAGTAAGGGGAGTTCTGGGAACCCCAATTTGAGGGGGAAAGCTGGGGACTCTGGTGTAAAAGGGAACTCTGTGGTCACCAAAGCTCCCCCTTGCATCAGAGTTTCCAGAGACCCCCTTACACTTCCCTTCCTCAGTCCGCCACACTCTAGGTCACGACAAGTCCCACTGCAGAAGGCTGCCATGCCTTAGTCCCCACAGGGGGCACTGTAAATTCCAGTATAGTGCACTGCCATTCCTCCCTGAGGAATGGAAGCCTGCTATGCTAGGACTTGTACTGCTCTCTGTAGGGGACTGAGGAGCTAATGCCTGCTTTGCTAAGACTTGTAGTGCCCTCTGTGGGGACTAAGGCATGGCAGCCTGCCATTCTGGAACTTGTAGTGCCCTCTGTGAGTGACTGAGGTTTCCTCAGTCCTCCACATTCTAGGGCACTATAAGTCCCAGCATAGTGGGCTGTCATTACTCAGTCCCTTATAGTTGTGGGGGGGGGGGGCAACAGAGTTAAACATCTAAAGTACAACTCCAACCAAAACTACCAATAATTTATAGAGTCCATATGCTATATAATGTCACAGCCCCGCTACCCCTCACCTTCCACCTTGGGTGCTGTCATTGTGTAGGGCAAAGGGCTCCAGCTCCACCATGTTTGGCTTTGATGTCAGATATGCAGGACTGGCTCAGCTCCACTCTCTTCCCTGGCAACTGACTCTGTCGTCACGGGGGCCCTCTCCTCCTCCCCCAGCCACCCAGGGGACCTCTCCTTCTCCTCCTCCAGCCACCCAGGGTCCCTCTCCTTCTCCTCCAGCCACCCAAGGGCCCTCTCCTTCAGCCACCCAGGGGCCCTCTCCTCCCTTAGCCACCCAGGTGCCCTCTCCTTCTCCTTCAGCCACCCAGGGGCCTTCTCCTCTTCCCCTAGCCACCTAGGGCCCTCTCCTTTTCCCTTAGCAACCTAGGTGCCCTCTCCTTTTCCCCTAGCCACCCAGAGGCCCTCTCCTTTTCCCCTAGCCACACAGAGGCCCTCTCCTTTTCCCCTAGCCACCCAGGGACAATCTCCTTTTCCCCCTAGCCACCCAGGGACCCTCTCCTTCTCTTCCAGCCACCCTCTCCTCCCCCAGCCACCCAGGGCCTTCTTCTTCTCCTCCTCCTCCACCAACCATTCTAAGACTCTTCCAACTTCCCCGGGGCTACTCACCCCCTTTGCGTAGTAGACACCACAAATCTATGACCAGCCTCCAGAGTGACAAGTCGGGCCTGGTTACCTGTATGCTCCTGGGCCAGGGCAGAGCTCTCCTCCCAGAGCAACAACCGATGATAGCAGAGTGAGCTGACCGGGCAGTCACTTCCTACTGATGCAGGTACACGCCCACCGATTCCTCCACATCTTAGGATTACATGTTTAGACGGCCAATCCCCAAGCAGAGAAGGCGGGGTAAGTGCCAGTGGACAACAGACACCTGGCAGCCGCAGTGAAGGGACTGCAGCACACTGCTGCAACTTTTATATCAGAGGATTTAAAACAATCTTTTACTTGGGAGATTTCCCTGACTGCGCCCTTCTAAATGTTGTCGCTCCGCCACTGGCCACGAGGCCCCTGTAGGTTGCGAGGCCTTAGGCGACCGCCTAATTAGAGAGCCGCCTATGATTAGAGGTAACCCCGAGCCACACTCGGGGTACCGCCAGGGAGCATCGCTGGATCCTGGTAGAAGGTTACTTACCTTGTCCCCGGGATCCCGCAATGTGTCCCTGCAGCATACGGCGGCCGGATCTTCCCCCCGATGTTGTGAGCCCCGGCTTCCGTCTCCTGCGACGTGACCCTCGCAGGGGGGTGGAACCAGCGGCAAATTTGAAAAGTAAAACACACAAACACACTGATATATTGCAATCCTATTGGATTACATTACAAAATAAAATAAATTGACGTTAGTTTGCCCCCCAGTGCCCTTTCCTGCAGTTTTACTGTACTTTATATATATATCCCCATCTTTATTTATGGATTGTCTCCATATTTATTAGTCATTTCTTTTGCATGGTTGCGCTATTCTTTTTTAATATACATGTTGCTTGGTCCATAGCTGCACCGGCTTTAGATATACATGTTCAGGGTTTGCTCCCCCAATTTTTTGCTTGTTTATTATGTATTCGGTCTGACCAGACTTCTGAGGTTGAGCATCCCCCACACACACCTGTACTCTATCAGAGTCCACCATCAAGTAGAGATAGGAGGAGTCCTTTGTAGTGCATTAGCACATCCATCCCAGCAAGGAGTGTTGTCTCCAAGGGTTGGAGAGGCTGGATTCACCCCTTTTTTATGGATAGTGTAGGACCCACTGATAATGGGGTACTTTGACGCAGTGGTGGGCTTGAGCACGATATGGCCATATGGTGGGACTAAATCCCCATCTTTATTTATGGATTGTCTCCATATTTAATAGTCATTTCTTTTGCATGGTTGCGCTATTCTTTTTTAATATATATATATATATAATCTATCTATCTATCTACATGTGTGATACACTATCTACACTGTGATAATGACAGTGTCAGGTTAGTGTGAATCGATTGAGTATGAGTGTAGAGTGGCCATTCATTTTTACATTAGCATCATTTTATTTTGTCAGAGCAAGTTTCCTGCAGTATATTGCAGTGTGTCAGTGCACATTTAACGCAGTACGTTTCCGTGCAGTATATTTCAGTGCATTATTGCAGGTTTACAGCAGTAAATTGCAGTGTGTTAGTGCACATTTATCCCAGTACATTTCAGTGTGTTATTGCACGTTTAATGCAGTTTTTTCAGTGCAGTATATTTAAGTGCATTCGTGCACACTTACCGCAGTATATTGTAGTGTGTCAGTGGAGTGTGTCTGTGTAATGAGTACTGAAGTTAAAGTGAACAAAACACTACTTTACATTAATTTAAGTGAATTCACGTCCCCATCTTTATTACATTTTGTTATTAACCCACCCCCACCATCATGTCTGGGAGGCCAACAAGGAGAGACAGAGGTTCCCATGGCACTGTGAGGGGGCCAGCAGCGTATGTGTCCACAGGCAAAGGTGAAATAATCTACTCTGTTTAGTGATGTTGCCCATGCTATCCATCCACAGCATGCAGATGAGGTGGTGGACTGGCTTACTAAACCATCCTCCTCATCCTCCATCATCCAAGCAGAGAATAGTGCGCTGTCCACCGCAGCTGCCAGAGTGACTTATTCTGCCTACCTGTCCACAGCTATTCCTGCCATAGCATAGCATCTGGCATGGAGGAATCAAATGAGTTATTTGAACCCAGCGTCAAGCACTTGCTTTGATGCACAGCCATAACTTAATTTAGATCTTGGTTCTGAGGTTGAGGAAGGTAGGAACATGAGCATACAGAAAGGGGAGAACACTGGTAAACAACAAATTGGCAGTCATGTTCCCCCAACCACAGTGTATTGCAAGTTGTCTCCAGTGATGATGAGGATGAAGAGGATGATGATGATGACGAGGTCACTGACGCGACTTGGGTGCAGGATAGAGCAGAGGAGGAAAGTGAGGGTGAGGAACAACCCCAACAAGGCAGCCCTCATGGAAGAGTAGAGAGCAGCCACCCTATTCCATCAGATTGTGGAGATGTTAGCTCTCAGCCCACTTTCCACAGCTCAGCAGTCTGGGCCTTTTTTAGCACATGTGCAGCCGATCACACTGCTGCAATTTGCAAACTTTGCCTAAAGCAGATCAAGCGTGGTAAAAACACCAGCCATTTGGGTACCACATGCTTGACAAGTCATTTAACCTCCCACCAATCTACCCATTGGCAAGAGCACCTGAAAGCCACACAAAAGGGAGGCAATTCTGCTCCTCCTCACTCCAAACCTTTCCGGTCTACCCCCAATGTACCTCATGACTAGGGATGAGCTTCGAGTTTGAGTCAAAGGTAAGTTCGACTCAAACATTGCCAATTCGATCGTTCGTCGAATGACGAACAAATGTGCTTCTTTGTGGGAAATTCAAGTTTCCCATAATGCACTGCACGCTTGCAGCGTGTTATGTGATTGGCCAAAGCATGCACCCTGACCCCATGCTTTGGCCAATCAAATTATCTCTGCCATGATTGGACTAAAGGCAGGCTGCCTTTCGCCAATCATGGCTCAGGGGCCAAGTTGACGCCCCACACTACATAAAGGCTGCCCGCACAGCCGCTGCGGGTAGTGTTATTGTGCGGCGATCAGACAGGGACAAGCATGCGATTCAGGCAGGGAGAGAGAAGTATTTTTTGGAGTCAGACAGTGCAAAGAGACATTCCTAGCAGTGAAGGGAGGGCGAGGTTCCGGTGTGAGGTAGGGAGAGCTGTCTTTCTTTACATCAGATACCACAGTATTGTTTTTCGGTCAGTTTCTGCAACATTCTAAAATATTCATAGACCTTGTGGAATAGAGATCACTGCTGATATCAGTCACAGTAGCCTCTGCTCAGTTGTGGATCTTTCTATAGGGGTCTCAGACCTGTAGGAATAGAGATCACTGCTGACATCAGCCACAGTAACCTTTGCTCGGTTGTGGATCTTTCAATTGGGGTCTCAGACATGTAGGATTAGAGATCACTGCTATCAGCCACAGTAACCTTTGCTCAGTTGTAGATCTTTCTATAGGGGTCTCAGACCTGTAGGAATAGAGATCACTGTTGATATCAGCCACAATAACCTTTGCTCAGTTGGGGATCTTTCTATAGGGGTCTCAGACCTGTAGGAATAGAGATCACTGCAGATAATAGCCATATTAACCTTTGCTCAGTTGTGGATCTTTCTATAGGGGTCTCAGACCTGTAGGAATAGAGATCACTGCAGATAATAGCCACAGTAACCTTTGCTCAGTTGTGGATCTTTCTATAGGGGTCTCAGACCTGTAAGAATAGAGATCACTGCTATCAGCCACATTAACCTTTGCTCAGTTGTGGACCTTTCTATAGGGGTGTCAGACCTGTAGGAATTGGCATCTTTCTCACTCTTTTGGGATGTACCCAATTAAAAAAAAAACAAATTAAAAACAAAAACCAGTGTTGCCCACCTCGTCCTCCTCCACGGCCGCTTCCATCTACACCACCAGATCCACTGCCACCTCAACCTCCTACTCCATATGGACCTCGTCCTAGATCAAGATTATGTTTTTTTTATTTTTTTGTATTTTATGTTATTTTAAGTTATTTCCCTATCCACATTTGTTTGCAGAGCAATTGCCATGCTCTTAACAACATTTTGCTGCCATTTGCAGCCCTCACGAAGAGTTGGTCTATCGGATAGTATTTGTTTCAAGGTTTTGTCCACTTTTAAAATAGGCCAATGTTTTCTGATTATTTTTTGCAAGTCTTTGTGTTACCTGTTGTATCCCGTTAAAAATGCAAATTTCGGGGGGCGTGGCCAGCACTGGACCAGGATGGACGCCTGATTCCTCGCTCCGGCACCAGGCGATTTAATCCAGCGCCATCCTCAGCCATCCGGGCAGGATCCTTCATCAATCCCCGCTCTGACACAGCACAGCCTACGCCAGCAATGTCTAGGAAGAGAAAGGAGGAGAAGGGACCGAAGAAATTGACAGCTTTCTTCCCGCCGCCACCTCGGGACGGTCGACAAGATGGCGCCGGCAGCCCGGGTCTTGCCGCCTTGGAGAGGCAGCGGGATCACTACACAGACCTCCCAGAGGATATACCCCCCAGAGGACATACAGAAGCAGGTACTCTCTCCCCACATGTATCAGAGCCCACCAGCCCCTCATGCGGTAGCCCTGCTAAATCTAGGTTGAGTCTGGAACACTCTGCCAAGGCCTCAGCTCCTGGCTGCTCCAGTAATCCTTTACTGCCAGTCTCCCTGGGAACCTCTCCCATAGCCGCTTTTCTCACTGCAGGCCAACCTATCCTGGACACTGCTCTTAAGGAGATGCTGCTCTCCCTCCATACCTCCCTACAATCGGATATTGTGACACTCACTAATAGATTCACTGCAGAAGTCCACTCCTTAGGTGACAGGGTGCATAATGTTGAATCCTCAGTATCTGATATGATTGCTACTATCAATGACTTGGTAGAAGCGCACAAAGAAAACGTTGAAGAGCAACACTGGCTCAAAACGAAAATTGCAGACCTGGAGGACCGCTCTAGAAGAAATAATCTTAAAATCCGGGGTATCCCTGAATCCGTGCAACCTGCTGAGCTACACAAATTTGCCCTTGATGTTTTCTCTGCTATCCTTCCTGGAGCTTACCATCGACCGCATCCACAGGGTCCCGAAGCCCCCATTTCTTCCCCAACAAACGCCTTGTGACACCTTACTGGGAGTGCACTTCTACCAAACAAAAGAAGCCATTCTCGCCAAATCTAGATCACTAGGCCAGCTTCCCAACCCTTACTCCACTATTCAAATCTTTGCTGACCTGTCCAAACACACCCTAGATTTACAAAGACAACTATCCTTCATCATGAAAGCCCTGCGGAACCACAATCTCCCTTATAAATGGAAGCACCCTTAGAAAATTGTGCTGAAGAATGGAGTATCTCACTCCGTCACTACACTGGATAGAGGCATATCCCTGCTTCAATTTTGGGGTATCATCCCCGAACCAGCCCCCCCAGCAGGAGCAAAAAATCCCCAGGCAGACTGCCTCAGCAATGGCACACTGTGCCCCGATGCAGCATGAGGGACATTTGAAGTCAAGAAAACATTTGTTCCTTCATCTTTCTCCACCTAAATGACATCCTGCTCAAGCTCATCGAAAATCGCCTGGTGCCATTTAGCCCGTTTGGCTATAAACTGTCATTACTCCCAACAGGAGATGGCTGCTTATGCCTGTTTTCTCCACCATGTCTGTCTGTTATATGTTGGTTTGTTTTGCTCTTTGTCTCTCTCCCTTCCCCTATGCAGGTTCCCTCAACACGTCAATGTCAAGCAGAGTGTATACATCTTATCTGACTCATTGGAACATCTACCAAGCCACAAGTACTTCCTTCAACTGCAGCGACTCTATCACCGAGGAACTCACCTCATGCCATACTGTTCTACGCTCCACAAGCTGTGATCTGAAATCATACGGACACGTGAGTAAATACACGCCATACAAACTCAAACCCTCTCATGACAGTTAAAATAATATCAATGAACGTCAATGGCTTAAACCACCCAGGAAAACGTGCATCAATGTGGCGCACAGCTATTAAAAACAAAGCCAAGATTATCTGTGCCCAAGAAACTCACTTTTTGGACTCACAGGCTCCTGTCTGTTCCCATAAAGACTTCCCCACTGTATTTACAGCTTCGTGCTCAAGGAAAAGAAAAGGGGTCTTGATTGCGATCCACAAATCACTAGACTTCCGTCTTATAACGAACATAGCAGACCCCAACGGCAGATATCTCATTGCTGTGTGTTCTATAGGTGGCTGCACTATGACTCTGGTTTCGATATATGTTCCCAATATCCACCAAATCCAGTTCCTAAATCGCATGATCAAAAAAATACGATCAGCCCAAAAGGGACCACTACTCCTTTGCGGAGACTTCAACTTGCCGCCCGACAGACTTATGGACACCTCAGCAAGAGTCACCAGGCATCACCAGACCCTACAAGGCTTTATGCATAGAAATGACCTTTTTGATGTGTGGAGGTGCCACTACCCCTCCGACCAAGAGTACTCTCACCATTCTGCAGTTCATAATACTTACTCACGCATTGATGTAATCCTAACTGACAAAATGTTCCTTCAGAGGACCGCAGACTCCGGGATAGCCCCAATTACGTGGTCGGACCACGCCCCTGTTAGCATCTCATTAACACTCTCTCTACTGTTCCCACACAAAAACCTTGGAGGTCGAAGGCTGATATTCTGAAACTCCCAGAAAACACTGATTTTCTCCGAAACTCAGTAACGGCATTCTTCCGCGACAATGCGGGGTCAGTATCGGAGTCCGCGACTCTCTGGAATGCCCATAAGGCTTATAGTAGGGGGGTATTGATTCAATTGCAACATAGGACAAACAAGAAACAGTCACAACATATAGACAGGTTAACATGTGAAATAACTGCCGTAGAATCCCTGAACCAAACCAATCCCTCCGCTGATCTAAAGCAGAAACTCGTGACACTCAGACAAAACCTCAGGTCGTACTTACTTGACACTTATGAGAGAAAGTTACAAAAATCCAAAGCCAAATACTTTGCCACTAGCAACAAGGTGGGTAAACTACTAGCCGCCAAACTAAAAGGCCAACGTACCCAAAATAAAGTTAATTGCATCTTACATCCTACCACGGGCGAATTATTACATGACCCCAGATATATTGCTAATGCCTTTAGTAGTTACTATGACTCGCTGTATAACCTTCAGTCACCCTTCGACACATCCCCCACCCCAGTACTCATTAATACATTTCTCGACACCATAGCCCTCCCTACCCTATCATCTGAGCAAGCTGCACGACTTAATGCCCCCTTCACAATAGAGGAGATATATACCGCCATTGCATCCTTACCTACTGGAAAATCCCCAGGTCCTGATGGCATTATTAACAAATATTATAAACTATTGAAAGAGACCCTTGCACCACACCTCTGCACAGTCTTTAACGATACCGCCTCCTCCTCAATGTTCCCGGGAGAAATGCTTAAAACAACCGTAATAACTCTGCCTAAACTAGGAAAAGAACCTAATCCCCCCCCCCCAAACTTCCGCCTAATATCCCTGCTTAACTCAGATATTAAACTTTATGCAAAAACTGTAGCTAATAGACTGATGCCAATTCAACCGCTACGTATACACAGAGATCAAACGGGATTCACAACAGGTAGACAGTCAGCAGATGCAACAAGGAGACTCATTAATATTATACATGCCGCTGATGTCACCAGAACGCCTTCTCTGCTTCTATCATTAGACGCAGAGAAGGCGTTCAACAGGGTGCTCAGGCGCTTCGGCATAGACGGAAGACTGCACTCGGCCATACTTGCTTTGCACACACATCCCTCTGCCCAAGTCCTAATAGATAACTTGCTGTCCAGACCATTCGAAATTACGAATGGCTCAAGACAAGGATGTCCCCTCTCTTCCCTTATCTTTAATTTGACTATCGTGCCCTTAGCCCAGAAGATATGCTCAGATTCACACATTACAGGCATTCGTGTAGGCTCACAGGAACATCGAATTAGCCTTTTCGTGGATGACATTATTCTGATGATCTCCAATCCCAGTGCATCCCTTTCCAGGATTAAACACATCCTTTCAGAGTTCGGAGAGATCTCTCTGTATAAAGTGAATGAAGCCAAATCCCACATTCTAGACCTAGGGGTGGATGGCAGAACTAGAAATCTCCTCACACAACTCTTTTCCTTATAAATGGGCTGATGCAGGTATCACATACCTGGGTATAACCCTCACTAAATCTACAAAGCACCTATTCCAAGCCAATTATGCCCCCTTTAAATCCCAAATGTCTAAGGAGCTCCAGTCCCTATCCAAACTTGAACTCACATGGTCGGGAAGGTTGGCAGCCTTTAAGATGTGCACCTTACCCAAATTACTATATCTCTACAGGTCCCTGCCCATACCCATTTCCAAATCCTTCACACACTCACTCCAGTCCCTGCTGTCCCGGTATTTATGGCAAGGTAAAAAAGCCAGGTGTGCTCGGCTCACTTTACTGAAAACTAAATCTGTGGGGGAGCCTCTATGCCTAACCTAGATGAGTACTACTTAGCAACTAAACTGTCACCACTACGTATGTGGTTTCAAAATTCCCCAGATACTCTCTAGGGGCATATAGAATGGGAATTAACCCCTCATAAAAATCTCACCACCTGGCTGTGCAGTAGAAAGAGAGGAGAAAACCTTCCATCTTATTTATCCCCGACTATCAGGGCATCTGTATTAGCATGGCTCCAATTGACACACACCAGATGAAAACTCTCACCAATCACCACAATCACACTACCGCAGGACCGGCCTTAGGTGTTCAGGCGCCCTGTGCGAGCTAATCCTGTGGCGCCCACCCCCCCCCCCCCCAGCGCCCTGCACATTTTATTGCACTTTTTATGCACTCCATTTGACTTTTCTTTTTTATGATCACTAATAACTTAGCCCCCCTTACATTAGAGACCCCCCACGGAGCCCCCCTTACATCAGAAACAGCCCACAGAGGCCCCCCTTACATCAGAGACCCCCCATGGAGCCCCCTTACATTAAAGACCCCCTTACATCAGAGACCCTCACAGAGGCCCCCCTTACATCAGAGACCCTCACAGAGGCCCCCTTACATCAGAGACCCTCACAGAGGCCCCCTTACATCATAGACCCCCCACACAGAGCCCCCTTACATCAGAGACCCCCACACAGAGCCCCCTTACATCAAAGACCCCCCACACAGCACCCCCTTACATCAGAGACCCCCCACACAGCGCCCCCTTACATCAAAGACCCCCACACAGAGCCCCCTTACATCAGAGACCCCCCCACACAGCGCCCCCTTACATCAAAGACCCCAAACACAGCGCCCCCTTACATCAGAGACCCCAAACACAGAGCCCCCTTACATCAGAGACCCCCTTACATCAGAGACCCTCACAGAGCCCCCTTACATCAGAGACACCCCCACACAAAGTCTCCCTTACGTCAGAGACCCCCACACACACAAAGCCCCCCTTACATCAGAGACCCCCCACACAGAGCCCCTCTTACATCAGAGACCCCCCACACAAAGCCCCCCTTACATAAGAGACCCCCACACAGAGCCCCCCCTTACATAAGAGACGCCCCACACAGAGCCCCCCTTACATAAGAGAGCCCCCCCTTACATAAGAGACCCCCCACACAGAGCCCCCCCTTACATGAGAGACCCCCACACAGACCCCCCTTACATGAGACCCCCCACACAGAGCCCCCCTTACATGAGGCCCCCCCACACAGAGCCCCCCTTACATGAGACCCCCACACAGAGCCCCCCTTACATGAGACCCCCCACACAGAGCCCCCCTTACATAAGAGAGACGCCCCTTACATGAGACCCCCCCACACAGAGCCTCCCCTTACATGAGAGACCCCCCCACACAGAGCCCCCCTTACATGAGACCCCCCACACAGAGCCCCCCTTACATGAGAGACCCCCCCACACAAAGCCCCCCCCTTACATGAGACCCCCACACAGAGCCCCCCCCTTACATTTGATGCAGGAGAGAGCTTACATACCTTAGTATGGAGGCTCACCACGAGGAGAAGGGCGGGCGGAGGAGGAGCTGATGATCTCTCCTCTGGCGTCCCTTTAGAGGCGGGATCTGTCAGTGGCGGTGGATCGGAGGGCGGCTAAGCTATGTGAGATACACAGCTCAGACTGCAGCTATAGAAGACACAGGCACAGCCGCCCAGCTGGAGGTATGTGGCGGCCGCGGCCTGTCTTATGCCTCTCCAGGCCGCGGTCGCCCCTTACCTCCCTCTGTGCTGCCTGATCATGTGCGAGCTGTGATGGCCGCACGGCGCCCCTGTTTCCCATGGAGCCCCGTGCGGCCGCACAGCTCGCACACCCCAAAGGCCGGCCCTGCACTACCGCTATTAAGCATTCTCCAGCTCGTTCAGGACATTAACTTACACTCGTGGCTACAAACTGCCCCTATACCGTTAGATGCACTATTCTCTGATGGTTCTCTCAAACCCTTTTCACAGCTGTCCTCCGAAATGCACTTAGACCCCAGGGAATGGTATTGATACAAACAAATTGCATCCTGTCTATACCAAAACCCCCAGCTTCGGGCCCAGGTTCCTACTAGCATATGGAGATATCTAACATCCCCCTTACCAATGGCCAAGGGCATATCGCTTATCTACCCCTTACTAGGGGAAAAAGTTAATTCGCCAAGACTCCTCCCCTTGTGAAATGGGAGCAGGACCTTTGGGCCACATTCACCCCATACCAATGGAAGACATCATTTACATCAGGCTATAAGGCCACACTTAGTGCATCACTTTGGGAATTACACCTGAAAATGTCCCTCCGTTGGTACCTCACACCATCCACCATAACGAAATTTGCTCCAGAATCACCATCCACCTGTTGGAGGGAATGTGGCCACGCAGGTACACTTAAACATATTATGTGGGACTGTCCTCCCATATTCACACTATGGGTAGAAGTGTTCAAAATGCTCTCCAAGATTATAGAACTCACAGTACCTCCGACACTTGAGCTAGCCCTGTTAAATTTGTCAATCGAACAAATCCCGCTGCAATCCCGCAAAGTAGCATTAAATATACTCCTAGCAACTAGAATTAACATTACCAGAAAATGGAAGTGCCATCAACATCCATCTCTCTTTGAGATCATCAATACTACTCAAACTCACCATATATTTGAATTGTTTATAACCACTACGTATGAGCTCTATCAAAAAGAAAAATCCAAATGGCAACAATGGTCACTTTGGCATAGAACACACTTCAATAGCTGATCTCACCCGATTACATTAATACTAGTACTTCTTTTTTTTTTTTGAACACTAGATGGCAATAGCGTGCATCCCAGGGACAATATTTAAAATGTGACAGTTATTTTTGTCATATAATACGATCTTTGTAATGCAAATTATTTTTTCAATAAAAGTTTGTAATAATAAAATGTGACAGTTAATTGCAAGTACTACCAACTTCTGCCGCTAGAGAGCATGGCATGTATATACCATTTATTTACCATTAATACGCTGTTCTACTGCTCAAACCTGTTGTACACTCTTTTCCTTACCCAGATGTTTATGGTTACGTTAACATGTTATACTGTTAATTTCACCTGCTTGTTTATTTTCACATATTTTTTGTTTTTCGAAAATTGCAATAAAAACCATTTAAACGAAAAATGCAAACTCCATCTTATTTTGTCTTTTCTTCTTGTTGTTTTCTTTAATAAGGTCTTCTCTCTTCATGTTCCCTACTACCTTGTTCTCGGCAATACATTTTTATTAATTTTAAAATATACAAACAAAATCAAAAGAAAATAATTCCATTGTAATGCAACAGGCATTGATTTGGCAAAAACACAGAAAACAAAAATACACAGGATAAGGTTATCAAATACTATATACAGTATTATCTCCCTACAGTCTGTATATTAGTCTGATTTAAATGTAAGAATGGAGAACCTGTCAATATCACCCCATGGATATAAATTAAACCATTGGAATGGCAGGTGGTGCTCTGGTCGGTCCTTCGCTGTCTCGTCTCTCCCTGCACCCCCAATGGGTACTAACTGTACGGGAAGGGAGGGAGAAGCGAGCTCCCAACCAAATCACACCATGATGAGATACGCTCTTACAGATGGTGAACAAAGTAATCAGTTAATTCACCCTTTAAAGGTGACCCAGATTTTCCACCTGTCATCAAAAGCCGCACATGAGCCCTGGTTAATTGCAAGTAATCGCTCAAACAAGTTATTCCGATTGACCGCTAATTTGACATCAGATAGATTAAGTGAGTTTTGAGTAGCCCAATTGACTAATATGTTTTGGCGTGACGTTAATAAAATGTGGCATACGACTTGTCGCATAGGTAAGGGGAACGTGTCAATCCCAAGATTGAGTAAAGCCAAACCCATGGAGGGTTTTCATATGATCCCTGTTAGGGAGGAGATCATTTGAAAGATTGACCTCCAATATTCTGTTAAACATGGGCAATCCCACATAATATAAGTCAGGTTGCCCACCTGTCCACAACATTGTTTCCAGCATTGGTCAGAGTGATGGGGCGAGAACTTAGAGAGTTTGTATAGCGTATAGTGCCATCTGTAAAGCAATTTAAGCATTGTTTCCCAGTGTCCCGTGCATTTAGAAAAACTATAATTGGATTGAATAGCTCCTTACTAGCTTGTTGAGGTGTTCCAGTTCTTTTTTCTTATATCCCTTTTCTCTAAACCTATCAGTTAGTACCTGTGCCTGTATTTCATAGTCCTGAATGTCACTGCAATTCTTTCTGATTCCCAATAGTTGTCCGTTCAGTATGTTCCCCAACCATTGGGGGCGGTGGCAGCTTCTGGTTGGGATATACCCATTCCTATCAGTTTTTTTGAAGTAGGTTTTGCTTGCCAGTTTCCCTTCATTTTTGTAAATTTCTAAGTCCAAATAGGCCACTTTTTGGGTATTGCAACTCCCCGTAAAGGTTATACAGTAGTTATTATTGCTGATTTCATCAAAAAAAAATTTGTAGTGAATCCATGTCTCCTTTCCAAATGAGTATAATTTCATCAATGTACCTGCGGTAGTACTTCAGGTTACGCCTTTCCACACTGAATTCTTGCTCTTCTTCCCATTTCTGCATGAAAATATTAGCAATACTGGGGGCATATTTTGCCCCCATGGCCACACCTTTCATTTGTGCATAGTATTGCCCCTTGTACCAAAAGTAATTCGAGTTCAATGGCCATCTTGAGGCCTTCCAGAATAAAGTGAACTTGTGCTTGCTTGAGGTTCATATGTTTGTATAATGCCCGTTCGACTCCTTCTAGTCCATCTTTCTGTACTATATTAGTCTACAAAGAGTTGACATCAATGGTCACTAATATTTCCTCCTCTGAGGTCTCTATGTTTCTGATCTCTGTCAGGAGTTGTTTACTGTCCCTAAGGTAGGACTTTCCCAGGGGTACCAGTGGCTGCAGGAATTTATCAAGATATTCGCCCAATCTTAAATGAATGGAGTTGATTCCACTGACTATGGGTCGCCCTGGTGGCTTTTTATCATGTTTGTGCATTTATGGTACATAATAAATGATAGGTGTTCTTGCTGGTTCCAAATGTACTGTAGGTATTTTGCCTCTTTCTTGTTCAAAATTCCCATGTCTTTGCGTTTTTTGATATAGGTTTGTAGTGTTTTTTCATACTTTTTCTTTGGGTCACCCCTCAGCTTAATATACGTGTCTTCTGCGTTTAGTAAGTGTTCCATTTCTTCTTCATAGTCCTTTTTGTCCAAGATAACTAATCCTCCCCCTTTGTCCACAGGCCTAATGAGAACTCCCTTTTTCTTTTCCAATCTCCTTATAGTGTCCCAGATTACTTCTCCTTTCAATTACTAATCTTCAGTGTTCCTATTTCCTCTTCCACCATTCTCTTGAAAACTTCCAAATTCTCATTTTGTGGGTTTTTTGGGTTGAAGGTGGACCTGTTTCTTAAAGAAGCTTGTTTGTATTCCGTGTTCAATTCTTGTGATCCTGTGTCCTTTTTTAAGGCAAAGAATTTCTTTATATTTATCTTCCTTATATATTTCTGAAGATCTGTGTAGGCCTCAAACTTGTCCAAATTCTTGTCTGGTGCATACTTTAAACCCAAATCCAATATTTTTAGTTCCTCCTTGTCAAAATTGTCTGGCTCAAGTTGAAGATATCCTTACCTATTGTTCTCTCCTTCGTTTTCTTTGTCGCTCTTCGTTTACCTCTCGGTTTCTGCTTCTTTCTTGTTCCTGATGTCTCTGTGGTTCCTCTCTCCTGTTCATATTGTATCCCCCTTGTGGCCAAGGTCCTTCAGTGTATTCTCTGTAATGAGGTCCTTGTTGCCGTGGTTGTTGCCATCCATTGTTCCTCTGGTATCCCCATTGTCCGTACGGTCTCAGGGGTTCCCCTCTGCCTCTCGGCGGTCTTCCCCTGTAGGTGGTTCATCCCCATCCGGGGGAATCGGTCTGCTGTGTGTCTGAGTCTGCAGTCTCAATGCTTCTCCTTTGAAGGACCTCTCATACTTTGGACATACCTGGGCCATATTTACTTGGCTTGCTGTCCCCAATTGGTTGCCACTACTGGTATCTGTCTCAATTAGACATGTATCTTGTTTACTTTCGCTTGCCGTGATACCAATTGACAGACTCATCTCAGCAGACCCCCCCGTTATGATTTATGATATATATACCCTTTTATTGCCTAGTATATCGGCCACTGTAAACCACTACTCGCCTTTATAGGGAGTCTGTATACCAGTAGCTCCAGAAGAAGCTTGATTCCTCAAGCAAAACATGTAGGGCATCTGGCTACATGAACCATCCCTTACTTCTAGGGTTGTACCAACCACACTCAAGGACGTCTAGAGTCATTTTTGGCATCGTCCCCGAGTCTTGTAGGATGTATTGTAGAGTATCTCTATACCACCACGTCTCATGTGTTATGTAACCATTTTTTATACTTGATGTACAATTGTGTGTCACTGTAAGGTATATTTCTGTGTTTTTCTATGTATATATTGTTCTGTATAACTGAGTATCCCCCTGTGTTGTGGGTTTTCCCCTTGTTTTTATATGTCAATCAATAAAAAAGTTTTTTACTTCACCCCTATTTGTGCCTATAAAGTCCATTCAACTCCTTTCAAATATCCAATATGTATACTAGAATGTGGCACAATTTTCTCTAACATTGTTGCGCCTTTATCTTGCTGCTGTATTGGTTGCGCAATCCATTTATTTATTTATGGTCTTCCCCTGTTGCCCCTTGGAAAAAAAAAACCTCCTGGGAGGAGGGCCTCTGTTCTCATAATAAGGCTCTGGGTTGTGTCTCAGTGGGGAATACCTGTTGTGTGTATTCACATAATCTCTGGTGTTTGCTGGGGTTTTGTCTGGTCTTATATTGTGTGGTGAGTTATAATTAGTATATCTTGGCTCTGTGTTTCTGTGTGTGTTGTCTCTCCGCACATTCCTCTGGGTTCTTACCTCTGTCCAGGTCTCCTCTTCATCCTCCCTATCTTCTGAGGGTTCCCTGGACATGAGGTTGATGGGGTCCACACTGGTTCCTTGTCCACTGTATAATTCCTCCGCTTGCCATTTGTATACCCCTTGATTTTTATAATCCAACATGTCCCTTTTATACTTCTTTTTGTTTTTTCATAGTTACATAGTAGATGAGGTTGAATAAAGACAATAAATAGTCCATCCAGTTCAACCTGTGTAGGTGTGTGTGGCTGTAATCATCTCACATACCCCTGAATGTTCTGATCCTTGAGATGTACGTCTAAGAGTCTTTTGAAAGCCACCATACTTCCCGCAGAAACCACCTCTTGTGGTAGAGAATTCCACAATCTTGTAGCTCTAACAGTAAAGAACCCCCCACGTTGCCTGAGGTTAAAACGCTTCTCCTCTTGGATCGATTTGTCATACTTCTGTATAGCTTCATGTAGGACTTTTTCTTTATTCTTGTATTCTGTGGTGTCTGCATATGGTGCTAGTTGTTCCTTGAGTTGCGTAATTATACTTTCTACTTTTTTAAGTTTATATTTTCTCCTCTTGATAATTACCATAAGGAGTTCCTTTTCACATTTGTTAAAAAATGTATACCACTCGTCCATAAGTAATGGGTCTGTGATGTTATCATTTGGTGAGATGTCCCATCTTAGTCTTCTGGGGGGCTATATTCTCCCGTGTGTATTTGTTTAGGGTGGCTATGTCCCACCAGATACGCAGTTGTTTTTCCATGTTATGTCAGAGCTGTTTAAGAGAACTGTCCATGCCCTGTTTATTAATAATCGTGCCCTGATCAAAGATTTCTTCCAAATTAACCGTCCTAGAGTTCATGTATTTGAAGATCTCCATTGCTGCTGGTCTAGGTGTTACAAAGTAAATCCACTAGATTATGAAAAAGTCAGGTATGACCAGCGCTATGAAGAGCCTAGGTGTGAATGTCAGGTGTAAGCTGCCACAAACCTACCCCAGGGGTTCCTGGGGTCCAATGTACAGATAAGAAAAAATGTGTTGGTATGTGGTGCTACCTGCTCAAGTGAAATGGAAATACAGTATGTTGCTATATATTGCACGGTGTATGTGTGTAGACTAAACTATATAAACCAACATAATCCACAATTTACTATAATAAAATCAATCAATAAACATGATCCTTATGTATTATTAACATATAATAAAATACAATTATCAAAGTGCATTGTGCCAAATGGAAAACTGGCTGGGCAAATGACAGTACCCTTACAAGGTGCTAAATGCTAAGTGCAGGTGCAGCTATGCAGCTGATAAACAAAATAGTTACTAGTGCTCAATGGTGGTGCTTTACAATATCTTTATTAAATAATATTTGTGCTCACTGTGCTAAAAATATGTTTAGATTTACCACCAATATAATGTGATACCCCCTACCCTGGGGGTATTTTGGCGATTTGAATATCTGTAAGTGCTGTAGTGCTGATCCAAAATACAATTCACATAAGTTATTGTGGGGAGATGCCTCCCAGTGCTTTGTGTCAAGCAGTGATTTAGATTTCAATAGATTTTTATTTGGTTTATGTGCAAAAAAATACACAAGAATGCATAGGGTTAACATCTCCTATTAAAATAAACACAGAACAATGGTGATGAGTCGACATAACCCCCAAAGGAGCGCATGGCAATGGTATACAAGGCTAAAGAGCACCCTTCCGGTTATTCCCTGGACCGGGACGATGCCTACCAGGTCCGAGCCCGCCCCCCCCCCCCTCCGGTGCCCCCAGGGGAACATACTGCGCCCCAAGGAGGAGAGCGGTCGCCCCTAACCCCAGCCTGCCGCAACATCACCGGCCCCGGAGAGACGATTCAATCGCATTAGTATACCAAGGCTACCGATATGGCAAATTACATCGTAAGAGCCCCTTTAAGTGGCACTGACAGATCTATAATGATTCAAGGAGGACCACGTTTGCAGAGTGTCAAAGCAGTGAAAATAAAAAAGAGTACAGGTAAGAATGAAAAGGAAATAAAGAAAAAAGGGATAAGGAAGAGGTGGGGGATGGAAAGGGGGAGCAAGAGACAGGAGCGGTAAGGGGTTGGTGTCCAGGTCTGCTAGAGAGGGGTCAAGATAGCAACAGAGAGTCGTCAGCTCTCAAGTTACGGAGGGTATACCCTGGAATTTACACGGGGCCCGCCAGATATCTCATCCAGGGGTCAAGCAGTGATTTAAACAGTTTTTTCAGGGGTGATCAACCAGTTCCGGTGCGGGTGCTGTGGTGCCTTTACCCATGGTGCCCCACTGGGTATTGCACTCACCCCTCCGGATTCCCCTTACAACAGGGGTACTGGCAGTGTGTATTAGTCTTTGAGTGGCAGGTTCTGGACGTCCGGGGTGTCCGTGGCTATATTAGCTATGCGTCCCCTTCTGGAAGTCCACCAGGTCTGGTAGGCTCAAAAGACAAGCAGGAGATACCCCATAGTGTAGTATGCAATGGTGTATAAAAACTCACAATTAAATGTTCACTTGTCAGCGGGGAACGGAGGGACACTTTCGCGTCCCACGGTTTAAGTTCCCCAAACCGGAAGTGACGTATGACGCTGGAAACTCTGCCCTATGTGTTTCGTCATATAGACGTCACGTGGAGCAGGGCCATCTTTGCGTACTCCCGGTTCTTATAGAGCCGCCTCGTGTCCTAGCAACCAGTTAAACATAGGCGCCATGTTTGTACTCCTACTGGAGCTAGCCGGAAGTCATCTTACTGCTCTCGCTGTAAGTTCCGGATTTGGTCACACACGGGCATTGCGGGCCATAAATATTACATCATGTGAACTCAATCTAATTATGTTACTTGTTGTATATTACCTGAATTAAAACCAACATTTATTAAGTCATTTTTAAAACGAGAGCCAAATGAGCATATGCTGAAAGTCTATCGCCATCAAATTTTATGTAAATAAAAAAATTGTACAAATGCTAAAAAATATGCCACTCAAAGACTAATACACACTGCCAGTACCCTTGTTGTAAGGGGAATCCGGAGGGGTGAGTGCAATACCTAGTGGGGGGGGCACGGGTAAAGACACCACAGCACCCTCACCGGAACTGGTTAATCACCACTGAAAAAACTGTTTAAATCACTGCTTGACACAAAGCACTGGGAGGCATCTCCCCACAATAACTTATTTGAATTGTGTTTTGGATCAGCACTACAGCACTTACAGATATTCAAAACACCAAAATACCCCCAGCTTAGGGGGTATCACATTATATTGGTGGTAAATCTAAACATATTTTTAGCGCAGTGAGCACAAATATTATTTAATAAAGATATTGTAAAGCACCACCATTGAGCACTAGTAACTATTTTGTTTATCAGCTGCATAGCTGCACCTGCACTTATCACCTTGTAAGGGTACTGTCATTTGCCCAGCAAGTTTTCCATTTGGCACGGTGCAATTTGATAATTGTATTTTATTGTATGTTAATAATACATAAGGTCATCTAGAGCCCAGGGCGAACATGCCAAATTGTAACCCCCCCCCCACCAAGATGTATAAACATTGTGTCAGCAAAAATCTCCTCCCCGTACGCAAAATAAATTGAGCACTATTCTGAATGCTTACCCCCTAAGCATAAATCAGCTTCCCGGCACATATCTGCCCCCAACCCCCCCCCCCCCCCGCTCAAATCCTTTCATTCCCGATATGCCCCCAGCACAAATCCACCCCCTTCCCCCAGAAAAAAAATCCTTCCTCCTAGTTCAAATCCTCTATCCCTCAAAATTACTCTCTGTGCACAAATCCTCCCCCCACCACTTCAACCCCCCCCCCCCATCCCAGCATAAATTCCTTACAAATTTCCCTTCCTAGCACAAATACCCACAATCATCTCTG
This sequence comes from Pelophylax lessonae, assembly GCF_965119305.1. NCBI lineage: Eukaryota > Metazoa > Chordata > Amphibia > Anura > Ranidae > Pelophylax > Pelophylax lessonae. Next base: position 884,117,082 of record NC_138768.1, read on the forward strand.
CTAGCACAAAACCCCCCTCCAAATAAAAAAAAATAAAAATTCCCCTCCTAGCACAAACCCTCTCCCGCCCTTCCATATGACCTTTTCTAGCACAAACCCCCCCAAATTCTCCCTCACAACACAAATCTTTACCCCCCCAACACAAATTCCCTCAAATCACCACTTCTAACACACCTTACCAAATTTCCCCTGCTGAAACAATTTATATCGCCTGCCACCCTCCAAATTCCCCCTCTCAACATAACACCCCCCCCAACCTCCTTGTGGTGCCCCCACCTCACATGATATCACAGTGCCCAGGGCAGTCGCCCCTGTTGCTTACCCCTTGTCCCAGCCCTAATGCTAGCTCACTGACTTACACTCACTGGCCACTTTATTAGGTCCTCCTTGCTAGTAGCGGGTTGGACCCCCTTTATTAGGTCCTCCTACTAGTAGTGGGCTGGACCACCTTTATTAGGTCCTCCTTGCTAGTAATGGGTTGGACCCCCTTTATTAGGCCCTCCTTGCTAGTAGTGGGTTATACCCCCTTTATTAGGCCCTCCTTGCTAGTAGTGGGTTGCCCCCCCCCCTTTATTAGGTACACCTTGCTAGTAGTGGTTTGGACCCCCTTTATTAGGTACACCTTGCTAGTAGTGGGTTGGCCCCCCTTTATTAGGTGCACCTTGCTAGTAGTGGGTTGGACCCCCTTTATTAGGTCCTCCTTGCTAGTAGTGGATTGGACCCCCTTTATTAGGTACACCTTGTTAGTAGTGGGTTGGACCCCCTTTATTAGGTCCTCCTTGCTAGTAGTGGGTTGGCCCCCCTTTATTAGGTGCACCTTGCTAGTAGTGGGTTGGACCCCCTTTATTAGGTCCTCCTTGCTAGTAGTGGGTTGGCCCCCCTTTATTAGGTACACCTTGCTAGTAGCGGGTTGGACCCCCTTTATTAGGTCCTCCTTGCTAGTAGTGGTTTGGACCCCCTTTATTAGGTCCTCCTTGCTAGTAGTGGGTTGGACCCCCTTTATTAGGTATACCTTGCTAGTAGCAGGTTGGACCCCCTTTATTAGGTCCTCCTTGTTAGTAGTGGGTTGGACCCCCTTTATTAGGTCCTCCTTGCTAGTAGTGGTTTGGACCCCCTTTATTGGGTACACCTTGCTAGTAGTGGTTTGGACCCCCTTTATTAGGTATACCTTGCTAGTACCGGGTTGGATCCCCTTTTGCCTTCATTCTTGGTGCATAGATACAACAGAAAAAACTTTCCTCAGATATTTTGCTCCATAGTGACATGATAGAATCACACAGTTGCTACAGATTTGTCGGGTGCACATCCATGATGCCGATCTCCCGTTCCACCACATCCCAAACGGTGCTCTATTGGATGAGATGTGGTGAGTGTGGAGGCCATTGGAGGACAGTGACCTCATTGGGGTTCATTTACTAAAGGTAAATGGTCTGTGCACCTGCAAGTGCAGTCGCTATAGATCTGAGGGGAAGATCTGAAATGTGGGGAAGCTCTGCTGATTTCTATCATCCAATCACGTGCAAGAAAAAATGCTCTTTTTTACTTCTTTTCATGTTCCCTTCATATCTACAGCGACTGCACTTCCAAGTGCACAGACTATTTACTTTAGTAAATCTACCCCATAGTCATGGTGAAGAAACCAGTGGTGAGATGTTCGCTCTAATAAAAAGTTATCGGGGTGACGCCTGCAGCTGCATATCATCCCGCTACAACCACTGGAAGACGAAGGGCGCATATTTGCGTTACAACGGCGTCGCGGGGGTTCATTGTGATTTTAGGCAAATGTCTTTTTTCTTCTAATTACACATTGTTACCAATTTGCTCCGGACAATGAAACTTTGTTACACTAATCACTAATGGACTATAAAATGCAGGGGGGGGGGGGGGGTTCACTTACCTTTGTTGTCCCAGAGTGTGTGGTATTATTTATTTATTTATTTTTTTAATTAACCACTTAAGCCCCGGAGGATTTGGTTGCTCAAACCAGGGCCTATTTTGCGATTCGGCACCGCGTGACTTTTAACCACTTAAGCCCCAGCATTATTTCGGACACTTTTTGTTTACAAGTTAAAATCAGTATTTTTTCCTAGAAAACTACTTAGAACCCCCAAACATTATATATATTTTTTAGCAAAGACTCTGCAGAATAAAATGTCGGTCATTGCAATATTTTTTGTCACGCGGTATTTGCGCAGCGGTCTTTAAAACGCCATTTTTTGGGAAAAATTTAGAAAAATCACATTTCACTGCATTTAAAAAATACTAAACAGTAAAGTTAGCTCATTTTTTTTGTATATTGAGAAAGATGATGTCACACCGAGTAAATAGATACCCAACATGTTATGGTTTAAAATTGCGCCCCCCCCCCCCCCCCCGTGGGATGGCGACAAATTACAGTCAATATAAATCTCAATAGGCGATGCTTTAAAAATTTTTAACGGTTACCAGTTTAGAGTTAGAGTGTAGCTCTTTTTTTTAATTATTGCTCACGCTCTGGCAATCACGGCGATACCTCACATGTGTGGTTTGAACAGCGATTTCATATTTGCGGCTCGACTTCCGTATACGTTTTTTTTCCGTGCGCAAGCTAACGGTGACGGGGGCGGCTAAAATGTTTTTTTTTTTTTTTTCCTATTTATTTATTTATTTTTAACTTTATTACAGTTTTTTTAAAAAAAAAAAAATCTGATCACTTTTATTGCTGTCACAAGCAATGTAAACATCCCTTGTGATACCACAAGGGTGATAGTGACAGGTGCTCTTTATGGAGGGATCCACTACACTTGCAAAACGCTAAAAACTGCATTTTTGCATACAGCCGTTTTCTAAATCTGCCGCTTTTTGCAGCAGAGCAACCCGGAAGTAACGTCATGGACGCCGCCTCCGGGTTACGTCATCGGAGACCCGATCGAAGCCGTTTCCGCCTTTGATCGGGACTCCATCTAGCCGGCGGACGTGCCGGCTGGGTGCTCAGGTCTCCCGGTGGGATGGGAGGCCCATTCAAAGTCACAGAAGGCGGCGGGAGGGGGGGCATCCCCTCCCGCTCATCTGGGTAACGATCGAGCGGCTCCCGAGCCGCATCGGTCATTACCGACGGAAAGCCAACCGTTGGCTCTAAACCACGGTACCGGGATGATGCCTCTAGCTAGAGGCATCATCTCAGTATAACCCCACAAAGTCTGCCGACGTAGCCCTACGTCACTTTGCGGTAAGTGGTTAATGGACAATTGCGCGGTCGTGCGACGCTGGACCCAAATGAAATTGACGTCCTTTTTTTCCCCCACAAACAGAGCTTTCTTTTGGTGGTATTTGATCACCTGTGCGATTTTTACTTTTTGCTCTATAAACAAAAAAAGAGCGGAAATTTTGAAAAAATAACAATATTTTTCACATTTTTTTAAATGAAATTCTCAAAAAAAAAAGTAAAAATCAAAATTTTTTAACATTTTAGGCCAATTTGTTTTCTGCTACATATTTTTGGTAAAAAATATTGCAATAAGCGGATTTTGATTGGTTTGCACAAAAGTTATTGCGTTTACTAACTACGGGAAAGATTTATGTCATTTTTATTGTTTTTTTTTTTTAACTAGTAATGGCGGCGATCTGCGATTTTTTTTTTTGCGGGACTGCGACATTGCGGCGGACAGATCGGACCCCTGACTGACATTTTTGACACTTTTGGGGGTACCAGTGACATTACTACATGCTATACATATGCACTGTTACTGTAAAAATGACACTGGCAGGGAAGGGGTTAACTTTATTAGTGATCAAGGGGTTAAGTGTGTCCCTAGGGGCATGATTCTATCTGTAGGGGGCGTGGCTTGTGATGTAACCACAGAGACATATGATCCTACATAGCAGGATCGTATGATCTCTGCAGTTACACCAGGGAGAATGACAGACGGCTTTGTTTACATCAGCCGCCTGCCTTTCTCCCTCTCCAGCGGGAGATCGCGAGTGGCCGGAGGACATCGGAGCCGCCGGTCACTCGCGCGGGGATGGCCGTGAATGAGCGGGGGTGGGAGCGTGCCTTCGGCGGCACACGCTTGCCCCCTATTGGCTCGAGGGCGAGTGACGTACCGGTACGTCACTTTGCCCAGGAGAGGCTGACCGCTGCAGTATGTGTACTTGCGGCGGTCGGCAAGTGGTTAATATTATTATTATTATTTATAATTTATTTTCTATAAATCCATCAATTTGATCATCTACATACTTGTTATGCTTTTTATTTATTTATTTTTTATTCCAATTATTTAAGTCTCATCATATACTGTACAGTAGCTGGATGACAATGACAGTTCATACAACGGTTTCTATTCCTTGTAAGCAGCATGCATGTCACGTCGTATTGCAGTTGGCAAACAATTCCAAGAAGAAGAAGAAGAAGAAGAAGAAGAAGTTAGCAGAGAGTCTTACCCAATACTAAGCAGAATGTGGTGTTGAGAAATGTGCCTGCTATGTAATCAGAGAGTTCTTCGAAATACATTCCTATTATACTTCCATTTTCTACATTTACCATTTATTAAATCAGACATAGCTCAGCATTCTTTTTCCTAGAAAGAAAAAATATGATTACACATATTATAGATATCTCTCGCTCCTTCCCTATTATAATTCCCTGCTCAAAAAAAAATGAAAGGAACACTTTTTAATCAGAGTACAGCATCACGTCAAGTAGACTCCAGGGATATTGATCTGGTCAGTTAAGTAGCAGAGGGGGTTGTTAATCAGTTTCAGCTGCTTTGGTGTTAATGAAATTACTAACAGGTGCACTAGATGGGCAACAATGCGACAACCTCCAAAACAGGAATGGTTCTGCAGGTGGAGGCCACTGACATTTTTTCCCTACTCATCTTTTCTGAGTGTTTGTCACTAGTTCTGCATTTATATTAAAAAAGAAGAATAGCGCACAAATGCAAAATAAATTTTTACCAAATTTGAAGACAATCCATAAATAAAAATGGGGATTTGGTCCCACCATATGGCCATATAGTGCTCAAGCCCACCACTGCGTCAAAGTACCCCATTATCAGTGGGTCCTACACTATCCATGAAAAAGAGATGAATCCAACCTTTCTAACCTTTGGAGATAATACTCCTTGCTGGGAAAAATGTGCAAATGCACTACAGGGGACTCCTCCTATATCCACTTGATAGTGGACACTGATAGAGTACAGGTGTGTTTGGGGGATGGGTGAGGGTTGCTCAACCTCGGTAGTCTGGTCAGACCGAATACATAATAAACAAGCAAAACATTTTGGGGAGCATACCCATGTATTTCTAAAGCTGGTGCAGCTATGAACCAAAAGACATGTATATTAAAAAAGAAGAATAGCGCACACATGCAAAAGAAATTTTTACCAAATTTGAAGACAATCCATAAATAAAAATGGGGATTTGGTCCCACCATATGGCCATATAGTGCTCATGCTACTTTGACGCAGTGGTGGGCTTGAGCACTATATGGCCATATGGTGGGACCAAATCCCCATTTTTACTTATGGATTGTCTTCAAATTTGGTAAAAATTTCTTTTGCACGTGTGCGCTATTCTTCTTTTTTAATATACATGCCTTTTGGTTCATAGCTGCACCAGCTTTAGAAATACATGGGTATGCTCCCCCAAAATGTTTTGCTAGTTTTGCATTTGGCTGGGGTCAGTGTCACTTCTGGTAGAATGAGGCCACACCTGGACCCTATAGAGGTTGCACAGGCAGTCCAACTCCTCCAGGATGGCACGTCAATACCTCCCATTGCCAGAAGGTTTGTTGTGTCTCCCAGCACAGTCGCAAGAGCATGGAGGAGATTCCAGGAGACAGGCAGTTACTCTAGGAGAGCTGGACAGGGCCATAGAAGGTCCTTAACCCATCAGCAGGACCGGTATCTGCTCCTTTGTGTAAGGAGGAACAGGATGAGGACTGCTAGAGCCCTGCAATATGACCCCCAGCAGGACACTGGTGTGAATGTCTCTAACCAAACAATCAGAAACAGATTTCATAAGGGTGGCCTGAGGGCCCGACGCGACGTCCCCTAGTGGGTCCTGTGCTCTCTGCCCGGCACTGTGGAGCTCGATTGGCATTTGCCATTGAATACCAGAATGAGCAGGTCCACCACTGGCACCCTGAGCTTTTCACAGGTCTGAGCACATGTGACAAACATGAAAGGGTCTGGAAAAGCAGTGTAGAACATTATTGTGATGGGAGTCACTTTGGTTGGGGGAACCCAGCTTACCTTAGAGAGGTTGGAAAATCCCTGTCTCAGCTCCCCAGGTCCCTCTTATGTGTAAGTCACCCTGTGTCTAGCAGGGGCACAGGGTAACCAAGAAAATGATGGACAACTAATTAATGGACACTGAGAATATGGTTTGGATTACTTCAACTGAAACAGTATTATTTATCCACATTATCCCTCAAGAAATATATGATACATTAATTCCACTGTATAAGAATGATGGAACATTGTATAAGCTTTGCCTCATAGACAATTGTAGGTCAGTCAGACAGTCTGCTACTGAGGTCTCCTGCTATTTGCTGTTTAATAGGATGTTCTGTTAATTAGCATGTTAATTATAACATTGTCTAAATGTTGATTCCCATTCACCTATTGTTTCTGTCCAGGTGGCTAGTTAATTAGCTCAGGTTAATTATGTTTTTGTGTGCAGTTTGTATTGTTAGGGTAATATGATCAGGAGGGGGATGTCCTCCTGTGTTGTATATATTCTGTGTGAGTTTGTTAAAAAAAAAAAAAAAAGTTACAGATCTTATACAAAGTACAAGCTACTTTTGGCTAGTCTAGTATATTGCGGCCAAAATATCTGATATCTATGTTCAAGACTGGAGGAAGCTGTATATTGATGGAAGCACACTGTGAGTCGGTTCTGTCATAGTTATGCTGCCTGCAACATTGTTCAGCATGACCTGTTTGGTGGTGGGTAGGGATGAGCTTCGAGTTCGAGTCAAAGCTAACTTCGACTCGATCATCGATCGTTCGTCGAATGACGAACAAATGTGCTTCTTCGTGGGAATTTAGAGATTCCCATAATGCACTGCATGCACGCCTCGCGTGCAGCACGCTATGTAATTGGCCAAAGCATGTACCTTGACCTCATGCTTTGGCCAATCAAATGATCTCTGCCATGATTGTACTAAAGGCAGGCTGCCTTTAGCCAATCATGGCTCAGGAGCCAAGTACACGCCCCACACTACATAAAGGCTGCTCACGCAGCCACAGCGTGTAGTGTGATTGTGCAGACGAGGAGACAGGTAGAGGAATGCGTGTGAGGCAGGGAGAGAGTAGCTTTTTTTGGAGTTTGATTGTCAGACAGTGCAGCCAGAGAGACATTCCTAGCAGTGTAGGGAGGGCCAGATACTTGTTTCAGGCCGGTAGAGATTTCTTTCTTTACATCATATCAGTGAGAGTATTATTCATCGGTCAGTTGTGGAAAATCCTATAAGCATCACAGACCAACCATCTATAGGATTATAGATTACATCACATATCAGTGAGAATATTGTTCATTGGTCAGTTGGGTACATCCTATAAGCATCACAGATCATCCATCTATAGGATTATAGATTACATCACATATCAGTGAGAATATTGTTCATTGGTCAGTTGTGGAAAATCCTATAAGCATCACAGACCATCCATCTATAGGATTATAGATTACATCACATATCAGTGAGAATATTGTTCATTGGTCAGTTGTGGAAAATCCTATAAGCATCACAGACCATCCATCTATAGGATTATAGATTACATCAGATATCAGTGAGAATATTGTTCATTGGTCAGTTGTGGAAAATCCTATAAGCATCACAGACCATCCATCTATAGGATTATAGATTACCTCAGATATCAGTGAGAGTATTGTTCATCGGTCAGTTGGGTACATCCTATAAGCATCACAGATCATCCATCTATAGGATTATAGATTACATCACATATCAGTGAGAGTATTGTTCATTGGTCAGTTGAGGAAAATCCTATAAGCATCACAGACCATCCACCTATAGGATTATAGATTACATCACATATCAGTGAGAGTATTGTTCATTGGTCAGTTGAGGAAAATCCTATAAGCATCACAGACCATCCATCTATAGGATTATAGATTACATCACATATCAGTGAGAGTATTGTTCATTGGTCAGTTGGGTACATCCTATAAGCATCACAGATCATCTATCTATAGGATTATAGATTACATCACATATCAGTGAGAGTATTGTTCATTGGTCAGTTGTGGAAAATCCTATAAGCATCACAGACCATCCATCTATAGGATTATAGATTACATCACATATCAGTGAGAATATTGTTCATTGGTCAGTTGTGGAAAATCCTATAAGCATCACAGACCATCCATCTATAGGATTATAGATTACATCACATATCAGTGAGAATATTGTTCATTGGTCAGTTGTGGAAAATCCTATAAGCATCACAGACCATCCATCTATAGGATTATAGATTACATCAGATATCAGTGAGAATATTGTTCATTGGTCAGTTGTGGAAAATCCTATAAGCATCACAGACCATCCATCTATAGGATTATAGATTACCTCAGATATCAGTGAGAGTATTGTTCATCGGTCAGTTGGGTACATCCTATAAGCATCACAGATCATCCATCTATAGGATTATAGATTACATCACATATCAGTGAGAGTATTGTTCATTGGTCAGTTGAGGAAAATCCTATAAGCATCACAGACCATCCACCTATAGGATTATAGATTACATCACATATCAGTGAGAGTATTGTTCATTGGTCAGTTGAGGAAAATCCTATAAGCATCACAGACCATCCATCTATAGGATTATAGATTACATCACATATCAGTGAGAGTATTGTTCATTGGTCAGTTGGGTACATCCTATAAGCATCACAGATCATCTATCTATAGGATTATAGATTACATCACATATCAGTGAGAGTATTGTTCATTGGTCAGTTGTGGAAAATCCTATAAGCATCACAGACCATCCATCTATAGGATTATAGATTACATCACATATCAGTGAGAGTATTGTTCATTGGTCAGTTGAGGAAAATCCTATAAGCATCACAGACCATCCATCTATAGGATTATAGATTACATCACATATCAGTGAGAGTATTGTTCATCGGTCACTTGGGTACATCTTATAAGCATCACAGATCATCCATTTATAGGATTATAGATTACATCAGATATCAGGGACAGTATTGTTCATTGGTCAGTTGTGGAAAATCCTATAAGCATCACAGACCATCCATCTATAGGATTAGAGATTACATCAGATATCAGGGACAGTATTGTTCATCGGTCAGTTGTGGAACTTTCTATAGGGATCACAGATCATCCATCTAAAGGATTATAGATTAAATCAGATATCAGTGAGAGTATTGTTCTTCGGTCAGTTGAGTACATCCTATAAGCATCACAGATCATCTATAGGGCTATAGATTACATCATATCAGGTCATTGAGTATCTATTGGTCAGTTGCGTATACCCTATATTGATCTGTAACAACATCATGTCCAAAAGGCCGACAAGTAGAGGCCGACGCTCACAGGCCACAAAAAGAGGGCAAGCAGCCTCTTTGTCCATTGTGAAAAGTGGTGGTCACAGTTGACATAGTAAATCCTCTGCAGGCGGGGCACGCCCATCCTTTATTTCAGGTGCTGCCCATGCTATTCAGCCACAAGATGTGGAAAAGTTGGTGGAGTGGATCAATAAGCCATCCTTATGCTCCTCATCCTCTGACACCCACGCTCCCAGTAGTTTGCCTTCCACTGCAGCGGCCAAAGTGGCCCGTTCCACAGGCTCCTTCTCCACAGCTACTCCTTCAGTTGCCCCACCATCATGCATGGAGGAGTAACCTGAACTATTCGATCATAGTGTCAGTGACATGCTCCAGGAGGATGCACAGCAATTTGAAAGCTATGATGTTGGTTCCCAGGTTGATGAAGGGAATAATGTAAGCCTAGAGAGAGGGGGTGACAATGATGGACAAGAAACCAGCAGTCATGTTGCCACAGCTGAAGCATATTTCCAAGTTTGCTCCAGTGACAAGGAGGAAGGGGATGATGAGGTCACTGACTATACTTGGGTGCCTGACAGGATAGAGGAGGAGGAGGGGGAGGATGAGGAGGACACACAACTCCAATGAGGCAGGATGTGCTCCAGGGGCCGCTATAGCAGTAGCCAACCTATTGCATCATAGCACAGAGCTCCACAGGTGCAGGGCGCTGCAAAATCCCTGCAGACTCCAAAAAGTTAATTAGTGTGGGCTTTTTTCAGCATCTGTTCAGTAGACTGCAGCGTTGCTGTTTGCAACATCTGTCTGAAGCGGATCAAGCGTGGCCAGAACACCAGCCGCTTGGGCACCACATGCTTGACAAGGCATATGACGACCTGCCATGCAGTCTGCTGGCAACAGCACCTGAAATAGGCATCAGAAAAAAACCCTACTATACCTCATGCCTTCTAAAATACCAGCATTTAGAGGGATGATGGTATAGCAATGAGTGGCACAGAGACTTGCACCAAATCTGCTAGCAGTACACCACTGCTTGATTTGAGCAGCAGGCAAATTTCACTACCCCAGTTTTTGAACCGTAGAAAGAAATACTGTCCCAGCCATCTACATGCTCAGCATATTAATGCTAGCTTGGCCAAATTGCTAGCATTACAGTTGCTGCCTTTTCATCTGGTAGACTCGGCTCCCATTTGTGGAATTTGTGGAAGGTGCTGCACCACAGTGGCAGGTCCCAAAAAAGGCATTTTTTTTTGCGTAAGGCCATTACATCTGTATCATCATGTGGAAGGTAGTGTTTTGGCCTCGTTGGACAAAGCGGTCAGCAGGAAGGTAAACATTACTGCTGAATCTTGGTCCTGAAGGCATGGACAGGGATGTTACATTTCTTCCACGGCACACTGGGTAACATCTACTGGCAGCTGGGAAGGATGCCGGACAGGGTCCGGTGTTGCAGCTTGTTTTTGCCACAATGCCTCCAAAAAGCTGGTGCTTGTTCTGCCACATCTGGCTACTCCACCATCACCTCCTCCTCCTCCTCCAAGACTTCTGCTCAATTGTCCTCTGAATCAGCAGTGCTCCCTAAGCATTCAAGGGGCTACGCAAGCAGTCAGGCTAAAAGATGCCATGCTGTCTAGGGGATAGGAGTCATACCGGTGCAGAGATTCTGTCAGCTCTGCAGGGGCAGGCTCAGAGATGGTTGACGCCATGACAGCTTGAGCCAGGAATGGTTGTATGCGACAATGGCACCAACCTTCTCTCTGCCCTCTGACAGGGACACTTGACACATGTTCCATGCTTGGCACATGTTCTGAATCTGGCGGTGCAGCGTTTCTTGAGCAGATACCCGGGCTTCCAAGATCTCCTGAGGCAGGCCAGAAAAGTCTGTGGCCATTTCTGCCGTTTGTTCAATGCCAGTGCTCGCTTATCTGACATTCAATGGGAATTCAACCTGCCCACCAACTGCCTCATTTGTGACATGCCCACCAGGTGGAACTCCACATTAGCAATGCTGCAGTGGCTGCAAATGCAGCAGAGGGCCATCAATCAGTACCTGCATGAGTATGACACAAGGACAGGGGAGCTTGGCTTTTTTTTGCCACGGCAGTGGCTTTTGATTAAGGATGCATGCATCATCCTGTCACCATTTGAGGAGGCCACAAGGATGGTGAGCCGGGACTATGCATGCATCAGTGAGACTATCCCGCTAGTCTACCTGCTGGAGCACACGCTGCATAGAATCATGGACATGGCACTTGAGGCAGAACAGCAGGAGGAAAAGGAGGACTTCCTTTCCTCACAAGGCCCCTTTATGCAGATAACATTCCTGCAGGGCCACAAAACACACAGGAGGAAGAGGAGGATTTCGGCAGCATGGATGTAGAGGATAGCATACAGCAGTCTTCTAGGGATGATTTTGATTCCCCAGAAACCCCAGGAGTTGTACGTGGTTGGTGAGAGGTTGCTCCTACTGACAATGTCATCCTTAGTGACCCAGAGGACTCAGAAGCTCATGCCTCCTCCAACTTACATTGCATGGGCTCCCTGATTCTGCAAAGCCTGCGAAAGGACCCGAGGATTCGTGCTATCAAGAAGAGGGATAATTACTGGTTGGCAACCCTTCTTAATCCACGTTACAAGGGTAAAGTTGCAAAGCTCATCCTGCCTTTTGCCTTCACAGAGGGAGCAGAGGATGAAACATCTTGAGGAGGCCTTGAAAAAAAAATTGTGTACCGCCTTTCCAGACACTGGGAGGTCAACATTCTCTGGACGTGTTTCTGAGACAACCTTCAGCCAAAGGAGGAGTGGAGAAGGCGGCCGGCTGACCGATGCCTTTAAAAAAGTTATTTTGTCCTCAGCAGCACCCAGGGCTGTTAGGTTTAAGCAACCCTCAGCAGTGTCTCCATCATATGGTGCATGATTATCTAGGCGCAAGAGCAGACTTGGAGACCTTTCCAGCTGAGCATCCACTGGGTTACTGGGTCTTGAGGATGGACCACTGGGCAGAATTTGCTCAATATTCAATGCAGCTACTGGCCTGTCCTGCTTCCAGCGTGCTTTCCGGACGGATGTTCAGTGCTGCTGGAGGTTTTGTGACGGACAAAAGAGTGTGTCTGTCCACAGATTCTGTTGACCAGCTGACTTTTATCAAAATGAACCAGTCCTGGATCAACAAGATCTATCAAGCCCCTGATGCTGATGTAACTGATTGAATTTGCTAGGGGTCTGCCATGTTGCAGAATGCGATCACTGGGTGCAGCGGAGTCCATTCAGATCAGACATTGTGGAGTAAACAGGAACTGGCTTCTTTATTGGAACATAACACAGATATCAAAGGTGTAACCTCATCATTTGTAATAAGAACACAGACAGGAAAAGATAACCAACAAGTACAGTGCAGTGTACAGGAAATGACAACACATCATAGAGAATGCATAGCATATCACTAAGTATTAGCGACATCTACTGTCCTATTTGTGAACTGCAGTATATCGACTATGCTGAAAGCTGTTGTATCTCCAACACCCCTTCTCAACAGCTAAGGCTTAGTCTATTAAACCCATCTTCTTTGTAAGCCTTGAGTGTCTTTCAGCGGTCAGAGGCTTTGTAAGGATATCTGCTGTCATATCCTCGGTTGGGCAATAAAGTAACTCAAGAAGACCTTGCTCTTGAAGATCCCTAAGAAAGTGGAACTTCACATCAATGTGCTTGGTTCTTGAATTAATTCCTTCCATGCGCGCAAGTGCGAGGCATCCTTGATTGTCCTCACAGATTTCTGTTGGTCCCAACTGTGGTAGACCCAAATCTGTTAATAGCTGTCTCAGCCATATAACTTCTTGGCTTGCCTGCGCTGCAGCAACGTATTCTGCTTCAGTAGATGACAGTGAAACAGAAAGTTGCTTTTTACTAGTCCAACTGATGGCACCTCCTGACAGAAAAAATAAGAATCCACTGGTAGATTTCCTGTCACTGGTGTCTCCTGCCCAATCAGCATCCACATATCCTGTTAAGGTGCTTTCATCACTTGCTGGTAACTTTAACTTGTAGTGCAAAGTCCCTTTTAGATAGCGAATGATTCGCTTTACAGCATTCCAGTCCTTTTGACTTGGCATTGAAACCTTTCTGCATAGGATTCCAACAGTTGCTGCAATGTCCGGCCTTGTAGCAGTGGTAAGATACAGCAATTTCCCTATTGCCTTCCTGTATTGAGTATTAGTAGGTAATGGGTTATCTTGGCAATTTATCTCCTTTAGGTAGTTGGTTTCCATAGGAGACTTTACTAGTTTGGCGTCTTCCATTCCAAATGTTTCAATTATTTCTTGTATTTTGTGTCTTTGGTTCAGAAGAAAGCTGCCATCTTCCTCTCTCTCGATCTGGATGCCGAGGTAATTCTTTATGTTGCCAAGATCTTTGGTGTTGAAGTTCTGATTTAGTTTTTCTAGGATTTCTGCTTCATCCCCTTCTTGCTCAAAGCAAATCAGGATATCATCCACATAAATAAGCATATAGACCCATCTGTCTCCCAATTTCTTTGTGTATAAGCAGGGGTCTGCTTTACTCCTCAGAAAGTTTTGATGTGTAAGCACTTCATTTATTTTTATATTCCATGCTCTGGCTGCTTGCTTTAGTCCATATATACTCCTGCGAAGTTTGCATACTAGGTCTGGCCTTTGTTCATCTTTGAGCCCTGGCGGCTGTTCCATGTAAATTTCTTCTGTTAGCTCGCCATGTAGAAACGCGGTTTTCACATCAAAATGTTTCACTTGCATTTTCCTTGTGACGGCTATTGTCAGTAAAGTCCGTATTGTAGTGTGCTTGACTACTGGTGCAAATGTCTCATCATAGTCCTCTCCATATTTTTTAGAATAGCCCTTGGCTACTAGTCTTGCTTTGTATCGCTCAATTGTGCCATCTGCATTGTATTTCACTTTAAAAGTCCATTTACAGCCTATGGCTTTCCTTCTGGGTGGTAGTTCTGTAAGTGTCCATGTTTTAGTGTCATGCATGGATTTTATCTCTTCATCAGCAGCCTTTATCCATTTACTTGCTTCTTGTTCTGAAAGCTGAGATATGTCTTCCCAGGTTGCAGGTTCGTTGATACTGGCAGTACTTGCTTTGTACGAGAGACATACAGGTGGTTTACCTTTGTTTTCTCTTGTTGAACGTCTCAGTTTTGTGTCTGAGCCTTCTTGTGTCTGCTCTTCAGTACTGGTAGAGTCTGCACTCACTTCAACTGTTTGTTCAGAAGTTACAGAGATGTGCTGGTCAATGTCAGTTTTCCCTTCTATTTTTGCTTCTACTTTTGTCATTACATTGTCTCTTAAATCTTCAACAAAAGTTATGCTGTTGCTAATGGTAACCTTGTCTGTTTTGGGATCAAGGATTCTGTAACCTTTGACATTGTCACTGTATCCAACAAAGATACCTTCAAATGCTCTGTTTTGGAGTTTGGTGCGTTTTTCTTCAAGTATGTAGCTAAATGCTTTGCATCCAAAAACTCTTAGGTGTTTTACATTTGGCTTCTCATTGTGCCATAGTTCGTATGGAGTTTTCTCTATTGTTCTGGAAAGAAGTCTGTTCTGCAAATATGTAGCTGTCATAGCTGCTTCACCCCAGTATTTTTGTGGTAGTCCAGAGTCTGTCAGCATACATCTGATCATTTCAGTCAGAGTTCTGTTCTTTCTTTCAGCTACTCCATTTTGTTCTGGTGTATATGGGACTGTCTTTTGATGTTCTATTCCATTCTGTTTTAAGTACTCTTGTATCTTACATCCTGTGAATTCACCTCCATTATCACTCCGAAGTATGAGAGGCTTCCTCTGAAACCTGTTACTGGTCTTTATTATATAGTCTTGTAATTTGTCAAAAACTTCACTCTTGTGTTGCATTAGGTAGGTGACTGTGTATCTTGAATAGTCGTCTATGAAAGTCACTATGTACCTTTTGCCTCCAGGTGTAGGTGGGTTTAGGGGACCACACACGTCACTGTGAACTAAGTCAAGTGGTCTTGAAGCTCTCTTCTGACTGACTTTGGGAAGTGTTGCTCTTGTAGCTTTGGATTTAATGCAACATTCACACTTAACAGTAACTGGACAAGGGGATATTGTTAGATCCCTTGTCAGATTTCTCCTCTGTAGTTCCTGTATGCATTCTGGGTGTCTGTGACCTAGATGTCTGTGCCATATATGTATACAGTCATTGTGCTTGTGTGCACATAGTCTCACCTTTTCCTTCACTGTGTCGAGGTGATACAGATGATCATCCAGCTTGGCACTTGCTACTGTCTGGTTGCCGTTTATGATTGAACACTTTTCACCTTGGAATGTTACAGTTAGTCCTCTGGCTGTCAGACGCTTCACAGATAACAGTCCTCCTTCTAGATTAGGAACATAAAGCACATCTTTCACTGGTATAGCTAGGTTGTGTCCCGCATCATCAGGGCATACAAGGGTTCCATGCCCATATCCTTCTGCATGTATTTTGCTTCCATCTGCAAGATAAATCGTTTCTTTGTTGTTCAGATCAAGTTCTGTGAAAAAACTTCTATCACTCGTCATGTGACTGGTTGCCCCCGAATCGATGCACCAGCCTTGACATTTATTGTTGCCTGTAAATGTGGCATTCCAGTTTCCTTTCCATGGATCATTAATTATGGCTTTGACCTTTTGTTTAGCATAAGATGGACGCTCTCTTCTTTGCTCTGCTTTCCATATCGTACAGTCTTTCTTTATGTGTCCCTGTTTGTGACATCTGAAACACTCTGGTCTCTTTCCTGTGTAACCTTGCGTCTGTAGCTTTAAGAGCGGTTCTGGTGTCGGTTTCTGTGTAGTCATGCACTAATTCCTTTCTTCTCTGATACTCATCTATGAGCCTGGTTTTTACAAATGCTAGTGTCAGATCTGTCTCAGGTCGTGTCTCCAGTGCATTGATCAGTGCAGTATATGTATCGGGCAAACTGCATAACAACATGGCTGCTGCGTGGCTGTCTGTTATATTCTCCCCAATTGATCTGAGTTGTGCAATCACTTCCAGCATTGCATTTATATGCGCCTGCATGTCCTGTTCTCTGCTAAGTCTCATTCTGTAAAGTTTCCACAGTAGAAACAGCTTGCTGTTTAAACTGGATCTTTCATGCAGTCTTTTTAGTACGTCCCAAATGCCATTCGCTGTGTCCTCATGGCGTATATGTATGAGCTGATCATCCTCCACTAGTATGGTGGCCTGTGCCTGTCTGTTTTTATTGTCCCAGTCCTAATTATTGTCCTGTGGCCTCTCTGTGGTGGTAACCTCCCACAAGTCATCTCTAGATAATAGCATTTTCACTTTAAACTTCCATAGCTGATAATTGTCATTGTTCAGCTTGGCCACTGGGAGTTTAAGTTCTGAGTTTCCAGCCATTTTTCCCTCCTTTATATATATACAGTCTTACTTGTCTATTGGAGATGTCACTGGAAAGCTTCCTTATGTCAATCTTTATCCGGATCCTGGGCCCATAACCTGTTGCAGAGTGCGATCACTGGGTGCAGTGGAGTCCATTCAGATCAGACATTGTGGAGTAAACAGGAACTGGCTTCTTTATTGGAACATAACACAGATATCAAAGGTGTCACCTCATCATTTGTAATAAGAACACAGACAGGTACAGTGCAGTGTACAGGAAATGACAACACATCATAGAGAATGCATAGCATATCACTAAGCATTAGCGACATCTACTGTCCTATTTGTGAACTGCAGTATATCGACTATGCTGAAAGCTGTTGTATCTCCAACATGCCATCCTTTGATTACTGCATCTGCTGCCTATCCTATTCATCTACCTTGATTCTGCTAGCTTGCAACAATGTTTTTAGTTTAGGTCACTACCAACCCCAAAAGGCCTAATTTTTCTGCACTTATATGACAGGTGCATACAATTTAAATGTCGCATGTAATTTTTAACAGCAGGCCCTGTCCCTGTGCCCTACTAACTGTGAGGGGGTTATGGTGTTCAGGCACCAACCACACCAACGGCCCAACTTTTGGCACGTGTATAGCACATGCAATTTTAAATTTTTATTGAATACTTACCAGCAGGTCCTGTTCCTGCACCCAGCAAGAGTATCTGCGAGGGCTTGGTTACGGTGTTCAGGCACCACCAACGGCAAAGGCCCAATTTTTGTCACTTGTATAGCACATGCAATTTCAAATGTGTGTGGAATTCTTACCAGCAGGTCCCGTTCCTGTACCCAGCAAGCATAACTGCGAGGCCTTGGTTACGTGTTCAGGCACCACCAACAACCAAGGCCATATTGTTCTGCACATGTATGACAAGTTCATGCGATTTCAATTTCGTATCCAATTTCTAACGGCAGGGCCTGTCCCTGTGCCCAGCAAGAGTAACTGTGAGGGGTTATGGTGTTCAGGTACAACCAACACCAAAGGCCCAATTTTTCTGCACCTGTATGACATGTTCATGCAATTTCAAATTGGTATGGTATTTTTACCAGCAGGGCCTGTTCCTGCACTCAGCAAGAGTAACTGTGAGGGGTTACGGTGTTCAGGTACCAGCAACAGCCAAGGCCCAATTTTTCTGCACATGTATGACAAGTACATGTGATTTGAAATTTGTATGTATATTTGTATATGACATTTTTTGCTTTAGAAATGTCAGTATTGCTGCAGCAGGCTACATACATCGTAGAGATGCACTACTTTACAGGCACATTCAGGGGACCCCCCAGGCACGATATTTGAAGGAATTTTTAATTTTTATAGTTTCACTTTAAGCCTCATTAAAATCAGTAAATCACTGCTCCTTTAAAAACGATCGTTTTTAAAAACTTTTTTTTCATTGCTACATGAAGCCTTCAAAATGAGGCCGTTTGATTTTCAAGGTTTGAGTCCCATAGACTTCAAAGGGGATTGTTTATTCAAACAAACTTTTCCTCTGTTCGCGGTGTTCTGGTGCGAACTAAACTGGGGGGTGTTCAGGTCATCACTATTGGTCGGTCAGTGATGGTCTAGAGAGGTACAAATCAATGGAGAGACGCACAGACCTCTACAGGCTAGACAATTGCAACCCTGACTGCCATTAGGTATTGGGATGAGATCCTTGGATCCATTATCAGACCCTACGCAGGTGCAGTGGGTCCTGGGTTCCTCCTGGTGCACAGCAATGCCCGGCCTCATGTGGTGAGAGTATGCAGCCAGATCCTGGAGGATGGAGGAATTGATACCATTGAATGGCCCCCACACTCTCCTGACCTAAATCCAATTGAAAAGCAACTCTGGGACATTATGTTTCAGTCCATCCGATGCCGCCAGGTTGCACCTCAGTCTGTTCAGGAGCTCAGTGATGCCCTGGTCCAGATCTGGGAGGAAATACCCCAGGACACCATCCGTCTTCTCCTTAGGAGCATGCCCCGATGTTGTCAGGCATGTATACAAGCACATGGGGGCCATACACACTACTGAGGACCATTCTGAGTTGCTGCAATGAAATTTTAGCAAAATGGACTCGCCTGCTGCATCATTTTTTCACTTAGATTTTTGGGGTGTCTTTGAATTCAGCCCTCTGTAGGGTGATAATTTTCATTTCCATCAAACGATGTGGCATGCTTTTCCTTCCTAACACATTACCCAGTCCATACCAGTATAGATCCTAACTCATTACCCAGTCCATACCAGTATAGATCCTAACGCATTACCCAGTCCATACCAGTATAGATCCTAACACATCAGCCTGTCCATACTAGTATAGATTCTAACATATTACCCAGTCCATACCAGTATAGATTATATTATAACATATTACCCAGTTCACACCAGTAGAGATCCTAACACATCAGCCAGTCCATACCAGTATAGATTCTAACATATTACCCAGTCCATACCAGTGTAGATTATATTCTAACATATTACCCAGTCCATACTAGTATAGATCCTAACACATTACCCAGTTCACAATAGTATAAATCCTAACTCATTACCCAGTCCATACCAGTATAGATCCTAACACATTACCCATTCCATACCAGTATAGATCCTAACACATTACCCAGTCCATACCAGTATAGATCCTAACACATTACCCAGTTCACAATAGTATAAATCCTAACTCATTACCCAGTCCATACCAGTATAGATCCTAACACATTACCCATTCCATACCAGTATAGATCCTAACACATTACCCAGTCCATACCAGTATAGATCCTAACACATTACCCAGTCCATACCAGTATAGATCCTAACACATCACCCAGTCCATACCAGTATAGATCCTAACACACTACCCAGTCCATACCAGTATAGATTCTAACATATTACCCAGTCCATACCAGTATAGATCCTAACACATTACCCAGTCCATACCAGTATAAATTCTAACATATTACCCAGTCCATACCAGTATAGATTATATTATAACATATTACCCAGTTCACACCAGTAGAGATCCTAACACATTACCCAGTTCACACCAGTATAGATCCTAACACATTACCCAGTCCATACCAGTATAGATCCTAACACATCACCCAGTCCATACCAGTATAGATCCTAACACATCAGCCTGTCCATACCAGTATAGATTCTAACATATTACCCAGTCCATACCAGTATAGATCCTAACACATCAGCCAGTCCATACCAGTATAGATTCTACCATATTACCCAGTCCATACCAGTGTAGATTATATTCTAACATATTACCCAGTCCATACTAGTATAGATCCTAACACATTACCCAGTCCATACCAGTATAGATCATAACACATTACCCAGTTCACAATAGTATAGATCCTAACTCATTACCCAGTCCATACCAGTATAGATCCTAACACATTACCCATTCCATACCAGTATAGATCCTAACACATTACCCAGTCCATACCAGTATAGATCCTAACACATCACCCAGTCCATACCAGTATAGATCCTAACACATTACCCAGTCCATACCAGTATAGATTCTAACATATTACCCAGTCCATACCAGTATAGATCCTAACACATCACCCAGTCCATACCAGTATAGATTCTAACATATTACCCAGTCCATACCAGTATAGATTATATTATAACATATTACCCAGTTCACACCAGTAGAGATCCTAACACATTACCCAGTTCACACCAGTATAGATCCTAACACATTACCCAGTCCATACCAGTATAGATCCTAACACATCACCCAGTCCATACCAGTATAGATCCTAACACATCAGCCTGTCCATACTAGTATAAATTCTAACATATTACCCAGTCCATACCAGTATAGATTATATTATAACATATTACCCAGTTCACACCAGTAGAGATCCTAACACATTACCCAGTTCACACCAGTATAGATCCTTCCTAACACATTACCCAGTCCATACCAGTATAGATCCTAACACATCACCCAGTCCATACCAGTATAGATCCTAACACATCAGCCTGTCCATACCAGTATAGATTCTAACATATTACCCAGTCCATACCAGTATAGATCCTAACACATCAGCCAGTCCATACCAGTATAGATTCTAACATATTACCCAGTCCATACCAGTGTAGATTATATTCTAACATATTACCCAGTCCATACTAGTATAGATCCTAACACATTACCCAGTCCATACCAGTATAGATCATAACACATTACCCAGTTCACAATAGTATAGATCCTAACTCATTACCCAGTCCATACCAGTATAGATCCTAACACATTACCCATTCCATACCAGTATAGATCCTAACACATTACCCAGTCCATACCAGTATAGATCCTAACACATCACCCAGTCCATACCAGTATAGATCCTAACACATTACCCAGTCCATACCAGTATAGATTCTAACATATTACCCAGTCCATACCAGTATAGATCCTAACACATCACCCAGTCCATACCAGTATAGATTCTAACATATTACCCAGTCCATACCAGTATAGATTATATTATAACATATTACCCAGTTCACACCAGTAGAGATCCTAACACATTACCCAGTTCACACCAGTATAGATCCTAACACATTACCCAGTCCATACCAGTATAGATCCTAACACATCACCCAGTCCATACCAGTATAGATCCTAACACATCAGCCTGTCCATACTAGTATAGATTCTAACATATTACCCAGTCCATACCAGTATAGATCCTAACACATTACCCAGTCCATACCAGTATAGATCCTAACACATCACCCAGTCCATACCAGTATAGATCCTAACACATCAGCCTGTCCATACCAGTATAGATTCTAACATATTACCCAGTCCATACCAGTGTAGATTATATTCTAACATATTACCCAGTCCATACTAGTATAGATCCTAACACATTACCCAGTCCATACCAGTATAGATCCTAACACATTACCCAGTTCAAAATAGTATAGATCCTAACTCATTACCCAGTCTATACCAGTATAGATCCTAACACATTACCCATTCCATACCAGTATAGATCCTAACACATTACCCAGTCCATACCAGTATAGATCCTAACACATCACCCAGTCCATACCAGTATAGATTCTAACATATTACCCAGTCCATACCAGTATAGATTATATTATAACATATTACCCAGTTCACACCAGTAGAGATCCTAACACATTACCCAGTTCACACCAGTATAGATCCTAACACATTACCCAATCCATACCAGTATAGATCCTAACACATTACCCAGTCCATACCAGTATAGATATCCAGCATGAGATTTTTCCCCATTGAGATCTGATGTGTTTTCAAAGTGTTCCTTTCATTTTTTCGAGCAGCGTACAAAGGTGGAATATTCATGCTAGCCAGAGCTGGGACAAGGTCATCTAGAGCCCAGGCCCAACATGCCAAATTGCGCCCCCTCCCAAGTATCTCAAAAAAGTAAGTACACCCCTCACATTTTTTGTAAATATTTTATTCTATCTTTTCATGTGACAACACTGAAGAAATGAGACTTTGCTACAATGTAAAGTAGTGAGTGTACAGCTTGTATAACAGTGTAAATTTGCTGTCCCCTCAAAATAACTCAACACACAGCCATGGCAACAAAAGTGAGTACACCCCTAAGTGACAATGTCCAAATTGGGCCCAATTAGCCGTTTTCCCTCCCCGGTGTCATGTGACTCGTTAGTGTTACAAGGCTCAGGTGTGAATGCGGAGCAGGTGTGTTCAATTTGGTTTTATCGCTCTCAGTGTTTAGACACAGCGGGAGGCAGGTCACGGGAGGAGCAGCGGCGATTATCACTGCCCTCCTGCGACCGTCGGAAAAACCCGAGAGAAAAACCGCCTGCTTATGTAACAAAGCAGGTGGATCTTCTGTCAGACAGGCAGGGAGAGATCAGGAGTTTCAGCTAAGCTACAACCCCGATCTCTCTGTGCCTGTCACAGAACCCCTCCCCCACACACACGTCAGTAAGCATATTAGGCATACATTTAACCCCTTTGATCACCCCCAGTATTAACCCCTTCCCTGCCAGTGTCATTATTACAGTAACAGTGCATATGTTTAGCACTGATTACTGTAGTAATGTCACTGGTCCCCAAAAAGTGTCAAAAATGTCAGTTAGGGGTCCAATCTGTCCACCGCAATGTCTCAGTCCCAATAAAAATCGCTGATCGCCAACTTTACTATTAAATAAAATAAATAAAAAGTCCAAAATCCATCCCGTAGTTTGTAAATGCTATAAATTTTGCGCAAACCAATTAAAATACGCTTTTTGGGGTTTTTTTTTTTACCAAAAATATGTAGCAGAATACAAATTGGCCTAAACTGATAAAAAAATAAAAATTTTCAGATTTTTTATTGGGAATGTTTTATGGCAGAAAGTAAAAAAAAAAAAGGCGTTTTTTTTTTTCAAAATTGTCGCTCTATTTTTTGTTTATAGCGCAAAATCTAAAAACCGCACAGGTGATTAAATACCACCAAAAGAAAGCTCTGTTTTTGGGAAAAAAAGGACATCAATTGTATTTGGGTACAACTTTGCATGACCGTGCAATTTTCCGTTAAAGTAACGCAAAGCCAAATCGCAAACAAATGGCCTGGTCATTAAAGGGGTAAAACCATCCTGAGCTGAAGTGGTTAAGGTGACTGTCTAATAATTTTTTTGAAACTATCGATGCTCCCTGCTGATACCACTGCTTGTGGAAGAGAGTTCCACATCCTTACTGCTTTGACAGTAAAGAACCCTTTACACATTTTAAGGTTAAACTGTTTTTCCTCTAGTTTTAGTGAGTGGCCACGTGTCTTATTGTATTCCCTTTCTCTAAATAGTTTGTTCCCTATGTTCAGTATTTGTACATTGATATCATATCCCTTCTCAATCGTTTCTTCTCCAGAGAGAATAAGTTCAGTGCTTGTAGTCTTTCCTCATAGCCAATGCCCTCCATTCCCATAATTATTTTTGTTGCCCTTCTCTGGACTCTCTCCAGTTCCAGCACATCCTTCCTGAGGACCGCTGCCCAGAACTGGACAGCATACTCCAGATGTGGCCGGACCAGAGTCTTGTAGAGTGGAAGAATAATCTCTTTATTTCTGGAGTGAATCCCCTTTTTTATACATCCCAGTATTCTGTTGGCTTTGCTTGCAGCGGCTTGGCACTGCCAAGCCTGTTGTCTACTAGGACCTCCAGGTCCTTTTCCATCTTACATTCACCCAGAGGTCCCCCCCCCCCCCCCCAGTGAGTAGCTTGCTTTCATATTTCTGACGTCCAAATGCATTACTTTACATTTTTCAACATTAAACCTCATCTGACATGTAGTTGCCCACCCCGTTATTTTGTTCAGGTCCACTTGTAAGGTTTCCACATCCTGCATAGAAGATATTGGCATGCTTAGTTTAGTATCATCTGCAAATACCAAGATTGTGCTAGATATCCCTTCCTCTAGATCATTTATGAATAAATTAAACAGGATTGGTCCCAGGACAGAATCTTGGGGGAACCCCACTTTCCACACCCGCCCAATCCGACTACTCCCCATTAATCATCACCCTCTGGACTCTCCCCTGGAGCCAGTTCTCTATCCAGATACTCACCCTATGGTCCATACCTATGTACCTTTGTACAGTAAGCGTTTGTGGGGAACGGTGTCAAAGGCCTTTGCAAAGTCCAGATACACCACATCCACAGGCTTACCTTTATCTAGGTGGCAGCTCACTTCATCGTACAAGGTTAATAGATTGGTCTGGCAAAAATGGCCCTGCGGTTCGCCCGGCAGTCGGTTTGCGGCAAATTTTGCTTGTTCGCTACCCACCAATTTTGCGAACACATGGCGTTGTTCGTGGTGGCCATATTAGTTTACATTGGGGAGAACTTTGACCCATGACACAGCCGTCAGGTGGAACGGGACAGCCAATTGAAACATTTTAGCATATGGACATGCCCCCTACCTTATAAATAGACCAGAGCAGGCAGCCATTTCACATTCTGCTTTTTGTCGGTGTAGGGAGAGGTCTGCTGTGTTCATGAGGGAGAGATTGCCAGACACAAATAGCTCTGTTAAGATCCACAAAAGTCTTTTTCAGGGCTGGTATTTTGGTATAGGTTTACTACAGTCTCTTTTGAGTTTAGGGACAGGTATCCAGTCTGTGCTTTAGGGATTAGGAATTAGGAGATCGGCAGACAGTACAGGAATTGCTCTGCTAATGTCTACAAAAGTCATTTAAAGGGCTGCAATTTTTTTGGTATTGGTGTGCAGTGCACTATATAGGGGTGTAATCCATGGTATAATATACATTGTAATTTAGAAAGCACATTATAGTGGATTTGTATTGTGCACTGTGCAGCATTGTGACTGGTGTGGTGACTGAGCGTTGCTGTAGCAATACTACAAACAGTGACAAAAGCACTTTTAATGTATTATAACTAATGTGATAGACCAGTGACCCCCCCAATACCACATATTGAAGTGGGGTGTTATCTGAGTATACTTTCATAAGTGTATTTGTGTCCTACAACAATATTGCCCCTTTTGCTGCGTTAACTCTGATATACACAGTGCCAAACTCCCTGGCCAATTTTTTGAACAACTGGTGCGATAAGCCAGTGGCCCCCAATACCACATATTGAAGTGGGGTGTTATATGAGTATACTTTTACAAGTGTATTTGTGTCCTGCAACAATATTGCCTCTTTTGCTGTGTTAACTCTGGTACACACAGTGCCAAACTCCCTGTCCAATTTTTTGAACAACTTATGTGATAAACCAGTGACCCCCAATACTACATATTGAAGTGGGTGTTATTTAACATTATACTTTTCTAAGAGTGTATTTTAGTCCTGCAAAAATTTGACCTCTTTTGCTGTGTTAACTGTGCTACACACAGTGACAACAGTTACTGGCCCATTATTTGTAGAACTGGTGTGATAAATCTGTGGCCCCCCAATACCACAGGTTGAAGCGGGGTGTTATATACCTTTTTCCAGATATACTGCGATTCTCTAGAGACTTTTGTCACAGGGTAATTTAAAAACATAACAGGCAGAGGAAGAGGCAGACACTTACGCAGGGGTGGTAGGGGTAGGGCAGGAGCAGTAGGCCGGAGCCAAAGTGTGAAGTTTCAGAAGGTGCGTTCGATATGTCAAAGGACACACCAGACCTGGTTGAGTGGCTCACTCAGCCTTCCTCTTCTGCACCCTCCTCATCCTCTCTATCTGCACCCTCTTAACTCTCTGCTGTGTGCACCCCATAAGACACCACCACCACATACCCTCCACTTGAGTCACTGGAATTATTTTCCGATCCATCACAAGACATTTGCGATGCGCAGCCATTCTTGGAATCGGATCAGGAAGAGGAGGTAGCAACAGCCGCCACTCAGCAGTCTGACGACAGTACCCAGATCAGCCAAAGGAGGTTGGCCCCCACTTTTGCTGCCTACTCCGAGATCTCGATTGTTAGTGGTGGGGAAGGTGACGTGGATGATGACGTGTCTATGGAAGTCACGTGGGTGCCCACAAGAGAGGAAGAGGAGGGGAGTTCAGAGGGAGAGACAGACCGGCAGATAGGGAGGAGAGACAGGCAGAACTTGCATTGCACAAGAGGTACAAAGCAGACTGCAAATGTATCAGGAGCGAGCCATCAACCATGTACAGTCACATCTGATGCACCCAGGACAACGGCACATGGCTCCACAGTGTGGGCTTTTTTTAATGTGTCCGTTGCTGACAACAGTGTTGCCATCTGCAGCCTTTGCAGTCATTGCATAAGTCGCGGTAAGCCCAACACTCACCTAGGGACAATCGCCTTAAGAAGGCACCTGAACTCCCATCACCGAGCCCAGTGGGAGCAACACGTCAGAACCCACAAAGCCACACTCCAGGCTCTCACCATCCAGCCTCCTCTCCTTCTCCTCTCTCCTCACATTTGTCCTCCACTCCACCTTCCATGATGCCGTCGTCACGTTGTTCTGGAAAAAGGCAGGCTTCTGTGGCCTAAATTTTGAAACGGAAAAAAATGATGATGCCGGATAACCCTCTTGCCCAACGTTTGACTGCTGGCTTGTCAGAACTGATAGCCCGCCAACTACTGCCATATCAACTGGTGGACTCGGAGGCCTTTCGTAAATTTGTGGCCATTGGAACACCACAATGGAAGGTCCCAGGCAGGAAATATTTCTCGCAGAAGGGCATTCCAGAGCTGTATGGCCATGTTTAGCGGCAAGTGAATATATCTCTGGCACACAGTGTTGGTACCAAGATACATCTGACCACAGACACATGGTCTAGCAAACACGAGCAGGGAAGGTAGATCACTTTTACTACCCACTTTGTGAACCTTCTGACGGCCGCCAAGCATGTAACCCGTGGCAGACGTGTAGATTTGGTTGTACCGCCACGGATTGCATGCAGGCCTGCCTCTTCTTCTCCTCCTCCTCCTCCTCCATCCTCCCTCTCCTCCTCGGCTGACTCCTCCTTTTCCGCTGCTACCGTCTCTTCCGCTGCGCCGCCCAAGATCCCCAGAATCTATTCCACATGCCAGGTGAGACGTTGCCACGCTGTGCTGCGTCTGTTGTGCCTGAAAGCCAAGAGCCACACTGGTCCTGCACTCCTTTCAGCTTTGCATTTACAGGCAGATCAGTGGCTGACACCGCTGAATTTGACAGTTGGTAAAGTGGTGTGCGACAACGGTGCCAATCTGCTGAGTGCACTGAAACAGGGCACACGTCCTGAACTTGGTGGTGCAATGATTGGTTGCCAAATACCCTGGGGTCCAGGACATCTTGCGGCAGGCCAGGAAAATCTGGGGCCATTTCAGAAGATCTTACACAGCCATGGCTCGCCTTGCTGACATTCAGCAGTGACACAACCTGCCCGTCAGGAGTCTATTTGTGATTGCCCGAAGCGATGGAACTCAATGTTGCATATGCTTGATAGGCTGCTCCAGCAGAAGCGTGCAGTTAACGACTACCTGTACGAACTCTCTGGCAGGACAGGTTCTGGGGAGCTTGGGTTTTTTTTTACCTCGCCAGTGACTGCTCATGCAGAACGCATGCAGACTTCTGCAGTCATTCGATGAGATCACCAAACTGGTCAGTCCTGACCAGGGCGCCATCAGTGACATCGTACCTTACGCCTTCTTTCTGGAGCGTGCATTGCGTCGTGTCATTGATCAAGCCGTCGAGGAGCAGGAGCAGAAAGATGAGGAAGTCGCAATGTTGGATGAATTCCCAGTGGGTGCTACTCCATCTGAGACAAGTCAACAACAGGAGTCTGAAGAGGAGTCAGAGGAGGATGGTGCTGGGGGGAATGAGGAGGAGCAAGAAGAGCATGCTTTAAACCTTTCTGGGATCCCTGGTGTTATCCATGGATGGGGGGAGGAGAACGAGGACGAGATTATCCTGGATGATGAGCTGGAAGCAGGCCACTACAGCGCTTCCAGTTTATGGGGGCCTTCATGCTCCAGTGTTTTATGGGGGACCCCCGTATAAAAAGCATAAAGGCCAAGGACCAGTATTGGGTGGCAACGTACTTAGACCCCCGGTACAAACAAAAAATTGCAGAAATGTTACCACCTTCACAGAAGTGGTCAGAATGCAGCACTTCCAGGCCTTGCTGCGCGAACATCAGCCGCAACATTTCTCAAATGTCCGCGAACTGCAAGTTTGCAGCGGGCCCCATTGACTTTAATGGGAGGCGAACTTTAAAAACATTTAGATCATATTTGCAGCCACAAAAGACTAACTAGCTGTGCACAAATAGTCCTAGCACATGGACAATGTCATACGAAGTATTTCAATTGGAAAAGTTGCCCTAATTTTTTTTTTTTTTTACAGCAAAAAAATATATATATATATTTTTTTCATAAATCAGCCAGAACTGACAGCAGCCGGTAAATACATGTCTAATACATATAGGGTCCATTCACATATCTGTAAAATGGGTCCGCATCCATTCCACAATTTGGCGGAACCTTTACAGACCCATTGATTTTCAATTCCAGTCTGAAAAATTAGGCATTCACAGGATACAGAAGTAAGTGTCGGCCACTATAGGCCCCAAAAAATTAGCCCACATGGGTTTACCTGACAGCTAAGAACGTTGTATTCTGTGGCAGAAGGTTCATTAGGCATTCACAGGATAAAGAAGTAAGTGTCGGCCAGTATAGGCCAAAAAAATTAGCCAACATGGGTTTACCTGACAGCCAAGAACGTAGTATTCTGTGGCTGAAGGTTCATTAGGCATTCACAGGATACAGAAGTAAGTGTCGGCCAGTATAGGCCCCAAAAACTAGCCAACATGGGTTTACCTGACAACTAAGAACGTAGTATTTGGTGGCTGGAGGTACATTAGGCATTCTCAGGATACAGAAGTAAGTGTCGGCCAGTATAGGCCCCAAAAATGAGCCCACATGAGTTTACCTGACAGCTAAGAACGTAGTATTCTGTGGCTGAAGGTTCATTAGGCATTGACAGAAAAAATAATTGTCGGCCATGAAAGGCCCCAAAAATTAGGCATTAAATGGACATGAAATGCCTTTTATGCCGCTGTATTTAGAGAAGACAAGGACCAGGAATTGTTGTGGGTGGATGGCGGTCTGGTGGATATTTGTGGCCTGTCATGAGGAATTTCAATGAAACATGGTCTACTGGTCACATGTGTTAAATTCCTCAGAGATCCATGCCTCATTCATTTTTATTAATGTGAGGTAGTCTACACTGTCATGAGCTAGGCGAGTGCGCTTATTGGTCACGATCCCCCCTGCTGCGCTGAACATCCTTTCGGACAGGACACTGGACAGGGGGCAAGACAACAGTTCCATTGCAAATTGTGCAAGCTCTGGCCAGAGGTCAAGCCTGCCCACCCAGTAGTCCAGGGGTTCATCACTCCTCAGAGCATCCACATCGGCCGTTAACCCGATGTAGTCGGACACCTGTCGGTCTAGGCATTCCCTGATGCTGGATCCGGAGTACAGCTGTCGATGGGTCGGCTGAAAGAATGATCTCATATCTGAAGTGAACAAGACATCTTCAAACCGCCCTCTTCTTGCAGGCACTGTTGGATTGCTACCCGCAACTGTCTCTCCGTGACTGGAAATTCCTCTGCCAGTGCACGCAAAAGCAGAATGCAGCATTTCTCTCAGCAAGGCCTGGAAGTGCTGCATTCTGACCGCCCTCTGTGATGATGGTAGCATTTCCGCCATTTTTTGTTTGTACCGGGGGTCTAAGTAAGTTGCCACCCAGTACTGGTCCTTGCCCTTAATGCTTTTTTTACGGGGGTCCCCCTTAAAACACTGGAGAATGAAGGCCCACATTTGCACTAAACTGGAAGCGGTGTTGTGGCCTGGCTCCAGCTCATCACCCAGGATAATGTCGTCCTCGTTCTCCCCCCATCCATGGATAACACCAGGGATCCCAGAAAAGTTTAAAGCATGTTCTTCTTGCTCCTCCTCATCCGCCCCGGCACCATCCTCCTCTGATGCCTCTTCAGACTCCTGTTGTTGACTTGTCTCAGATGGAGTAGCACCCACTGGGAATTCATCCAACATTGCGACTTCCTCATCTTCCTGCTCCTGCTCCTCAACGGCTTGATCAATGACACGATGCAATGCACACTCCAGAAAGAAGGCGTAAGGTATGATGTCACTTATGGCGCCCTGGCTGCGACTGACCAGTTTGGTGATCTCATCAAATGGCCACAGAAGTCTGCATGTGTCCTGCATGAACAGCCACTGACGAGGTGAAAAAAACCCAAGCTCCCCAGTACCTGTCCTGCCGCAGAGTTCGTACAGGTAGTCGTTAAAGCGGAGTTCCGGGCACAAAAACATTTTTTCAATGAACATACCCCCGGGACAGTCAGGGCTAGTACATTCCACAATGGCTAGCCTCTGATCGGTCCCGGTTCGCACTTACCTGCAAGAAGAAATACTCACTTATAAAATTTCTTCGACAGCGTTGCCATCTCTGTTGTGGGCAGCTGAAGCCAGCGCGATCCTCTTCTGCGTCCTCTTCCGCATCTTCTTCTCCCAGAATGCGCCTTCACCGGCCCCTCTCGTCACTTCCGGTGCGGCGCCGCATTCCTACACACCTTCTGGGCATGCCCAGAAGCTGTTTAGCAGGGAATGTGGCATCGCACCGGAGGGACGAGCGGGGCCGATGCCGTCGCATTGATTCCTGGGAGCGATGACGTTCAGCTCCCAGGAATCATTGCAAACCGGAAGTGACGGCGCGGGCCACAGAGGGAGGAAGTGGAAAATAGGTGAGTATTCTTTCTACAATTACAAGGTAAGTAAAAAAAAAAAAAAAATCTTAACTATCCAATTCCTTTTCAGGTGAAGAAGAGCAAGCGGATGGCCACAAAATTGATTAGGTCGATTTTGTGCCCGGAACTCCGCTTTAACTGCATGTTTCTGCTGGAGCAGCCTATCAAGCATATGCAACGTTGGGTTACATTGCGTCGGGCAGTCACAAATAAGACTCCTGATGGGCAGGTTGTGTCGCCGCTGAATGTCAGCAAGGCGAGCCATGGCTGTGTTAGATCCTCTGAAATGGCCCCAGATTTTCCTGGCCTGCCGCAAGACGTCCTGGACCCCAGGGTATTTGGCAATGAATCGCTGCACCACCAAGTTCAGGACGTGTGCCATGCATGGCACGTGTGTTATTTTGCCCTGTTTCAGCGTGCTCAGCAGATTGGCACCGTTGAAAAACCAAAACTTATAACAGCGCTCAACACCTAGAATATAGGTATTTTAGTGTGAAATAAATATATATATATATAAATTAATGTGCAGCTGCTGTGCATCCAAGAAATTATTGGAAAAAACGTGTATGAAAGTATATTAAAACAGCGCTAGCTAAGAAGACATATGATGAACAAATAATTATAATTGATGTAAATGTGGTTAAATTTTCTATACCATATAAAGTCTCTTAATAAAATAATTAAAGTGCTCTAGTGCAAATCTTTGTTCTTCAGTGCAAATAAATAAAGGTGCTCGGGTGCAGATCCATCCAGGTATACTAAAGTGCTCTCATGAGTGACCCTCCAGGTCCCCTACTCACCACACTGTGGATATATCAGCGTTTTTGGATAAACTGATGGGACTGCGATGTCCGAGCTCCAGTATTTCCTCCAAGTTGTAGGGAGTGCCTTTGGTGGGATCGCTCCGTTGGGATAGTATATCCCGATATTTGTGAAATGAAAAGAGGGGCTAATAGTGTAATACGTTCATAAGTAATTTATTGTCCCCCAAAATAAGTTATACTTACAAGAAGTAAGATAAAAAATGGCAATAAGAACAAACAGGAACGCCGCTCGTGGCGTGCGTTCCACCAAAACCAGGAAGCCCGACCGGAAGTGACGTTGCGTGGCTCCACGCCGGAAATACGTCAACGCGTTTCACCCTGAGTGTGGGCGTTTTCAAAAAGACATAATTTTCGGGTACGGACGGCCTATTTATATCCCGCTTTGGTGATGGTCATATCCGGGATAAGAAGTGCATCCGGTATCTATTCTTAGCTCACAAAAAGAAAATCAGAAAAGGAGCTGTATATTCGGGCATCTTTTAAATATATATTGCATTTTATTATATTGCCGAATTAAAAATAATATTAGAAAAAACCTTGTAATCGCATTGTGACCTCGGTATTGCTTCCTGTTTACATTACTGTCATCACAAAAAACGTTCCATGGCATGTTAAATACAGCAAATTGATATATCATCTCATAACCTAATTACAATCATATCTATATACTGATGGCATAAAATTGAGGTGTAAATGAATGGTGATGTGGTAAATTTATGTAAAATATTTTGTGTTTATATCTAAAAGGACAAAAATATATAAATCGTGATTTGTGGTGCAAATATTAAATGCTTAAATACTTTTTGTTGATATTAATGAATATATTATCATAATAAATATTAATTGTGCATATATGAATAAATAAATAAATGGGTAAGTGATAGGATATATAAATATATAAATAGCCATATCTAAGGTATTAATAAGGGACTGGGCTAGAAGTATCAATAATTTTATTATATAAATTGTTGAGTTGTTGTTATATTATAAAAAATGTGGCTGTTTAGAGACTATGATGGAGGACAAATACTTATTAAATATTAATTTGTTAAAAACCATATTTTTATTTTTATTTATTAAAATATATTGAATATATACGAGTGACAATAGTAATAATTATTCATGATAAAAATTAGGATAAAAGATACTGATAGATAAGAATAATGATAAAAGGGTGATGATAAAATACTGGGAGCATCTATAATCTAAATAGCAGGAGAACTCATGGCAGGAATAAATAAATTTACCAATTGGATAAAAAACAATTGACATCTACATCTACATTTAACCCTTTCGGTTTCAAGGTCTCCATCCTATGAATCCATTGGGTTTCATTCTGGGATATGGCCTTTTTTAAATTCCCCCCTCTCCAATGGGGTTCAACTCGGTCAATTGCACAAAAGGTGAGGAGGCTAGGGTCTTTGTTGTGTGTTGTTTTGAAATGGTGGGAGAGGCTATGATTTTTGAAGCCTTTTTTTTATGTTGAGAACATGCTCCCTTAGTCTCACCCTCAATTCCCTTGTGGTTCTTCAAATGTATTGGAGTCCACAGGGACAAGAGAGGAGATAAGTTACATGTGTGGAGGCACATGTGATAAACTTCTGAATTTCGTATCTTTTACCATTTGCATGGGATTTAAAATCTACAGTTTTCCTTTTCCTGTGTCTTGATGTCCTGCAGATCATGCATCTTCCACAACTAAAAAAACCCACCTGGTCTAGAAAGGTGCAAGTTTTTTTGGGTGGGTTGACCACATTGTGGGCCAATTGTAACCTTAGTGTTTTGGGTTTAGTGTAAATGAACTTTGGTTTTGGGGGTAACAAAGTTTTTAAAACATCATCTCTCATTAATATAGGCCAATGTTTTTTTTACGATTTTCTCAAATTCTGAGTGTTGTCTGGAAAAACTGGTTAGGAAGGCTGTGCTGAAATCATCATCTCGGTTTTTTATTTTCTTAGTGAAAAGATCTTCCCTTTCCATATTTCCCACTTTCTTTTTCATTTTTATTAAATCCTTGCTTTTGTATCCTTTTTCTTTAAATTTATTTATCAGTAGATCAGCTTGGGTCTCATAATCTTGATGTCTGTTGCAATTCCTTTTGACTCTCATCATTTGCCCCTTAGGGATGGCATTAAGCCATTTTGGGTGATGGCAACTTCCTAGGGGTATATATCCATTGGCATCCACCTCTTTAAAAAATGTCCTGGTAAAAAGTCTGTTTTCGTTTTTAAAAATGTATAAATCTAAAAAGTTTAAACCTTCCAAACTCATGGTGTGTGAAAACGAGATGTCGTATTGGTTCTGTCCAATATAGGTTAAAAATTCCATCAATGAGCTGTGCGAACCTCGCCAAACCATAAAAACATCATCGATGTACCTTTTATATGTGATAAGTTCTGGGGGGTTATTATTAAAAATGGCTTCATGTTCCCACTTTTGCATGAATACATTAGCTATAGAGGGGGCATATTTTGCCCCCATAGCTACGCCTTTCTTTTGGCGAAAAAAACTTTTTTCATGCCAGAAGTAGTTGTGGCTCATGGCTAAATCTAGTCCCTGTAGCAGGAACTCCTTCTGTTCAGTTTTTAATTCAGTTTTGTCCAATGCCCATTTTGCTGCTTCCAAAGCGCGTTTTTGCTTGATATTCGTGTAGAGGGAGTTGACATCCACACTCACTAGGATATCTCCCTCCTCTACCACCAAATCCTTGATTATCTCCATAAGGTGCTTACTGTCTTTTAAATATGCTTCTCCCTCCTGTGCCAAAGGTTGGAAGAAGCAATTGATGTATTCACCCAATCTGGATAGGAGGGAGTCTACTCCACTCATAATGGGCCTAACAGGTGGGTGTTCTCTGTTTCTATGGATCTTGGGCAATTGGTATATGACTGGTAATCTGGGTGCATCTGGAATTAAGTATCTACTTTCTTTTTTGTTTAAGATGCCCTCTCCACTTGCCCATTTGATTAATTTTGTCAACTTTGCTTTATATTTCTTTGTGGGATTGCCTCTTAGTTCTTCATATGTGTCAGGGTCGTTTACCAGTCTATTTAGTTCTTTTAGGTAATCTTCTTTATTCAAAATTACTAATCCCCCTCCTTTGTCCGCTGATCTAATCACTATGTTATTTCTTTTTTCTAATAGCTTTAAACCTTTTTCGACATCCTCTTTTTTCCTGGATCTTTGAATTTTCATACTTTCTAAGTCATTTTCCACCATGGTTTTAAAAACATCTAAAAACTGACTATTTTTCACTTTTGGGTTAAAAACAGACTTATTCCGCAATTGTGTATAGGTAAAATCTCCAGTAGGTAAATTATTATTTTGTGACCTTCCTGCATAAAATTTCTTGACATTGAGTTTCCTGATGAATTTTTGTAAATCTATATAAGTGTCAAATTTATTGATAGGCAGTCACAAATAGACTCCTGACGGGCAGGTTGTGTCACCGCTGAATGTCAGCAAGGCGAGCTATGGCTGTGTAAGATCTTCTGAAATGGCCCCAGATTTTCCTGGCCTGCCGCAAGATGTCCTGGAACCCAGGGTATTTGGCAACCAATCGTTGCACCACCAAGTTCAGGACGTGTGCCATGCATGACATGTGTGTTATTTTGCTCTGTTTCAGTGCACTCAGCAGATTGGCACCGTTGTCGCACACCACTTTACCAACTTTTAAATTGAGCAGTGTCAGCCACTGATCTGCCTGTGAACGCAAAGCTGAAAGGAGTGCAGGAGGGGGGCCACTGGTATATCACACTAGTTATAATACATTAAAAGTGCTTTTGACACTGTTTGTAGTATTGTTGCAGCAACGCTCATTCACCACACCAGTCACAATGCTGCATAGTGCACAATACAAATCCACTATAATATGCTTTCTATATTACAAAGCATATTATACGTGGATTACACCCCTATATAGTGTACTGCACACCTATACCAAATACCAGTCCTGAAAAGGACGTTTGTGGATCTTAACAGAGCTATTTGTGTCACTGGCAATCTGTCCCTGATGCACTCGCCAATCTCTCCCTACACTGACAAAAAGCAGAATATGAAATGGCCGCCAGCTCTGGTCTATTTATAAGGTAGGAGGCATATCCATGTGCTGAAATGTTTCAATTTGCTGTCCCGTTCCACCTGACAGCTGTGTCATGGGTCAAAGTTCTCCGCAATGTAAACTAATATGGCCACCGCGAACAACGCCATGTGTTTGTAAAATTGGTGGGTTGCGAACAAGCAAAATTTGCCACGAACCGACCGCCGGGCGAACCGCAAGGCCATCCCTACAACCTGGTTTCATTACTAGAGTCTTGTACTGTATAAAGTCCCTTAACATCCCCTCCAAAATCTTGCAAACTTCATATGTTAGGCTGACTGGCCTATAGTTACCCAGGATATATCTCGGCCCTTTCTTTAAATATTGGTACCACGTTGGCTTTTTTTCAATCAGCTGGCACCATACCCATCTGTAGACTATCCGTAAAGATCATGAATAATGGTCTGGCTATCTCCTGGCTGAGTTCTTTAAGTACCCTCGGGTGCAAGCCATCTGGTCCCGGTGATTTATTTATGTTAAGTTTCTCTAGTTTAGTTCTAAGTCTATCTTCTGTTAACCATGGGGGTACTTTCTGAGGTGTATTATTTAATTTAACATTACAAGCTGGGTTAGTGTAGCCCCCCAATTCTTTTGTGAAGACTGAAGAGTAGAAATTACTTAACACTTTCGTCTTCTCTCTGTCCTCTGTGGCCAGATTTCCTTTGTCGTCTTTTATGGGGCCAATGTGTTCTGGCCTTGCTTTCTTACTATTTATATACTTAAAGAATTTCTTGTGTTTTTTGTTACTCTCTTACTGTAATGTTCTGGTACCTCTGGTACCCTTGTCTCCATATTTCTCCTTTCCTAATTGCGTCCCATCTTGTGTAACAAGGGACGCATATACCTTTTAGACCGGATGACATCATTGCCGAGCGCCGCTATGAGCGGCTATTTCAATCGCCGGTTTGCTCTCACTCATCGCTCGTTCAAACCGCATGTTCACCGCACCTACTCCTGTGAAGTCGGAGCTGCTGACATTCTCCCTTGCTGAACTGAAGCCGGAAACCTCGCTGGTGATCCGTATCTCGCTACGGGATCACCCTTCTCCAATGGACACTGTTACTCCTAAACCTATCTAAGTGATAAGTACCCCACAGGGGATTCTTACTAACCAATCTCCTACTGTCATCTACTGCAATTACCAAGACTATCTGTATCTATCTATTCACTATCATCTGCATAGACTGTTAGCTCTTGGAACTACCTTCAACTATCCTTGCACTAGGTTACTCTGTCTAAGTATACTCCATCTGTGTCCTCTTACCATCTGCACTATACTTGACATCAGAACCTATCTGCTTTACCATCACCTGCAAACTCTCCTAATACTACTTCTAGTGCTCACCATACAATAGCCTGTCTCTCATCTATATATCCTCATATATTCTATCCCTCCATTAACATCTAGTAATATATATATGGTATATAACAGGCTGTACACGGTGATGAAGTCCTGAGAGTTGGATATGTTTGTTCAACAGATTCTTTACAAGGCTACTGAGTGTAATAATTCTGCAGCTGTAAATCCATCCACTAACAAAAACGCATGAACGTTACAGATTGAACGAGCCTTTAAAAAAAATATGGATTCAGCAGAATTATCCACTCATGTACTACAATTAAAACAGCAAGTAGATGCATTGATCCTTGCGCTTACAGAGGTACAAAATGAAAATCAGACCTTGAGACAGCAGCTTGGCCGTCTCACACAGCCTCCTGCTGCTCAGCCCCGTGAGCCTAAGATAAACCCTCCTATAGTGTTTTCTGGTGATCGGAGCAAATCAATGTCAAAATCAAACGCATGTCAATTGTTTTTTTTGTTAAAACCTCTAACCTACACCACTGACCAAATTAAGATTTGTACCATCATCTCCTATTTAACGGGTGAACCCCGGGCCTGGGCAGATGCTCTCTTTGAAAAGGATGATCCACTCCTTAATTCTTATCCCTTATTTCTAGCACAACTTGCTAGTTTATATGAAGACCCCAACAAGCAGAGTACCGCTGACACCCAATTACGGGCCTTAAAACAAGGAAGGAGACCTGTTGAAGATTTCGTGGCGAATTTTAAAAGATGGTCCCCTGATTCAGGGTGGAACAACACATCTTTGCGAACGCAGTTTAGACTCGGCCTATCTGAGGCCGTTAAAGACGAGCTCGCCCGAGCGGATTTACCTGGCACTCTAGAGGGACTGATACAGACCAGTATCAATATTGACAGACGACTACGAGAAAGAAAGGCTGAGAAGATGGGCTCACCATTTTCCAGTCCTTCTCGGATGTTGCCTGCTGACCCTACTCCTATGGAAGTAGGAATGATACGTCCACCTCTGACCCTTTCTGAACGTGCCAGGAGGAAAACCGAACATCTTTGCATGTACTGCGCATCCCCGAATCATTTGGTAAACGGCTGTCCTCTTGTCCGCAGAAAAGAGGGTGAGTGTTCAAATGTCTTGCTAGGGGGACTCACAACTTCCTTTTCTAATCCTTATCTTTTTGTTCAATTAACATTGCAGTGGGACCAAACTAGGATCACCACCAAGGCTATGATTGACACCGGATCTTGTGGAAACTACATTGACATTTGTTTTGTCTCCCTTAATAAAATACCTATTGTTTCAAAACCCAAACCTGTCTCCGTTAGTTTTATTAATGGTACCCCTTTATCCTCTGGTCCTATCACCATTCAGACACAGGCACTTCTTGTAACTGCTGACGAGTTTTATGTGGAGACCACCACCTTTGATTTATTAACTTCACCACATTTTCTAATCATTTTGGGACTTCCCTGGTTACACATACATCAACCAATCATCGATTGGAAAACAAGAACGTTAGCCTTCTCTTCTCACTATTGTGAGACGACGTGTAACCTCCCCACACATGATAGGATCCTGTCTGTACTGCCGGATGACATTATTCCTAAGTGTTATCAGGATTTATCGGAGGTTTTCCTTGAGAAAAACGCTCAAATGCTACCTCCCCATAGGGACTATGATTGTTGTATCGATTTACTCCCTAATAGCAAGTTGCCTTTCGGACATGTTTATCCTCTCTCACAGGATGAACTCTCTCATCTTAAGGAGTATCTGGATGAGAACTTGGCAAAAGGATTCATCCGACCTTCTACTTCCTCCACTGCTGCTGGGCTCTTCTTCGTCCGCAATAAGGACTCTAGCCTTAGGCCTATCATTGATTTCAGACAATTAAATGCCATCACAATAAAGGATCATTATCCTTTACCTCTTATTCCTGAACTTATCGAACAGGTGCGTGGGGCTTCTTTCTTTTCAAAATTGGACCTAAAAGGGGCATACAATTTAATTTTAATCCGTAAAGGGGATGAATGGAAGACGGCATTCAGAACCAGATACGGACTGTTTGAGTACCTTGTAATGCCATTTGGGCTATGTAATGCTCCCGCAGCCTTCCAACGGTTTATAAATGAGATATTCCGAGACTTGCTTGATGTTTGTGTGGTAATATATTTGGACGATATACTTATCTATTCTCATTCCTTACCTGAACACATAAAACATGTGAGACTTGTGTTGTCAAGACTACTTGCACATAGCTTATATGTTAAATCAAAGAAATGTTTGTTTCATAAAGAGGAAGTACTATTCCTAGGGTATATTATATCTAAAAGTGGAATCAAAATGGACATGAGTAAAATATCCTGCATTCTGGATTGGCCTGTGCCAACCACTCACAAAGCATTACAAAGGTTCCTAGGATTCTCTAATTACTATAGGAAATTCATTAAGAACTTCTCTGCGATTGTGAAACCTCTCACACAACTTACAAGCACGAAGAAACCATTTAATTGGTCAAAAGAAGCAAATGGAGCTTTCTCTCTGCTGAAATCAAGCTTTACCACTGCCCCCATACTATGCCATCCAGACCCATCCCTTCAATACATCTTGGAGGTAGATGCGTCAAATATGGCAGTAGGAGCAGTTCTCTCACAACGACCAACAAACACCTCACCTCTTCACCCAGTTGCTTTCTTTTCAAAGTCATTAAGTAGCCCCGAGGTGAACTACCCAGTAGGTGAGAAGGAGCTATTAGCCATAAAACTGGCGTTAGAGAATTGGCGACATCTACTTGAGGGCACTCAATTGCCAATTCTGATATATACTGATCACAAAAACCTTCAATACCTTCAGACTAATAGAACTCTTTCCCACCGGCAGGTACGGTGGTCGTTATTCTTTCTGAGATTTAATTTTTTAGTGACTTACACGCCCGCAGACAAAAATAAAAAAGCGGATGCACTCTCACGACTAGCCGAGAAAGATTGTACTGAGGTTCCCTCAGTTCCTATAATACCACTTGAACGTATTATCGGAGTCGTTCGCTCCCTGAAGGAGGAGATTTTGCACAGCATAGGATTGGATTCACCTCCACCACAACTAACTACTGACGCAGAAGGCTTCCTCTACTACAACGATAAATTATACATACCCCCTACTATGCGAACCAAGATCTTAGAATTGTCGCATGATGTACCTATGGCAGGACATATGGGTATGACTAAAACTCTCAATCTACTCACTAGGCAATTTTGGTGGCCAGACATGAAGACAACCGTAAAAAAGTTTGTTTCATCTTGTGATATCTGTGCAAGGTCTAAAATTGACAACACAAAACCATCAGGGTTACTTTGTAGTTTACCGATACCCCAGGTTCCGTGGGAAGTGGTATCCTTAGACTTCATAGTGGAACTACCACCTTCCAAAGGATTCAACACCATCTTGGTGTCAGTGGACCATCTGACCAAGATGGCACATTTCACTCCTATCCGAAAACTACCTTCATCCAAACAAACAGCGGAATTGCTTGTGAAACATGTCTTTAAGTTACATGGTATTCCAAAAACACTGCTGTCTGACCGTGGTTCACAATTCATCTCAAAGTTTTGGCTAGCTCTATGTCAGATACTAAGAATAGAGCGTAACCTTACTTCTCCCGACCACCCTCAGACCAACGGACAGACAGACAGAGTTAACCAGTGCATTGAACAGTACCTGCGTTGCTATACTTCGTATCTACAGGACGATTGGGCAGATCTCCTCCCGCTGGCAGAATTCGCCTATAACAACGCTACTCATAGCACTACTAAGCAAAGTCCGTTTTACCTGAATTATGGGTTTCATCCCACACTCCTTCCTCCACGTATCTTGCCATCAAGTAATCCAGTGGCATCTGATTATCTTGCCCAGATAAAGGATTCTCTGGGATTACTCAACAATACCATATCCCATGCTCATAGCCAACAAAAAAAGTACTACGACCTCCATAGGAAACCCTCTCCCCAATATGCCATTGGGGATCTTGTTTGGCTTTCTACAAAAAATCTGAGACTAAAAATCCCTAGTAAAAAACTTGGACCTCTATTTCTGGGACCTTTTCCAATAGAGAAGCTTATTGGAAAAGCTGCAGTACAACTCACATTGCCAGTAGACCTCAAGATACATCCTGTCTTCCATGTGTCTCTACTGAAGCCCCATGTTCCTAACCAAGGAATAAGGCCTACTATCTCACCTCCACCTCCTGTACAAGTGGAAGGCGGAGAAGAATTTGAGATAAAAGAAATTTTGGATTCCCGTTTCAATAGAAGAAGACTCCAGTATCTTGTACGATGGAAGAACTATGGGCCCCAAGATGACACCTGGCTGGATACCTCCGATATACATGCCCCTAGACTGATTCGCAATTTCCACTCGAAATATCCTGAAAAACCAGTTCTAGAGGCCTTCCGGAGCCGGCCTTAAGGGGGCGGTACTGTAATGTTCTGGTACCTCTGGTACCCTTGTCTCCATATTTCTCCTTTCCTAATTGCGTCCCATCTTGTGTAACAAGGGACGCATATACCTTTAAGACCGGATGACATCATTGCCGAGCGCCGCTATGAGCGGCTATTTCAATCGCCGGTTTGCTCTCACTCATCGCTCGTTCAAACCGCATGTTCACCGCACCTACTCCTGTGAAGTCGGAGCTGCTGACATTCTCCCTTGCTGAACTGAAGCCGGAAACCTCGCTGGTGATCCGTATCTCGCTACGGGATCACCCTTCTCCAATGGACACTGTTACTCCTAAACCTATCTAAGTGATAAGTACCCCACAGGGGATTCTTACTAACCAATCTCCTACTGTCATCTACTGCAATTACCAAGACTATCTGTATCTATCTATTCACTATCATCTGCATAGACTGTTAGCTCTTGGGACTACCTTCAACTATCCTTGCACTAGGTTACTCTGTCTAAGTATACTCCATCTGTGTCCTCTTACCATCTGCACTATACTTGACATCAGAACCTATCTGCTTTACCATCACCTGCAAACTCTCCTAATACTACTTCTAGTGCTCACCATACAATAGCCTGTCTCTCATCTATATATCCTCATATATTCTATCCCTCCATTAACATCTAGTAATATATATATGGTATATAACAGGCTGTACACGGTGATGAAGTCCTGAGAGTTGGATATGTTTGTTCAACAGATTCTTTACAAGGCTACTGAGTGTAATAATTCTGCAGCTGTAAATCCATCCACTAACAAAAACGCATGAACGTTACAGATTGAACGAGCCTTTAAAAAAAATATGGATTCAGCAGAATTATCCACTCATGTACTACAATTAAAACAGCAAGTAGATGCATTGATCCTTGCGCTTACAGAGGTACAAAATGAAAATCAGACCTTGAGACAGCAGCTTGGCCGTCTCACACAGCCTCCTGCTGCTCAGCCCCGTGAGCCTAAGATAAACCCTCCTATAGTGTTTTCTGGTGATCGGAGCAAATCAATGTCAAAATCAAACGCATGTCAATTGTTTTTTTTGTTAAAACCTCTAACCTACACCACTGACCAAATTAAGATTTGTACCATCATCTCCTATTTAACGGGTGAACCCCGGGCCTGGGCAGATGCTCTCTTTGAAAAGGATGATCCACTCCTTAATTCTTATCCCTTATTTCTAGCACAACTTGCTAGTTTATATGAAGACCCCAACAAGCAGAGTACCGCTGACACCCAATTACGGGCCTTAAAACAAGGAAGGAGACCTGTTGAAGATTTCGTGGCGAATTTTAAAAGATGGTCCCCTGATTCAGGGTGGAACAACACATCTTTGCGAACGCAGTTTAGACTCGGCCTATCTGAGGCCGTTAAAGACGAGCTCGCCCGAGCGGATTTACCTGGCACTCTAGAGGGACTGATACAGACCAGTATCAATATTGACAGACGACTACGAGAAAGAAAGGCTGAGAAGATGGGCTCACCATTTTCCAGTCCTTCTCGGATGTTGCCTGCTGACCCTACTCCTATGGAAGTAGGAATGATACGTCCACCTCTGACCCTTTCTGAACGTGCCAGGAGGAAAACCGAACATCTTTGCATGTACTGCGCATCCCCGAATCATTTGGTAAACGGCTGTCCTCTTGTCCGCAGAAAAGAGGGTGAGTGTTCAAATGTCTTGCTAGGGGGACTCACAACTTCCTTTTCTAATCCTTATCTTTTTGTTCAATTAACATTGCAGTGGGACCAAACTAGGATCACCACCAAGGCTATGATTGACACCGGATCTTGTGGAAACTACATTGACATTTGTTTTGTCTCCCTTAATAAAATACCTATTGTTTCAAAACCCAAACCTGTCTCCGTTAGTTTTATTAATGGTACCCCTTTATCCTCTGGTCCTATCACCATTCAGACACAGGCACTTCTTGTAACTGCTGACGAGTTTTATGTGGAGACCACCACCTTTGATTTATTAACTTCACCACATTTTCTAATCATTTTGGGACTTCCCTGGTTACACATACATCAACCAATCATCGATTGGAAAACAAGAACGTTAGCCTTCTCTTCTCACTATTGTGAGACGACGTGTAACCTCCCCACACATGATAGGATCCTGTCTGTACTGCCGGATGACATTATTCCTAAGTGTTATCAGGATTTATCGGAGGTTTTCCTTGAGAAAAACGCTCAAATGCTACCTCCCCATAGGGACTATGATTGTTGTATCGATTTACTCCCTAATAGCAAGTTGCCTTTCGGACATGTTTATCCTCTCTCACAGGATGAACTCTCTCATCTTAAGGAGTATCTGGATGAGAACTTGGCAAAAGGATTCATCCGACCTTCTACTTCCTCCACTGCTGCTGGGCTCTTCTTCGTCCGCAATAAGGACTCTAGCCTTAGGCCTATCATTGATTTCAGACAATTAAATGCCATCACAATAAAGGATCATTATCCTTTACCTCTTATTCCTGAACTTATCGAACAGGTGCGTGGGGCTTCTTTCTTTTCAAAATTGGACCTAAAAGGGGCATACAATTTAATTTTAATCCGTAAAGGGGATGAATGGAAGACGGCATTCAGAACCAGATACGGACTGTTTGAGTACCTTGTAATGCCATTTGGGCTATGTAATGCTCCCGCAGCCTTCCAAC
Organism: Pelophylax lessonae; assembly: GCF_965119305.1. Taxonomy (NCBI): domain Eukaryota; kingdom Metazoa; phylum Chordata; class Amphibia; order Anura; family Ranidae; genus Pelophylax; species Pelophylax lessonae. Next base: position 884,161,681 of record NC_138768.1, read on the forward strand.
GGTTTATAAATGAGATATTCCGAGACTTGCTTGATGTTTGTGTGGTAATATATTTGGACGATATACTTATCTATTCTCATTCCTTACCTGAACACATAAAACATGTGAGACTTGTGTTGTCAAGACTACTTGCACATAGCTTATATGTTAAATCAAAGAAATGTTTGTTTCATAAAGAGGAAGTACTATTCCTAGGGTATATTATATCTAAAAGTGGAATCAAAATGGACATGAGTAAAATATCCTGCATTCTGGATTGGCCTGTGCCAACCACTCACAAAGCATTACAAAGGTTCCTAGGATTCTCTAATTACTATAGGAAATTCATTAAGAACTTCTCTGCGATTGTGAAACCTCTCACACAACTTACAAGCACGAAGAAACCATTTAATTGGTCAAAAGAAGCAAATGGAGCTTTCTCTCTGCTGAAATCAAGCTTTACCACTGCCCCCATACTATGCCATCCAGACCCATCCCTTCAATACATCTTGGAGGTAGATGCGTCAAATATGGCAGTAGGAGCAGTTCTCTCACAACGACCAACAAACACCTCACCTCTTCACCCAGTTGCTTTCTTTTCAAAGTCATTAAGTAGCCCCGAGGTGAACTACCCAGTAGGTGAGAAGGAGCTATTAGCCATAAAACTGGCGTTAGAGAATTGGCGACATCTACTTGAGGGCACTCAATTGCCAATTCTGATATATACTGATCACAAAAACCTTCAATACCTTCAGACTAATAGAACTCTTTCCCACCGGCAGGTACGGTGGTCGTTATTCTTTCTGAGATTTAATTTTTTAGTGACTTACACGCCCGCAGACAAAAATAAAAAAGCGGATGCACTCTCACGACTAGCCGAGAAAGATTGTACTGAGGTTCCCTCAGTTCCTATAATACCACTTGAACGTATTATCGGAGTCGTTCGCTCCCTGAAGGAGGAGATTTTGCACAGCATAGGATTGGATTCACCTCCACCACAACTAACTACTGACGCAGAAGGCTTCCTCTACTACAACGATAAATTATACATACCCCCTACTATGCGAACCAAGATCTTAGAATTGTCGCATGATGTACCTATGGCAGGACATATGGGTATGACTAAAACTCTCAATCTACTCACTAGGCAATTTTGGTGGCCAGACATGAAGACAACCGTAAAAAAGTTTGTTTCATCTTGTGATATCTGTGCAAGGTCTAAAATTGACAACACAAAACCATCAGGGTTACTTTGTAGTTTACCGATACCCCAGGTTCCGTGGGAAGTGGTATCCTTAGACTTCATAGTGGAACTACCACCTTCCAAAGGATTCAACACCATCTTGGTGTCAGTGGACCATCTGACCAAGATGGCACATTTCACTCCTATCCGAAAACTACCTTCATCCAAACAAACAGCGGAATTGCTTGTGAAACATGTCTTTAAGTTACATGGTATTCCAAAAACACTGCTGTCTGACCGTGGTTCACAATTCATCTCAAAGTTTTGGCTAGCTCTATGTCAGATACTAAGAATAGAGCGTAACCTTACTTCTCCCGACCACCCTCAGACCAACGGACAGACAGACAGAGTTAACCAGTGCATTGAACAGTACCTGCGTTGCTATACTTCGTATCTACAGGACGATTGGGCAGATCTCCTCCCGCTGGCAGAATTCGCCTATAACAACGCTACTCATAGCACTACTAAGCAAAGTCCGTTTTACCTGAATTATGGGTTTCATCCCACACTCCTTCCTCCACGTATCTTGCCATCAAGTAATCCAGTGGCATCTGATTATCTTGCCCAGATAAAGGATTCTCTGGGATTACTCAACAATACCATATCCCATGCTCATAGCCAACAAAAAAAGTACTACGACCTCCATAGGAAACCCTCTCCCCAATATGCCATTGGGGATCTTGTTTGGCTTTCTACAAAAAATCTGAGACTAAAAATCCCTAGTAAAAAACTTGGACCTCTATTTCTGGGACCTTTTCCAATAGAGAAGCTTATTGGAAAAGCTGCAGTACAACTCACATTGCCAGTAGACCTCAAGATACATCCTGTCTTCCATGTGTCTCTACTGAAGCCCCATGTTCCTAACCAAGGAATAAGGCCTACTATCTCACCTCCACCTCCTGTACAAGTGGAAGGCGGAGAAGAATTTGAGATAAAAGAAATTTTGGATTCCCGTTTCAATAGAAGAAGACTCCAGTATCTTGTACGATGGAAGAACTATGGGCCCCAAGATGACACCTGGCTGGATACCTCCGATATACATGCCCCTAGACTGATTCGCAATTTCCACTCGAAATATCCTGAAAAACCAGTTCTAGAGGCCTTCCGGAGCCGGCCTTAAGGGGGCGGTACTGTAATGTTCTGGTACCTCTGGTACCCTTGTCTCCATATTTCTCCTTTCCTAATTGCGTCCCATCTTGTGTAACAAGGGACGCATATACCTTTAAGACCGGATGACATCATTGCCGAGCGCCGCTATGAGCGGCTATTTCAATCGCCGGTTTGCTCTCACTCATCGCTCGTTCAAACCGCATGTTCACCGCACCTACTCCTGTGAAGTCGGAGCTGCTGACATTCTCCCTTGCTGAACTGAAGCCGGAAACCTCGCTGGTGATCCGTATCTCGCTACGGGATCACCCTTCTCCAATGGACACTGTTACTCCTAAACCTATCTAAGTGATAAGTACCCCACAGGGGATTCTTACTAACCAATCTCCTACTGTCATCTACTGCAATTACCAAGACTATCTGTATCTATCTATTCACTATCATCTGCATAGACTGTTAGCTCTTGGGACTACCTTCAACTATCCTTGCACTAGGTTACTCTGTCTAAGTATACTCCATCTGTGTCCTCTTACCATCTGCACTATACTTGACATCAGAACCTATCTGCTTTACCATCACCTGCAACTCTCCTATACTACTTCTAGTGCTCACCATACAATAGCCTGTCTCTCATCTATATATCCTCATATATTCTATCCCTCCATTAACATCTAGTAATATATATATGGTATATAACAGGCTGTACACGGTGATGAAGTCCTGAGAGTTGGATATGTTTGTTCAACAGATTCTCTACAAGGCTACTGAGTGTAATAATTCTGCAGCTGTAAATCCATCCACTAACAAAAACGCATGAACGTTACACTTACGCTATATGTCTCTCATGCTCTATTTTAGCCGCCTTGATTTCACCTTTACATTTCTTATTGCACTCTTTGTAATGTTGGAATGCTGCCAATGACCCCTCAGCCTTGTATTTTTTGAAAGCCTTTTCTTTAGTATTAATATGCCTTTTTATGTTGGAGTTTAGCCACCCAGGGTTTGCTTTTGCTCTAAATGTATTCCCTTTTGGAATGCACTGGCCAATCCCTTTATTTAGTATGCTGCACTCCCATTTTTCCTCAGTGTACTTTGTTCCCAGGGTTCTATGCCATTTGATATTTTCTAGCAGAGAGCGCAGTTTAGGGAAGTTGGCTCTTTTGAAGTTCAGTCTCCTTATATTACCCTTGTGTTTCCTATTACTATGATTAATACTGAAACTAATTGACCTATGGTCACTGTTTCCTAAGTTGCCCCGTATTTCTATATCCGTGAGCAGGTCTGTATTGTTGGTAATCAGTAGGTCAAGTACCGCATTGTTTCTTGTCGGTGCGTTCACCATCTGACCCATGAAATTGTCCTGCAAAACATTTAGGAACTGCCGAGCTTTGGATGAATGTGCGGTTCCTTCTGCCCAGTCTATATCTGGATAATTAAAGTCCCCCATTATAATGACATTTCCCATCCTTGCTGCCAATCCAAACTGTGAAATCTGCATGTTCCCTTCAGATCTACAGCGACTGCACTTCCAACTGCACAGACTATTTACTTTAGTAAATCAACCCCATATTAATGGTGAAGAAACCAGTGGTGAGATGTTTGCTCTAAAAAACATTACCGGGGTGACGCCTGCAGCTGCATATCATCCCGCTGCAACCACTGGAAGACGAAGGGCGCATATTTGCGTTACAACGGCGTCACAGGGTTCATTGTGATTTTAGGCAAATGTCTTTTTTCTTCTAATTACACATTGTTACCATTTTGCTCCGGATAGGAAGACAATAAAACTTTGTTACACTAATCACTAATGAACTATAAAATGCAGGGGGGTGTTTGCTTATCTTTGTTGTCCCAGAGTGTGTGGTATTATTTATTTTATTTAATTTTTTTTTAAATTAATATTATTATTATTTTTCATAATGTATTTTCTATAAATCCATCAATGTGATCATCTACAAAGTTTTTAATGGGGCGCCTCATCATTTCTTCAGAAAGTATGTTGGCTTATTTTCCTTTTTGTGCCCGCTAAGGTGGTGATATGGATCTACCTAGTAGTCAACAATTCAGATTTTTTTTTTTTTGCAGTAGCAGTCTTAAGCCCCGTACACACGTACCGATTGTCGGCCGTAAACATTCGGCCGACGACCGATCGGCCGATTGTAGGCTTGTTAGTATGATGCTTCCGACAGCCGACAGCGCATTTTCGGCCGAACAGAATCTGTCGTGCAAGCATTAAAATTTTTGTTGGCCAACACCAGAACGGCCGATTGTTCGCCAGTCAGTACAGATTTCGGCCGACAGACAGCAGATTAGCAAGACTGGGCATGCTCAGAAAAGAAAAAAGACAAGGAAAGTTAACCATCACATGACATCACTTCTGCAGTCGGCTGTTGTTGGCCGACAAAATTCGTGTGCAGTCTTTTGCAGTTTTCAACAGACACGACAGCCCTGGACAAAAGACGGTCGGTACTTGTGTACGAGGCTTTAGTTCTGAGTCATTGCCAATAAAATATTTAATCAGTTTGTCTTTCAGCACCATGAATTTTGGAATCTTTCCAAAGAAACCGTAAATCGTACTTTATCTTGGTCACATTTCTGTGCAAATAAAAGTTGTTTATATCTGGTTTGGCAGGAATCCATCTCAGTGTGTGTTATAAATCAATGAAGCCGTATCAAACCCAAAAGCCAACATTTATTATATTGCAGTTTGCCAATTCTTAGATTCAGTGGCTGCATGAGTTTTCTTTTTTAGCACTTCTTTCTTTTTGGTGATCCTGCCAAGTAAGTCTGCCGTTTTTCAAAAGAACAAGCTGTCTTGCAGATGTAGAAGTTTAAGGTTGAGACAAACCATTATCACTAACAGGGCTGCTTACAACGATCGGCTTTTATTTATTCATGTAAATATTTATCCCCAAAGGAAAAAAAAAATCTGTTTGTGTAACTGCTAATAAAGTGTATGCTGAAGTTTGGCTTCAATGTGTTAGCATATCTAATTCTGCTAGTCCACCTAACACTCCCCTCACCCCCAGACTGACAATGCCGCTGTCCAAAGGTGACTCCATTTCTCCTTCTTCCACTGGAGGCGCTCTAATACAGGAGGTGTGTTACTGGCCAGATCACCAGATTTCTTTCCATTATTTTAATTGAGTGATCACTGCAGTAAAACATTGATTGTCCTAGAGGGGGCAACGCTCACTGACTCTACTGTATCTATGGAGGATCATTGTTTGTCACCCTAGGACAGGAAATGTGTTATTACTACAGAACACCCCCCTCCTCATGGATATGACTGGTAACAATGCTTCGGCTATAAAAGCAGGACATTTATTTGATTTCGTCAGGATCAACAGATTTTTTTTTTTTGTGATCATTCAAAGGATTACATAAAATGCTTTCAATTGTATATTCAACTGATTAAAAAGGACCAACAAGAGAAATTGTTACTGTTTATGTACGTTTAGCACCCTCTAGTGTACTAGATAGGTAAGTGTTAAGGTTTTTCTTAGTGTAGGTAATTTGTCAGGCTTGGGAAGTAGCCAAGCCTGCGTATTTGATTCTGGGTCTGGAAGTGACTCAGGGAGGCTGGGTGACCCACTGACAGCACTTCTAAAACCTTCCCCTACTTGCTGGAATTTGCTTGAAACTTCCAAAAGAATGGGAATGGAGGTTAGGAAGAGCTGCCTGGAGTATCTATAAGGTCCCTGAGCAATCCCCAGGGAAGACTGGTAGGGGGCCCCCTCAAATACTCAGGGTCAGTTCTTTCTGGGGCAGTGGAGTTAGGGTGGAAGCTGGAGATGGAGTGTTAGGGGAGGGGAGCTCCCCAGTCTGGGGGGGGGGGGGCATGACCTTGGGCCTGGGCTCGGGTGCAGAAGGGAACCTCTTCACAATACACAGAGGTGTCCTGACCAGGAGGCATGGGAGCAAAGTGGAGGACAGCAGGAGAACACTGCCAGGCAAATCTCCAGGGAGGAAGACAGCCAATAGGGCTGGTGAGTGTTACAGTTAGGAGAGCACTGGGTGCAAGGAGTCTGGGATGGATGCAGAGTCAGCCTGGGAGGACTGTGGAGTTTTATACAGGAGGGCTAGTGAAAGGGGCAGCTGCAGCCAGGAGGGCTGGTAGTGCCTGAAGAGGTGGTGCCTAGATCAGAAGCCACAGAAGGAGCACAGCTGAGCACTGGGACTTTCTTTTTGCTATATGTTGCACCCTCCTAGGTAGGTGTTGGAAGAGTGCATATAGAGATTGCCAGGTAAATTTAGATTACCCTATGCCTACCAGAGAGCAGGATCTATTGGTAGGGTCTGCTCATGCAGCTTAGGTGCGGTTCAGCTTGTCTGAATGTTTCACACTGGTCCAATAGGTAAACATATTGGACAGTGGGGGGAAACTTAAAAAATGAGGGCACAGACATTGTTACAGCCCAGGGGAAAGTGCATTGGTGCATGCTGGGTGACTGTATAAATGCCAAGGGCACATGTGTTCGGGATCTTTGGCTGGAGAGCAGGGTCCCTAAGAGGAGGGATGGAGAGGAGCTGAACCCAGAGGTCCTTTAGAGCTGACTGAAAGGGAGACACTGAAAAGTATATGATTCTGCCTACAGTGAGTACAGATCTGTGTCAGGGGCCTGTCATGTGAGGGCCACCCCTTCAGAGGAAGAGTTAGCAGACCAGAGTCAGTCAAGGGGATGCTAGAGAGTGTCCTGAAGATAATGATGTTGCATTAAGTCTGCTGCTGGAGGACTTAATTCTTCCATACAAGTGGCAATATGGTAAAAGCAGTGTGTCTGCTTCCACAAGTAACCAGGTGAGGCCAAGTGAGAGTTGTCCTTATCTACTGTGAATAGTTCAGTTGGAGTATCCCACTATTCTCTTCTCCCATCCAAGTTCCACAATAAATACAAAACCAAATCCCCTGAACTGTTTATTGAGTAACGAGCAAATGGGGAGTAAGGAGGGATATGTGTAAACCCCCAGCAACTGTCTGCAGGTAATCAGAGGGAGGCCCGTAAAAGTCAACACACAGCAAGCCCTAGGGGGTCAGTGCTACATACACAACAAAAGGGGTCCACATTCCCTGCCTGTAAAGGGCATTTGCTACAAGTCTAACACAGCCTTTGTTAGACCATCCAAACAGTGCCAGCTGGTCCTGGGAGATGTAGTTCTGCAATTAAGATTGTGCTGAAGGTAGAAGAAGAAGTGTATATACAGAGTGTATTTAGTTTGTGTCCCTAAAGGAGTTCTACAGTTCTAATCAAGTGGGCATTACATATCATCCCTATCCAAGTTCAATACCCCTAATAAAAACAAAGACTGTTCTTTAACTACTGTGTGCTGTGGAAAATGTGTGTGCTTAGCTAAGCAGGGTGGAGGGTTCCTCATTCACCAGCGGCAACTGCGGAGGTAGGGCTACATACACATTAACCACTTATAACACTTAAAACCACTTGTATCACTGTCCCCTTGAGGACTGCTGGATATTACTCCTTTGGGTCCCCCTGGGTTGCCGTTAGCAACTCTGGTATTCACAATTTAACACTTTAATTCTTGGCTCAGTCAATGATCCATCCAGGGGTTTGTAGTTGTTTTTGGTGTTTTCTTTTAAATAGGGATGGGAGAAAGGAATCGTGGGATACTCCAGATTAACTATTCACAAGATGTGAGGATTCCTGTCTGATGATGCAGCCAGGCTGCTGTTTCACCCTGCCACTAGGTGAATTTTTATTAAGTCTCTATCCAGATGACTTGATGAACTAAATTCTCTTCAGGACATTCCCCTATTATTATCTTACTTCACCACTGACACCCATCCACTGATTATCCTACTCTTGGGGTGGCCTCCCTCAGGTCAGGCCCCTTGACACGATCCCCTGTACTCATGATACTGTTTTTTCTAGGGTCTCCGGTGTCTCCCCCTCAGTCAGCTTTTCTGGACCTCTGGGTTCACCTCCATTCCTCTGGCCCTCAGGATGACCTCCTGATGCCACGTGCCACTGCTACAGAGGAGGAGGCAGCTGCCACCCCCTCTCTGGGACTCTGCTCACCAGCCAAAGACCCCACAGCACATATGCTCCTGGCTTTTATTCAGTATCCCATAATGCACTGAGACAGCCTGTCTCTACCAATCACCAGGACTGTATCAAAGCCTATGTATCCATTGGTTAGGTTTCCTCCCACTGTCCAACATGCCTCCCTATTGGACCAGTGTGAAACTCTAGACATACTGAGCAGACCTCACTAACAGATCCTGCTCTCTACTAGACAGAAAGCAATATAGATTTCCCTGCTGCTTTCTGATAGGCAGATAGAGCCCAAAATATACTCTCTACCTTGCACCTATCTAGGAGGGTGCTACACACTTATAACAGATAAACTGTGGCAGGGTCTGGGGCACGTGTGAGCACCGCCGGAAACCCACCCCCACTGTCATTGGACACAAAGGGAGCCAATCAGTGGGTCTAGTGGAGGTGATGTTAGCCTGGACCGGCCGATCATTCATGAAAAAGGCAGAACGGTGGTCGGCCTTTGTAAACAAGCAGACCATCATTCTATGAAAGGGGAATGTGCTGATCCTGTGTTCCTGCTAAGTTACTGCTTACAGTTAGTAATCACCTCCAGGGAACAGATTTAACCCTTTAATCACTACTGATGTTAACCCCTTCCCTGCCAGTGTCATTAGTAAAATTACAGTGCATATTTTTTAGCATTGATCACTGTATTGGTGTCACTGGTCCCCAAAAAGTGTCATAAGTGTCAGTTGGGTGTCCGATCTGTCCGCCGCAATGTCGCAGTCCCGCTACAAATCGCTGATCGCCGCCATTACTAGTAAATAACAAATGAATAAATAAAAATATCCCATAGTTTGTAGCCACTATAACTGTGTAACCAATCAATATACGCCTATTGGAATATTCTTTTTTTTATCAAAAACATGTAGCAGAATACATATTGGCCTAAATTGATGAAGAAATTAGATTTTTTACATTTTTTAGGATGTGTTTTTATAGCATAAAGTAAAAAAAAATGTGTTTCTTTTCCGTACATCACGGGACACAGAGCCCAATTCATTATATATGGGTTATACGCCACCTTCAGGTTAATGGACATTAGCAAACAATCAGACAGGAAGTCCCCCTATATAACCCCTCCTACACAGGAAGTACCTCAGTTTTTTTTTGCCAGTGTCTAAAAGGTGATGGTCACGGTAGAGAGGAGAAAGAAGAAGAAAGAAGATTATTCTACAATCCCCGATCAAAGATCTCTGAATCTAAGAGGATTAGCAATCAGATCCACCCCAAAAAGTAAAAAAAACTAAAAGGATGGTATCTGAGCCTCGGGTTTTGCCTGTAACGTTGTCCTTCTTAGGCACCTGGGATCCGGACCCTTGGTAAGACCAATCCCAAAGGCACTTTGACAGGGTGCTCGATGGGTCCAAGGTAATGGCCCCTCAAAAACAAGGGAACCCAGTCCTTGAAGGTCAAAAATTGACAAAGCTCACCGTGAAGGGTAAAGATTGGATTCTTGTTACAAAACAGAATCCTGTGGTAAGAAAGGTAAGTTCACTTTAAAAATGTTTGTAAAAATATTTGTATGCACTTTTCCCTTTAAAAGATAACAGATACCGGGTGCCAGGTTGGTCTCTGCAAGAGACAATGGGTGTATTAGCTGTGTTAAAGCATGGCTTGTTTGTTTAAACATATTTTGCTTTTTATGTGTAAAACAGTGTGTGTATCAACAGTGTCATACTACACCTTGTTTGTTTAACCACTTAAGCCCCGGAAGATTTTACCCCCTTCCTGACCAGGGCCTATTTTGCGATTCGGCACTGCGTGAATTTAACGGACAATTGCACGGTCGTGCGACGCTGTACCTAAACAAATTTGACGTCCTTTTTTTCCCACAAACAGAGCTTTCTTTTGCTGGTATTTGATCACCTGTGCGATTTTTTTTTTTTTGATCATGCGCTATAAACAAAAAAAGAGCGACAATTTTGCAAAAATAACAATAATTTTCACATTTTTTTATATGAAATTCCCCAAAAAAATGTAAAAATCAAAATTTTTTAACATTTTAGGCCAATTTTTTTTTTTACCATATGTTTGGTAAAAAAAAAAAAATTGCAAAAAGCGTATTTTGATTGGTTTGCGCAAAAGTTATTGCGTTTACTAACAAAGGGAAAGATTTTTGTCATTTTTATTTTATTTTTTTAACGAGTAATGGCGGCGATCTGCGATTTTTTTTGCGGGACTGCGACATTGCGGCGGACAGATCGGACCCTTGACTGACATTTTTTACACTTTTGGGGTTACCAGTGACATTACTACAGTAATCAGTGCTATACATATGCACTGTTACTGTAAAATTACACTGGCAGTGAAGGGGTTAACTTTTTTTGAGAAGGAGGGGTTATGTGTGTCCCTAGGGGCGTGATTCTAACTGTGATTGGCTGTAGCTTGAGGTGTAGGAACAGTGATCAATGGTTCTACATAGTAGAACCGTATGATCACTATTCATACACAGGGGAGAATGACAGGCGGCTTGTTTACATTAGCCGCCTGCCTTTCTCCCTCTCCACCTGACGATCGGGTCTGCTGGTCACACGCGCGGGGGGGGGGGGGGGTCCGTGACCGCGTGGGAGCTCCCTAGACCCTTACAGGCTAGCGACGTAATACTACATCGCTCTGCCTGTGAGGGGCTGACCGCCGCAGTAAATAGTCGTGCGGCGGTCGGCAAGCGGTTAAATCTAAATTTCTAGTAAATCCACACGTTTTGTTTGGGAATGCAACTGCTGGTTTTTCCGCCAAAAGGTTCAGTTGTGGGGAGATGGCAGAAGTTTTCCTCCTTCACTTTTTTAATGAGGTCTAATTTTACTTGAAATGCTTTCACATGTGACATCACAGATGAGCTTCTCCTTTCCTAGAAGTTGAACATTGAAACTGTTAAGTAGCTCTGTTACATCTGTCAGAAAAGCAAGGTGCCATTTCCATTCTGCAGCTTTGAGCTCTGCTACTTCTTTGTTTTTCGAAAGCATAAAAGCAGAAACCTGTGGAAGTAAGTCATAAAAACATTTCAAAACTCTCCCTATGACTCAGTCAATGGACTTCTGTGTGGTACAGAATATCTTCATAGGCAACATTTAGCTCAGACAGAATTCCTGAAACTGTCTGTGGTTTAGTGCATGAGCTCTAATGAAGTTAACACAAGATACCACAATTTTCATGACAGTCCAACTTCAATGATTTACAACACAGTGCTTGTTGGTGGATGAGGCAGTGTATGGCGATTGGATGTGAATGGTTGTATTTGTCCATCTCTTTTTTAACCACTTAAGCCCCGGAGGATTTGGCTGCTCAAAGACCAGGGACTATTTTGCGATTCGGCACTGCGTGACTTTAACGGACAATTGCGCGGTCGTGCGACACTGTAACCAAATGAAATTGACGTCCTTTTTTTCCCACAAAACATAGCTTTCTTTTGGTGCTATTTGATCACCTGTGCAATTTTTACTTTTTGTGCTATAAATAAAGAAAGAGCGACAATTTTGAAAAAAAATAACAAGATTTTTCACATTTTTTTATATGAAATCCCCCCCCCCCCCCCAAAAAAAAATGTAAAAATCTAAATTTTTTTTAACATTTTAGGCCAATTTGTTTTCTGCTACATATTTTTGGTAAAAAAAAAATCGCAAAAAGCGTATTTTGCTTGGTTTTCGCAAAAGTTTTTGCGTTTACTAACTAAGGGAAAGATTTTTGTCATTTTTATTGTTTTTTTTTTAACTAGTAATGGCGGCGATCTGCGATTTTTTTTTGCGGGACTGCGACATTGTGACGGACAGATCAGACCACTAACTGACATTTTTGACACGTTTGGGAGTACCAGTGACATTACTACAGTAATAAGTCATATACATATGCACTGTTACTGTAAAAATGACACTAGCAGTGAAGGGGTTAACTTTATTGGTGATCAGTGATTTAAATGTATCCCTAGGGGCGTGATTCTAACTGTGGGGGGCGTGGCTTGTGATGTAACCACAGAGACATACGATCCTACATAGCAGGATTTTTTGATCTCTGCAGTTACACCAGGGAGAATGACAGACGGCTTTGTTTACATCATCCGTCTGCCTTTCTCCCTCTCCAGCGGGAGATCGCAAGTGACCGGCGGACATCGGAGCCACCAGTCACTCGCGTGGGGATGTCAGGGAATGAGCGGGGGCGGGAGCGCACCTCCGGCAGCGCACGCTCACCCCCTAGAGGCTCGTGGGCGACTGATGTACCAATACGTCACTTTGCCCGGGAGGGGCTGACCGCCGCAGTGCGGCGGTTGGCAAGGGGTTAATGTGTGCAACCACTCCTTTCATAGGCCCCCACCATGCTAGAAGCACCATCAGTTGTCACACTGGCTAGTTTAGCCCAGTCCAGCTCCAAATCATTCATAGTTTGGCAAACTTTTTCATAGATATCCCCTCCTGTTGTTAACAATTCCTTTGATGCTTTTCAGTGCAGCAAGCTCCTCTGTGATGTATGAAAAAATATACCAAGGTATATTCCCAGCGCCAAGGAGTGTTTAAGTAAGTATAATATTACAGTATAAGGTGCAGCAGCAGCTACAGAGTAAGAAGATAAATGAAAATTTAGCCATAATGATAAGGCCAGCTACAGCGCTTGCTGAATGTACCCCTAGTGGTGAAATCAAGTAATGGTTCACTAAACTGACAAATTATTAGAAAATAGGCAAATAATAAATGACAAGTGATAAATGTCCTAATTTACATCAGTGACTTTTACAAATTAATCAATATATAGTAGTAATAAACATATGGTGAATGATCAAATATGAATATATCAAGTCCAAAGTAAGTGACTGTTGTGCCCAAACAGTTCAAATAATAAAGTCATTGAGTGATTGTGTTTATCCAGTAGGTTCAAAAGTGCAGGTGCGCAAAAGTGGATATCCATAAATTCTGTGACATCGATTTGTTTCACCGTGGTGTGGGTAAATGAAATGACTTACCAGATCCCATGGGTCCTATATGCCTTATGGCATTAGGGACCATTCACAGTTAATTGCCCCCTGGGCTGGGATGGGTTCCCCTTTAGATTTTCAGTGGGCTGTTACAGGGTTCCTCCTCTCACCGGGACAAGCAAACCAAGGGTATATAGGAGAAGAAAATGCTCCAGATGGTGTAGTAAGGTTAAATGTTTATTACCCACAATGTGGGTTAAAAGCAGGTACAATTGTACAGGTAATAAAAAAGCAGCTGTCAGCGGTCAGCTAGCGAGCTGCACGTCCTCTGTGCAGATGTCTCTGAGCTATCTCTGAGGATGTCACAGGAAGTGACGAAACGCGCAAGTTTGGAACGCACAGCGTAATTACGCCACGTCAGGTGGAACGGAAGCCGGAAGCTCCGCTCGCCACTCTGCAGAGAGGACGTGCAGCTCGCTAGCTGACCGCTGATAGCCGTTTTATTAAATTGTAAATGTAATGTAAATTAGGACATTTATCACTTGTCATTTATTATTTGCCTATTTTCTAATAATTTGTCAGTTTAGTGAACCATTACTTGATTTCACCACTAGGGGTACATTCAGCAAGCGCTGTAGCTGGCCTTATCATTAAGGCTAAATTTTCAAGCTCCTCTGTGACTTTGAAATATCCATTTGTCCCACGAATGAAAATTAGAAGTTGTGCAGAATCACGAACATCATTGCTTTTGTCGAGTGCCAATGAAAAATAGCATCGTTTTTTTGAGGAGTTTTGCAAATGCAGATGCAAAATTTCGGCCATTTCCTCAATCCTTTGTGTAATTGTAGGTCCTGAAAGACTCATTATACTAAATAAATCAGCCTTCTCTGGACACATCACTTTGGCAACAGAAAAAAGGCATTCTTTTACAAATTCTCCCTCTATGAATGGTCTGCCAGTGCGTGCTATGAGCTTGGCAACTTAAAAACTTGCTTGCAATGATGATATATTTAGCTGCTTTTGCTTAACAAAAGTATTTTGCTGAGTTGTCAATCCATTTTTCAGTTTTAATATTTTATCTCTTCTCACTTGTCCGACCAAACAATCATAATTATCTTTATCTTTATGTTGAGTTTCGTAGTGTCGATGCAAATTGTATTCCTTGAAAACAGACACTAGGGATGAGCTTCGAGTTCAAGTCGAGGCTAAGTTTGACTCGAACATTGCTCATTCGACGAACAAATGTGCTTCTTCACGGGAAATTTGAGTTTCCCATAATGCACTGCATGCGCGCAGCGCATTATGTGATTGGCCAAAGCATGCACCCTGACCTCATGCTTTGGCCAATCAAATGTTCTCTGCCATGATTGCACTAAAGGCAGGATTGCCTTTAGTCAATCATGGCTCAGGGGCCAAGTACATGCCCCACACTACATAAAGGCTGCTCGCGCAGCCGCAGCGTGTAGTGTCATTGTGCGGGCGATCAGACAGGGACAGGCGCGTGATTCAGGCAGGGACAGAGTAGTTTTTTTTTTTAGTCAGACAGTGAAGAGAAGAAAAAGAAACGGCTGCACTCCAGATGAAGTCAAATTCCAGATTTATTGACTGGACATCCCAACGTGACAATAGTGACAAGGTAGACGTGTTTCACACACTACAATGTGTGCTTAATCATGATTATGATTAAGCACACATTGTAGTGTGTGAAACGCGTCTACCTTGTCACTATTGTCACGTTGGGATGTCCAGTCAATAAATCTGAAATTTGACTTCATCTGGAGTGCAGCTGTTTCTTTTTCTTCATTGATTATCCACGGAGGCGAGCCGGGGCGTGCACCGGTGTATGTCATCTGGATTATAGTCCACCTTGAGCAGTGAGTTCTTTTTCTTAGACAGTGAAGAGAGACATTCCTAGCAGTGTAGGGAGGGACAGGTTCCTGTGTGAGGTAGGGAGAGATTGATTTCTTTACATCATATCAGACAGCATAGCGCCAGTGAGTGAGTAGCAGTGTAGGGAGGGCCAAGGTTCCAGTGGCGTAGCGTGGGTTGTCAGCGCCCGGGGCAATGCAAGTAATTTGCGCCCCCTACACAAACCTACTAGACCACTACACAGGCCACTACACTGACACCTACTCTGACCTAGCTGACCTACCTTATACTACAGAGACTACAGAGACCTACCTTATTCCTACACTAACCTACCTGATTACTATACTGACACCTACACAGACCTACCTGACCACTACACGGAGCTGCCTAATTACTATACTGACCCCTACACTGACCTACCTGACACCTTCACTGAACCCCCTACACTGACACATTCACTGACCCCCCCCCCCCTACACTGACCACTACACTCACCCCCCCTACACTGACTCCTTCACTGACCCTCCCTACACTGACACCTACACTGACCCCCCCATACACTGACACCTATACTGACCCCCTCATACACTGACACCCCCCTACACTGACACATACACTGACTCCCCTACACTTATCCCCCTATACTGACACCGACACTGACCCCCCCATACACTGAGCCCCCCATACATTGACCCCTTTACACTGACCCCCCTACACTGACACGAACACTGACCCCCCCACATTCTCACACTGACCTCCCCTACACTGACCCCCCCCATACACTGAGACCTATACTGACCCCCCCATACACTGACACCTACACTGACCCCCCCCCCATACACTGACACCTACACTGACATCCCCCCCTACACTGACCCCCCCATACACTGACACCTATACTGACCCCCCTACACTGACCCCCCCCCATACACTGACACCTACACTGAGACCTATACTGACCCCCCCCCATACACTGACAACCCCCATACACTGACACCTACACTGACATCCCCCCTACACTGACACCTACACTGACCCCCCCCCCCCCATACACTGACACCTACACTGACATCCCCCCCTACACTGACCCCCCCATACACTGACACCTATACTGACCCCCCTACACTGACCCCCCCCCATACACTGACACCTACACTGAGACCTATACTGACCCCCCCCCATACACTGACAACCCCCATACACTGACACCTACACTGACATCCCCCCTACACTGACACCTACACTGACCCCCCTACACTGACACCCCCCCCCCATACACTGACACCTACACTGACCCCCCTACACTGACACCCCCCCCCATACGCTGACACCTACACTGACCCCCCCCATACACTGACCCCCCCATACACTGACACCTATACTGACCCCCCCCCATACACTGACACCTACACTGAGACCTATACTGACCCCCCCATACACTGACACCCCCCATACACTGACACCTACACTGACCCCCCTACACTGACACCCCCCCCATACACTAACACCTACACTGAGACCTATACTGACCCCCCCATACACTGACACCCCCCATACACTGACACCTACACTGACACCTACACTGACCCCCCTACACTGACACCCCCCCCCCCCATACACTAACACCTACACTGAGACCTATACTGACCCCCCCCATACACTGAAACCCCCCTACACTGACACCTATACTGACACCCCCTACACTGACCCACCTCACCCCCTCCCATGTCCACTTTACTGGCCCCCCGGGGGCAGGCAGCAGATCACTTACCTTGTTTTGTGTCCAAAAACTGGCGACTCGAGAAGGCGATCCGGAGTGGAGGGAACAGCATGTCGCAACACCGGCCCGGATAGCAGGGGGAGACTCCGGAAGCAGTGCTGCACATGCACAAGACTGTAATCTTCACCCACGAGTCAGACCAGCCCCGCCCCCTGGCCGCACGTAACACCTTCAGCGGTCAGCCACTCTTCCTGCACCAAGCAGCAGTCACGGAGCCAAGAAGAGAAGTGCGGTCGGGAGGGCCGCTGGACAGGGCATCATCAAAATAAAGGGACACTATGATCCCGCGGATGGCGGGCGTGGGATGCGCCCCCCTAAATGTTGCGCCCGGTGCGAGTGGCCCCCTCAGCACCCCCCACGCTACGCCACTGCAAGGTTCCTGTGTGAGGTAGGGATAGATTGATTTCATTACATCAGATACCAGTAGCAGTATTGTTCATCGGTCAGTTTCTGCAACATTCTAAAATCTTTATAGAACTGTAGGAATAGAGTCACTACAGATATCAGCCACAGTAACCTTTGCTCAGTTGTGTATTTTTCTATAGGGATCACATACCAGTGGGAATAGTCACTACAGATATCAGCCACAGTAACCTTTGCTCGGTTGTTTATTTTTCCATAGGGGTCACATACCTGTGGGAATAGAGTCACTACAGATATCAGCCATAGTAACCTTTGCTCGGTTGTGGATTTTCTATAGGGATCACATACCTGTGGGAATAGAGACACTACAGATATCAGCCACAGTAACCTTTGCTCAGTTGTGTATTTTTACATAGGGGTCACATACCTGTGGGAATAGAGATCACTACAGATATCAGCCACAGTAACCTTTGCTCAGTTGTGGATCCTTCTATAGGGATCACAGATCATCCATCTATAGGATTATAGATTACATCGGATATCAGTGAGAATATTGATAATCGGTCACTTGCGTACATCTATAACCACCACAGCTCATCTATAGGGCTATCAATTACATCATATCAGGTCATTGAGTATCTATTGGTCATTTGAGTATGCCCTATATTGATCTGTATCAACATAATGTCCGAAAGGCCGACAAGGAGAGCCCGACGCTAACAGGCCACGAAAAGAGGTCAAGCAGCCTCTATGTCCATTGTGAAAAGTGGTGGTCACAGTCGACATAGTGCATCCTCTGCAGGCGGAGCACGCCCATGCTATTCATCCACAAGATGTGGAAGAGTTGGTGGAGTGGATCAATAAGCCATCCTCATCCTCCTCTTCCTCTGACACCCACGCTCCCAGTAGTTTGCCTTCCACCACAGCTGCCAAAGCGGCCCGTTCCACAGGCTCCTTCTCCACAGCTACTCCTTCAGTTGTCCCACCATCATGCACGGAGGAGTCACCTGAACTATTCGATCATAGTGTCAGTGACATGCTCCTGGAGAATGCGCAGCAATTTGAAAGCTGTGATGTTGTTTCCCAGGTTGATGAAGGGAATAACGTGAGCCTAGAGAGAGGGGGTGACAACGACAGACAAGAGACCAGCAGTCATGTTGCCACAGCTGAAGCATGTTGCCAAGTTTGCTCCAGTGATGCGGAGGGAGGGGGTGATGAGGTCACTGACTGTACTTGAGTGCCTGACAGGATAGAGGAGGAGGAGTGGGACGATGAGAAGGATGCACAACTGCAGCAAGGCAGGAAGTGCTCCATGGGCGGCCTAACAGTAGCCAACCTATTGTAACAAAGCACAGAGCTCCACAGGTGCAGGGTGCTGCAAAATCCCTGCGGACTCCAAAAAGTTCATTAGTGTGGGCTTTTTTCAGCACCTGTGCAGTAGACCGAAGTGTTGCTGTTTGCAGCATCTGTCTAAAGCGGATCAAGCACGGCCAGAACACCAGCCGCTTGGGCACCACATGCTTGACAAGGCATATGACTTCCTGCCATGCAGTCCATTGGCAACAGCACCTGAAAGAGGCACCATATTAAAACAAGCAAACATCACCTTGCTCCTCATCTGCAATCTCTAACCCTACTATACCTCATGCCTTCTCAAATACCAGCATTGAGACTTCCGGTTCTGGCGCCATATGCTGTGAACGCTCTTCTCCGTGGCTCCCACAGCGGGACTTATATATCTGCCTGTAAAGCCGGCATACCGCCTCAGTCCTAAACTCTAGCCTCCAGGTCACCTGCCTTTACATCCCGGGCACCTACAGACCGCATCCCGTCACGCTACATGGAGCGGTTCCTGGAGATAGGCGGCCCGCGCGCTCAGCACGCCACAAATCGAGGCTGCGGTCTCGGCCCTTCCTCCCGCATCCACTACTTCTATGCTCCGACACCTGCCGCTCTGCATGCCCCAGGGGACCCGCAAATAGACCGCATTGCTCAGGCGGTAGTGGCTCTTCTGTCCCCCACTATTAAAGAATCGGTGGAAAAGGCAGCAACTGCGGGAATGCTAAAGCTAGAAAAGCAACTTGGGGAACACACTCACAGGCTGCAAGAAGCCGAACATCGCATTTTCAGTTTGGAGGATGAACTCTATCAATCTCATTCCCTGGAACAATCCCAGGAGAAAACCAACCAATATATTCTTCAAAAATTGGAGGATCTTGAAAACAGGGCGAGAAGGAACAATTTACGGTTCATAGGGGTCCCAGAATCTATGGCTCCAGCTGCTATCCCCGACCTATGCGCCAGGAAAATTCCAGAGGCCCTAGAGCTACAAGGAACCTGCGTGGTGGAAAGGGTGCACCGTATGGGACTTTATTCCTCTGACCGCACAACGCCACGGCCTATTATCGCCAGATATCTGAACTACGCTGACAAATCAGCCATCCTCCAGAAATTCAGGCAATCCAAATCCTTCCAGACTGATGGCATCAAGATCCTGATTTTTGCCGATTATTCGGTTGAAGTGGCCAAAAAGAGGAAATCCTTCCAGAATGTGTGCTCAAAACTGCATCATCAACAGATCAAATTCACACTTGCACATCCGGCCGTACTTCGACTACGATCTCCAAACGGCGAACAGCTCTCATTTCAAGACCCAGCGGAAGCGGAGTCCTTCCTCAACTCTCTACCTAATGCTGGTCGGCATTTACCAACCCATACCACGTCTCCGGTTCTTCGACCATTAGTCCAAGGAGCCCTCGCAAGGAATCCCCTAAACGCCCCAAATATTCCTCAGTGGTCAGCTCAAATCTGCCAGACTCCCGCCGATGAACACTGACCCGGCTAATATGTTTGTTTTATTCTTTGGTTGACGCTCCTTCAGTGACTTTATAATATGTTTAGTTTGGAATGGGAGTGCATAGTTCTCCTGTGCTTCCCCAACTGTTCCCTCCCAAACTAGTGCCCTCCCGCACTGTTCGGGGATCTTGTAGTTATGTTTACTCTGTCATATGCCTTTTCCCTGCATGTTGTCATGGTGTTGGCTGGGGGCGATCTCCCTAGGGCCTCATATTTATGCCCTCTTATTTTACACTCACTCGGGGCATAAGCCTCAT
This sequence comes from Pelophylax lessonae, assembly GCF_965119305.1. Classification (NCBI taxonomy): domain Eukaryota; kingdom Metazoa; phylum Chordata; class Amphibia; order Anura; family Ranidae; genus Pelophylax; species Pelophylax lessonae. Next base: position 884,182,097 of record NC_138768.1, read on the forward strand.
AGATCCCTTAACCTGCCTGGGTCCACGCCCAAGGTTATGACCACCCTTCACCTTGGCAACATACGGAAAAAAGTGAAGTTCCAAGTGATTTTTGGTATGTTCTGTTATGTTTATTGTTCACCCCTCTATTACCATGTCTTTTACGCCATGCCACTGCCAGGCTGGTCACATCACAGAAGCAGGGAGGACCTGGGTGAGTTGTCACATCTGCACATAGATCTGAGCCTGTAGGGGTGCAGTGTTAGCAGACCCTCCACACTGGGCTTATACAGAGCATAGAGAGGAACAGCCCCTCCACCTTCTTCCTGCCTGCAATGCCGCCTGGATCTGCTGCTCCATCCTCTGCCAGTCTGTCTGCAGCTACTCTCTGTCCTGCTGTGGCCTCCGGTGCAGTCTTCTCCCACCAGCCCGACAGAATGACACTAACGATAGTGTCTTCCTGTCAGGCTGGTGGGAGGACACGGAGACTGCTAACCAATGTGGAGGGTCTGCTAACACTGCAGTCAGGAAGAAGATCTACAGCGGGACTGGAGCTCCGGTGAAAACGATCCTCTCATGCGTTCTTGGCCACGCCCCCTTCAGTCCTCTTTAGCTATTTGTAAAAGGCGCCGAGCAGTGCCATGGCATCACCGACTCTGCGCTTGGCCCGCCCCTCCTCGGATGGACAGTTGGCAACCCTGTGCACGGGCCCCTGCGACGGCCGGGCTCCCTACAGGTGTATCGGCTGTACCCCCCTGATGGCGGCCCTGCTCAGCTATTTGGTCGGGAGGCCCTTATCCCCCTACTGGGAACCAAGCCATTATCAAACTCCTCTCAAAAAAAGGAAAAGACCCCCTCGAACCAGGTTCATATCATCCCACTTCCCTCCTCAATCTGGATGTCAAGATCCTCTCTAAGATCCTGGCCACCAGATTAGCCATTATCATGCCCTCCCTGCTCCACCCGGCGCAATCAGGTTTCACCAAGGGCAGATCTGCGGCTTCCAACATCTGGAAGGTTCTCATGTCCCTAGAGCTTGCCAAGTTACATCCAGAGAGGGACCTAGCCATCATATCCCTGGTAAATGTAAATTTTGATTGGCTTTCTTAAGTCCTTCTTAAAACGGGCTTCACCGGACCTTTCAATCATGTCATAGGGGCTATGTTTGCTTCTCCTGTGGCCAGGCTCTGGGTGGCTGGGTCCCTCACTGATGAATTTTGGTTGTATAAGGGCACGAGGCAGGGATGTCCTCTGTCGCCGTTGCTTTTTAACTTGGCCCTCAAACCCCTTTCTAGGTATCTCACAGAGGTAGCCCCTCTCCATGGGATTATCATTGGAGATAGGGAACTGAAGGTCTCTATGTTTGCTGATGACGTCCTAATTTTTACTCAAAATCCTACGGTTGATATGACCACTATAATCTCCACCTTTGACCGGTTTAAAATGTGCTCAGGATTACAGGTAAATTACTCTAAAAGTGAAATCCTCCCCCTGGGTCCCAAATCTACCCCTAGCTGGGCGCGAAATTCCCCCTTTTCACTGGCCGCTTTGCATATCACGTATCAGGGTATCAAAATAGGCAAGACCCCGTCTTCCATTTATTACCTAAACTACCAACCTCTCTTTACTAAGATCACTCAGGAGTTGGATGGATGGATGGATCTGCCGCTCTCGCTGTTGGGGAGAGTTCACCTATTTAAAATGGTCAGCTTTGCCTGCCTTCTATATCCGATGCAAACTATTCCTATTCTCATCAAACATAAAGACGTGCAGTCACTTCATAAATCTATATCCAAATTCATATGGCGTGGCAGGCGATCAAGGATAGCTATGAGAAAGCTATTTCTCCCCAGGAGCGAGGGCGGAACAAACCTGCCAGATGTTAGGTTGTACAATTTATCTTGTCTGCTACAGATAGCTATGGATTGGCTCTCCGGATCTTCCTGCTTTTCGGACTATGCATTGGAATCACAAGCCTCCCGCCCCTTCTCCTTGGGTGCTCTTCTACATACCAAGTGGAAACAAATGCCCCCTCATCTACAACATAATATCCTGCTCAGAGACACAGTCATTGCTTGGAGAGAGACACGCAAGCTCCTAAGGCTTCCCTCATCGATCTCGAAATGCCTGCCCATACGAGGTAATCCTGTCTTCTCTCCCGGTCTGACCATTTCAGCTTTTCAGCTATGGGAGCGTAATGGTCTCCATTTATTCTCAGAACTTTACAACCCAGACTCTGGCATACCACACACCCCCCAGTTCATAATGAACAAGTTTGACCTCCCGGGTACACACCTATTTTATCTATTGCAATGCTTCAGCTTTGTCAGGGCCTCTGGTGGGGATCCCAAGCAACGATTCCAAGACTAATTGATCCCCTCCTAGAAAAGGGACAATACAGCATCTCGGACATTTAAAAACCCTTCTTGAAACTGACCTCCTCAGATCATGCATCCACTACTGCATCAAACTGGGCCAAGGACTTTGACGTGGATAATGTTGTGGATAAGATTTTGCAGGGATATAAAGCTACTCTACGCTTGACGCCTAATGAAACCTGGAGGGAAACTCAGCTGAAACTTCTCCCTCGGGCCTATATACCTTTTGGTCATGGACAAGACAACCCCCACTCCAACATGTTCCCTCTTTACTCCTCTCCTAGACGTCTTTAAAACACAGGCTGTGGGATTGTTCTTTCATCTCTATTTATTGGGACCAAGTCCTTTCATTCATCAGTGGGATTACGCTACTTCATCTCCCCAAAGATCCTCTTCTCTTAATATTCGGTTATTGGGACAAACAACTGCAAGTATGGTCGGGACGCTCCTCTCCATTCTCCCGTCATTGGATACTGACATGCCTTCTGGTAGCTAGAAGAGCTATTCTTGCAAACTGGATATCACAGACATGTTCCTCTATCTCCTAAATCAAACGGAACCTTCTTCGTAACCTCCGTTGTGATCAGCTCAATACCGACTTCAACCACAAGACGTCTGCTTTGCGATTTTTCACTAAATGGCAGGATTTCCTCATGTCTTTACCCAAGAATTAAAATATGGATGCATTTCATGATACCTTTACCTATTCTGACATTCATAAGCCTACGGTAGTATTAGGATCAAGACCGTTTCTTCCCTCACCTCCCCCCAGGTACCTCCCTCCTTCAACCTTTCTGAATGTCATAGGGAAAAATTGTTACAGATCCATCCAGATAGGATTGTGGTTTTTACTGACCTACCCTATGGACATCCCATCCCTCCCTCCCCCCTCCTACTCTCTTCTGTTATTCTGAAAACTGTACTATGGTTTTGCTCGCTGTTTGTTTTTTCCCTGTTTATTAATAAAATAAAAATTTGCTTAAAAAAAAAAAAAGTAAAAAATACCAGCATTGAGAGGGATGATGGTATAACAATGAGGGGCACAGAGACTTGCATCCAATCTGCTAGCAGTACACCACCGCTTGATTTGAGCATCAGGCAAATTTCACTACCGCAGTATTTGAACTGTAGAGAGAAATACTGTCCCAGCCATCCACATGCTTAGCGTCTTAATGCTAGCTTGGCTAAATTGCTAGCATTACAGTTGCTGCCTTTTCAGCTGGTAGACTTGGCTCCCTTTCACAAATTTGTGGAATGTGCTGCACCACAGTGGCAGGTCCCAAAAAGGCATTACTTTTCACGTAAGGCCATTCTGGCTCTCTACCGTCATGTGGAAGGTAGTGTTTTGGCCTCGTTGGACAAAGCGGTCAGCAGGAAGGTGCACATTACTGCTGACTCTTGGTCCAGCAGGCATGGACAGGGAGGTTACATTTATTTCACGGCACACTGGGCAACTCTGCTGGCAGCTGGGAAGGATGCAGGATAGGGTTCAGTCTTGCAGCTTGTTTTGCCACCACGCCTCCAAAAATCTGGTGCTGGTTCTGCCACATCTGGCTACTCCACCACCACCTCCTCCTCTTCCTCCATGTTCTCTTCTGCGCAATTCTCCTCTGCACTGCAGCAGCAGTGCTCCCTAAGCGTTCAAGGGACTACGCAAACAGTCAGGCTAAAAGATGTCATGCTGTGCTTCAGTTGGTATGTCTAGGAGATAAGAGTCACACCGGTGCAGAGATTCTGTCAGCCCTGCAAGGGCAGGCTCAGAGATGGTTGATGCCAGGCACTGGGTTGTGGCCATTTCCGCCGTTCGTTCAATGCCAGTGCTTGTTTATCTGACGGGAATTCAACCTGCCCACCAACCGCCTCATTTGCGACATGCCCGCCAGGTGGAACTCAACATTGGCAATGCTGCAGCGGCTGCACAGGCAGCAGAGGGCCATCAAAGAGTACCTCTGTGAGTATGGCACAAGGACAGGGTCAGGGGAGCTTGGCTTTTTTTTGCCACGCCCGTGGCTGTTGATTAAGGATGCATGCATCGTCCTGTCACCATTTGAGGAGGCCACTCAGATGGTGAGCCGGGACGATGCATGCATCAGTGACACTATCCCGCTAGTCTACCTGCTGGAGCACACACTGCGTGAAATCATGGAAAGGGCGCTTGAGGCAGAACAGCGGCAAGAAGAGGATGACTTCCTTTCCTCACAAGGCCCCCTTTATGCAGATATCATTCCTGCAGGGCCACAAAACACACAGGAGGAAGAGGAAGAGGAGGAGGAAGATGAGGATTTTGGCAGCATGGATGTAGCCGAAGAGGATAGAATACAGCAGTCTTCAAGGGATGGTTTTGATTCCCCAGAAACCCCAGGCGTTGTACGTGGTTGGGGAGAGGTTGCTCCTGCTGACAATGTCATCCTTAGTGACCCAGAGGACTCAGAAGCTCATGCCTCCTTCAACTTAGGTTGCATGGGCTCCCTGATTCTGCAAAGCCTGCGAAAGGACCCGAGGATTCGTGCTATCAAGGAGTGGGATAATTACTGGTTGGCAACCCTTCTTGATTCATGTTACAAGGGTAAAGTTGCAGAGCTCATCTTGCCTTCGCAGAGGGAGCAGAGGATGAAACATCTTGAGGAGGCCTTGAAAAAAAAATTGTGTACCGCCTTTCCAGACCCTGGGTGGTCAATATTCTCCGGACGTGTTTCTGAGGCATCGTTCAGCCAAAGGAGGAGCAGTGGAGAAGGCGGCCGGCTGACCGATGCCTTTAAACAGTTCTTTTGTCCTCAGCAGCAGCCAGGGCTGTTAGGTTTAAGCAACCATCGCCAGTGTCTCCATCATATGGTGCATGATTATCTAGGCGCAAGAGCAGACTTAGAGACCTTTCCAGCTGTGCATCCACTGGCTTACTGGGTCTTGAGGATGGACCACTGGCCAGACCTTGCTCAATATGCAATGGTGCTGCTGGCCTGTCCTGCTTCCAGCGTGCTTTCCAAATGGACGTTCAGTACTGCTGGAGGTTTTGTGAGGGACCAAAGAGTGCGTCTGTCCACAGACTCTGTTGATCAGCTGACTTTTATCAAAATGAACCAGTCCTGGATCAACAAGAGCTATCAGGCCCCTGATGCTGATGTAACTGATTGAATTTTCTAGGGGTCTGCCATCCCTTGAAGACTGCATATGGTGCCTATCCTATTCCTCTACCTTAATTCTGCTAGCTTCCAACAATGTTTTGGTTTAGGTCACTACCAACCCCCAAGGCCTAATTTTTCTGCACTGGTATGACAGGTACAAACAATTTATATGTCATTTTTAACAGCAGGCCCTGTCCCTGTGCCCTGCTAACTGTGAGGGTTTACGGTGTTCAGGCACCACCAACACCAAAGGCCCAATTTTTGGCACTTGTATAGGAACAACATGTTTACATATTGCCTAATACACAGATACTCAGAAGCCAATAAAATTAGATAATCAATAATCAGGGCTGGACAATGAAGGTTTTATAGGTGATAAACTTTGTTTCATTGTTGTCTGTAGTTCCATGGAATAGCTTTTTTATTTTTTTTTAAATAGCCCCAGGGCATTATCAACAACACCTGGCATGATCTGATAAGAAGCAAACTCTTTGAAAGAGTCTGGGTACCGCCCAATGATATTACGTCAGTTCAGGATTATAAAAGACTGAAAACTCACACACATTCCAATAAACCTTCCCAACCACACTTCTGTCATCATCTGATTTCTGCTACAACCATCTGTATCCTGTCTTCTGTATTTCTGAGCTAAACAAATTCAGAAGTCTTACAGCTGCATTTTGCTTTAGCAGATCTACAGCGGTAGCGTGACCTACCTTCATCTCCAATGGCGGGCAATGAGGTGAGTGACTTTCTATACATTTTTACTAATGTGATACCAAATCATTTCCTACAATCAGAGTAAAGAACTCACAGCGGAAACTGAAAATTGAAAGGATTAAAAGAGGCGCATGGAAGCCAGCCAGCCCCCAGTCTGATGTACTCACCCTCCAGTCTGCCACCAACCAAGTAGACCTGTCTCATTATATAAATAAAGAACAGGGGTTTAGTTGACATGCATTTGCAAACGCATGTGTAAGCTGAAGGGCCTCTACGTGGCACCCTGTGTTACCTGCAGTCCTAACACTGACTGTTTTGAGTGTCTCCACAATGGAAGCACATGGCTGCTAATGGATAGATGGGAGACAGGTGGAAGGGAGGCAGCCCAATCCTCCCCCAACCCGCTCCCATCTATGACTGGTCTAATATATCATAGCTCTAGAACTCACAGTGAGCAAACAAAAATCAAACAGGGGGAGGAATGGTCCACAGGGCTAGTGGTGTGGAAAAATTGCACTAGAAGTGGAAGGGGCTTCAAACCTGAACCTGGATATGGAGTGCAGGTCAGAGGTATGTAATAAGATTTAACCGGAATGTTGTAAGTTATGTTATGTTTGTGTTCACGGCCACGAATAATAATTTAAGTGTATTTTTTTGTGAAAAAATTGTTTTGTAATTTTTTATTTGGAGGGGGGGGGGGAGGGCATCAGGTAGGCTGTACAGGGCCCTGTGATTTCTAGCAGCAGCCCTGAACACAGTGATTAGTACCAATATTCTGTGTGCATTCATTACTAAAGCATTGTAAACTGTGTTTACTATGTTTCAGGTTGTGAATGAATAGCGATCTCCATACCGACTCCTATTCATTCATCTACAGTGCAGGTGAAGCTGCAGAGAAGGGGATTGTCTTCAGTCTCTTCCCCTGTCTCAATAAAAAGACATTAGAGTTCAGTTAAGATCCCTGATGTCTCTTCAAAGCCCCCCCCCCCAAAAAAAAAAAAAAATGTAAAAGTATATTGTACCCGTTAAAAATAAAAAAAATGTAAACGGAAATAAAAAATATAGTGAGAGTAGATTTAGACACGTATCTTAATCTCCTTGCCTCTAAAGCCTGATCTATCTTTGGATCGCGCTCCAGAGGCTACTTACAGGCAGTGAGGAAGCGATGTGTGGCTTCCTCACCGACTGTTTTAACCTCATTTTTGCTGAGCTTCCCCATTGACTTAAATGTGTAGCATTCAGCTGGCTGCATTGATTCAAGTTTGGGTCAACTTTGCCGCAGGCGCAAAGCTAAGCATCACAGCCGCAGCATGTAAACACCCCTGTGCGCTGCCTAATGTACCCTAAAGGGGGATGGTTGGCGAGTGGCTGAAATGCAGCTCAACAGCACATTTATGCAAGCCTAAACAAAGCATCACTCAAGCGGCTCATACTACAGTGAGGCTGTATTTAGCTGCACAGGGATGCACAGGTGTTCTGCGCATCCCAATGCAGGCAGTCCCATCAATGCCAATTGGGACACAGCAGCTGCATGGGTATGCAAAGGTATTCCATGCATTCCTGTGCAGGCAATCCCATTCATTTGGATGTAGCAGCTGCAAGGACACAGCTACTGCTCCCAACTTGACATCCGTATGGGTGTATGTCCCTGAGCTCACACTGCTTGCGTTTGGGGCCATGCACCTACACCTGTACAGATGTTAGTTCTGTCCTTGCAGCCACTGCATCCCAATTGACATGAATAGGACTGCCTGTATAGGGATGTACAGAACATCTTTCCATTGTGGGTAAACGTGAACCTCCATGGGTGTATGCGTTAGTACACCCCACTGAATGAGGTAGGAATTTAGCAGGAGTTTTGTAAGTTATGTTGTGTTTTTGTGCAAATAAGGAGTTTAGTGCTTTTGTGGCAAAGTATTGTTTTGATAAACATTTGTGCAAATATCATGGGGCCTAAAAAAATCAGTAGCACCTCCTTTTCATTCTCCTGGTCATGTGCTTTTGGAAAAAATAAAGTTTGGTGGGTAGAGATGGCATTGCAGTTCGCCCGGCGGTCGGTTTGCGGCAAACTTTCCTCGTTCGCCATTCGCCGAACATGCTAACATATGGCGATGTTCGCAACCGCCATATTAGTTTACATTGAGGAGAACTTTGACCCATGACACAGCCATCAGGTGGTACAGGACAGCCAATTGAGACATTTCAGCACATGGACATACCCCCTACCTTATAAATAGACCTGACCTGGCTGCCATTTTACATTCTGTATTTTGTCAGTGCAGGGAGAGGTTGCTGTGTGGAGCAGGGACAGATTGTCAGTGACTAGTGTTGAGCGAACACGGACTGTATTATTCGTGTTCGTACCGAATAATTGGATTTTTTGTACCCGAACACGGACACGGACACTTTACTGTATGTTCGGGTAAAAATCCGTGTTCGGTCGTTTTATTTCCGGGTTTTGCATGCTTTGGCGCTCTTTTCATGGCGGGCTTTCAACAGCCAATCAACAATCGTTTAACTGGTGTGCCTTAAGCCATCCCAGCCATGCCTGCAAATGTCTCAGTAGCTGTGATTGGCCGTCTGAAGCATGTGACCAAGTCTTTATAAGTTCGAGGCAGCCGCAGCGGCGTCATTATGCTGCTTAGATTCAGGGACAGAGCACACATCAACGTGCTGGCTGCTGATTAGGGAAAGATAGGCAGGAAAAAACCATTTGTGTCCGGATAGAATTGAGGGACAGGTCGGAGTGTTTAGGCAGGGCGAGTTGTAGGCATTTTAGGGATAGAGTCTGCTGAATTATATAGGGTCAGTGTCTTCTACAAACTACAATCGATATTGCTGTGTGGGGGGTGGGGTCTGCACTCAATCCTGATCTACGATCTCTTCTCAATCCTGTTAGGGACAGAGTCTGCTGAATTTTAGGGAAACTGTGTTCTACAAACTACAATCGATATTGCTGTGTGGTGTGGGATTGGAGATAGGCAGGTGTCAGTGATCCACATCCATTTTTCTGTGTGTGAGCTGCAGTGAACACAATCTTTTTGGGCTGCAGTGAACACAATCTTTTTGGGCTGCAGTGAACACAATCTTTTTGGGCTGCAGTGAACACAATCTTTTTGGGCTGCAGTGAACACAATCTTTTTGGGGTGCAGTGAACAAAATCTTTTTGGGGTGCAGTGAACACAATCCTTTTTGGTGTGCAGTGAACACAATCTTTGTGGGGTGCAGTGAACAAAATCCTTTGTGGGGTGCAGTGAACACAATCTTTTTGGGGTGCAGTGAACAAAATCCTTTTTGGGGTGCAGTGAACAACATCCTTTTTGGGGTGCAGTGAACACAATCTTTTTGGGGTGCAGTGAACAAAATCCTTTGTGGGGTGCAGTGAACACAATCTTTTTGGGGTGCAGTGAACACAATCTTTTTGGAGTGGAGTGAACAACATCCTTTTTGGGGTGCAGTGAACAAAATCCTTTTTGGGGTGCAGTGAACAAAATCATTTTTGGGGTGCAGTGAACACAATCTTTTTGGGGTGCAGTGAACACAATCTTTGTGGGGTGCAGTGAACACAATCTTTTTGGGGTGGAGTGAACAACATCCTTTTTGGGGTGCAGTGAACAACATCCTTTTTGGGGTGCAGTGAACACAATCTTTTTGGGGTGCAGTGAACACAATCTTTGTGGGGTACAGTGAACAGAATCTTTGTGGGGTGCAGTGAACACAATCTTTGGGGGGTACAGTGAACACAATCTTTGTGAGGTGCAGTGAACACAATCTTTGTGGGGTGCAGTGAACACAATCATTGTGGGGTGCAGTGAACTCAATCTTTGTGGGGTACAGTGAACACAATCTCATACTGAAGGTTTGAGGGTGCTGCCTGTTCCATACTCCCCCTACTCCTCATCTAGCCTTTTAGGGGTACAAACAATAGTAATTGGGGCCTAGTGTGGTTGTGTACGTGTGATATACATACACTTTTTTGGGATCATATTTTCTATTCCGCTATTTAATCAAAAACCTTTGGGGATCAGTTAAATTGGGGGATAGTCTGTGTTGGTACGTGTGAGAGAGATCCACCTTTCCAAGTTGTTGGGGTTCATCTCATACTTCTGAAGGTTTGAGGGTGCTGCCTGTTCCATACTCCCCCTACTCCTAGCCTTTTAGGGGTACAAACAATAGTAATTGGGGCCTAGTGTGGTTGTGTACGTGTGATATACATACACTTTTTTGGGATCATATTTTCTATTCCGCTATTTAATCAAAAACCTTTGGGGATCAGTTAAATTGGGGGATAGTCTGTGTTGGTACGTGTGAGAGAGATCCACCTTTCCAAGTTGTTGAGGTTCATCTCATACTTCTGAAGGTTTGAGGGTGCTGCCTGTTCCATACTCCCCCTACTCCTAGCCTTTTAGGGGTACAAACAATAGTAATTGGGGCCTAGTGTGGTTGTGTACGTGTGATATACATACACTTTTTTTGGATCATATTTTCTATTCCGCTATTTAATCAAAAACCTCTGGGGATCAGTTAAATTGGGGGATAGTCTGTGTTGGTACGTGTGAGAGAGATCCACCTTTCCAAGTTGTTGGGGTTCATCTCATACTTCTGAAGGTTTGAGGGTGCTGCCTGTTCCATACTCCCCCTACTCCTAGCCTTTTAGGGGTACAAACAATAGTAATTGGGGCCTAGTGTGGTTGTGTACGTGTGATATACATACACTTTTTTGGGATCATATTTTCTATTCCGCTATTTAATCAAAAACCTTTGGGGATCAGTTAAATTGGGGGATAGTCTGTGTTGGTACGTGTGAGAGAGATCCACCTTTCCAAGTTGTTGGGGTTCATCTCATACTTCTGAAGGTTTGAGGGTGCTGCCTGTTCCATACTCCCCCTACTCCTAGCCTTTTAGGGGTACAAACAATAGTAATTGGGGCCTAGTGTGGTTGTGTACGTGTGATATACATACACTTTTTTGGGATCATATTTTCTATTCCGCTATTTAATCAAAAACCTTTGGGGATCAGTTAAATTGGGGGATAGTCTGTGTTGGTACGTGTGAGAGAGATCCACCTTTCCAAGTTGTTGGGGTTCATCTCATACTTCTGAAGGTTTGAGGGTGCTGCCTGTTCCATACTCCCCCTACTCCTAGCCTTTTAGGGGTACAAACAATAGTAATTGGGGCCTAGTGTGGTTGTGTACGTGTGATATACATACACTTTTTTGGGATCATATTTTCTATTCCGCTATTTAATCAAAAACCTTTGGGGATCAGTTAAATTGGGGGATAGTCTGTGTTGGTACGTGTGAGAGAGATCCACCTTTCCAAGTTGTTGGGGTTCATCTCATACTTCTGAAGGTTTGAGGGTGCTGCCTGTTCCATACTCCCCCTACTCCTAGCCTTTTAGGGGTACAAACAATAGTAATTGGGGCCTAGTGTGGTTGTGTACGTGTGATATACATACACTTTTTTGGGATCATATTTTCTATTCCGCTATTTAATCAAAAACCTTTGGGGATCAGTTAAATTGGGGGATAGTCTGTGTTGGTACGTGTGAGAGAGATCCACCTTTCCAAGTTGTTGGGGTTCATCTCATACTTCTGAAGGTTTGAGGGTGCTGCCTGTTCCATACCCCCCCTACTCCTCATCTAGCCTTTTAGGGGTACAAACAATAGTAATTGGGGCCTAGTGTGGTTGTGTACGTGTGATATACATACACTTTTTTTGGATCATATTTTCTATTCCGCTATTTAATCAAAAACCTTTGGGGATCAGTTAAATTGGGGGATAGTCTGTGTCGGTACGTGTGAGAGAGATCCACCTTTCCAAGTTGTTGGGGTTCATCTCATACTTCTGAAGGTTTGAGGGTGCTGCCTGTTCCATACTCCCCCTACTCCTCATCTAGCCTTTTAGGGGTACAAACAATAGTAATTGGGGCCTAGTGTGGTTGTGTACGTGTGATATACATACACTTTTTTTGGATCATATTTTCTATTCCGCTATTTAATCAAAAACCTTTGGGGATCAGTTAAATTGGGGGATAGTCTGTGTTGGTACGTGTGAGAGAGATCCACCTTTCCAAGTTGTTGGGGTTCATCTCATACTTCTGAAGGTTTGAGGGTGCTGCCTGTTCCATACTCCCCCTACTCCTCATCTAGCCTTTTAGGGGTACAAACAATAGTAATTGGGGCCCAGTGTGGTTGTGTACGTGTGATATACATACACTTTTTTGGGATCATATTTTCTATTCCGCTATTTAATCAAAAACCTTTGGGGATCAGTTAAATTGGGGGATAGTCTGTGTCGGTACGTGTGAGAGAGATCCACCTTTCCAAGTTGTTGGGGTTCATCTCATACTTCTGAAGGTTTGAGGGTGCTGCCTGTTCCATACCCCCCCTACTCCTCATCTAGCCTTTTAGGGGTACAAACAATAGTAATTGGGGCCTAGTGTGGTTGTGTACGTGCGAGATACATACACTTTTTTTGATCATATTTCCTACTCCGCTATTCAATAAAAACCTTTGAGGATCAATTGAATTGCGGGATAGTCTGTGTCGGTACGTGTGAGAGAGATCCACCTTTCCAAGTTGTTGGGGTTCATCTCATACTTCTGAAGGTTTGAGGGTGCTGCCTGTTCCATACTCCCCCTACTCCTCATCTAGCCTTTTAGGGGTACAAACAATAGTAATTGGGGCCTAGTGTGGTTGTGTACGTGTGATATACATACACTTTTTTTGGATCATATTTTCTATTCCGCTATTTAATTTAACTGGGCCTCCATGCGAGACCTGTGTGCCTTGTTGCGCTGTTTTGAGTACTCCACCAACATGGCCAGTGGCAATGACGCCGTTCTCAGCTTAACTATCCCACTTCCATGCCTCCTTGAAAAAACAATTCGGGCGATGATGGAAGAGGATGTGGCACAGGATGAGGAGGAGGAGGAGGATGAAGAGGTAACATTTCCAAGGCTTTCAGGGCAGTCATTCGCAAGGGGCTCCGAGGGTGGGTTCCTGCACACGCAAACGCCAGGGACGCAATTGTCCAGCAGGGGCACAGTTCTGGAGGATGAGGAGGATGAGGAGGAGGAGGAGCTGGAGGAGGAGATGGAACCATGTTCACAGCAGGGTGGCACCCAGGCCAGCTCATGGCCATCACTGGTGCGTGGCTGGGGGGATACAGAGGACACGGACGATACACCTCCCACAGAGGACAGCCTTTCGTTGCCTCTGGGCAGCCTGGCACACATGAGCGATTACATGCTGCAGTGTCTCCACAACGACCGCCGAGTTGCCCACATTCTAACTTGTGCTGATTACTGGGTGGCCACGCTGCTGGATCCCCGTTACAAGGACAACGTACCGTCCTTAATTCACTCACTGGAGCGCGATCGCAAGATGCGCGAGTACAAGCGCACGCTGGTAGACGCCATGCTGCTGGCATTCCCATCTGACAGCGGGGCCACAGTGGAAGCACAAGGCAGAGGAGGAGGAGGAGGAGGTCGCCAACGCAACCAGGGCACCGCCAGCACCTCAGAAGGCAGGGTTAGCATGGCCGAAATGTGGAAAAGCTTTGTCAGCACGCCACAACAAACAGCAGCACCAGCAGCTCAGATGGAACGTCTTAGCAGGAGGCAGCATTTTACCAACATGGTGGAGCAGTATGTGTGCACACGCCTACATGTAGTGAATGACGGGTCTGCCCCCTTCAACTTCTGGGTCTCCAAATTGGGCACATGGCTTGAGCTTGCCCTTTACGCCTTGGAGGTGCTGGCGTGCCCTGCAGCCAGTGTATTATCTGAACGGGTATTTAGCACGGCTGGGGGCGTTATAACAGACAAGCGCAGCCGCCTGTCCAGAGACAATGTGGACAAGCTCACGTTCATTAAAATGAACCAGGCATGGATCCCACGGGACTTTTCCGTACCTTATGCAGAATAGCAATGGATACCGACCTTACCCACCCATTGTTCCATTTTTGCTCTTTCTCACTCTTTTGGGGTGTACCCTCATTTAAAATTTTTGAAAAGAAGCAGTGTTGGCTACCTCGTCCTCCTCCTCAGGGCCAGATTAATGTAGGGGCTATTGGAGCTGCAGCTCCAGGCCCCTACCTTTTATATAGGCCCCGGGTTGGCCATATTCACTGTTACCGCTCTTCTGTCACTTGTAAACACAGAAGTCTGGCTTCTATGCTCGCTTCCCCAGGCAGCACCCTCAGAACCTCCCCACACAGCGTGAAGGCCGGACAAGGAGGGACAGTTGGCGATGCATGGATGTGTTTATGGGCTTCAGAGACAGCATCCCATGTTGAATTAGGCATGCATGGCTGCACCCTTCCTCCTCTGGGTGCATGGCAAGGCACGGCCCTTAAGGCCCTTCAAAATCCTCAGCACCAAGCCCATGATGCTGTTAATCCGGCCCTGGTCCTCCTCCACCGCCGCTTCCACCTACACCGCCCATAGGTGTGCGCAGCCTATTGCATTAAGGTGTGCACCCCAAAGTTGAAATACACATGCATGTGTTTGCCAGCAGGGAGAGTAATGTATCGGGGCCATGTACCTGTAGGCAAGGAGAAATAGAGCAGAGCAGGTCCCAGGGAGATCTTTCCCATCTCCTCACTGGCAATGCTATGTGCCCTAGGTGATTAGGGTGTGCCCAGGCACACCCAGCACACCCTGTGCGCACGCCTATGTCACCGCTAGGCTTGTGACGGTATCAGATTTTCATGCTGCGATTAATTGATTAAGGTTTTGCCACGGTATACGGTATTATCACGGTATTCTATTATTAAATTTAAATTATTAAATTTCCACCTCACTTCAATTTCATTGCTGAATTTAGGGGCTTTGGTTCACTTATGCACATTATTATATAGTCAGTCAGTACAGACTCTGTGAACCAGGCCTAAAATAGGTCATCAAGCAGTGTCTGGCCTAACTGGTGATAACTGGTTCTGGCGCTCGGCTCCGATCCGATGGCCTGGTCATTAAGAGGGCAAATCCTTGTGGTCAAGAAGTGGTTAAACCTGAAGGAGGTGTTGTTTATAAATGACTTTACTATTGCTTTAGGCCTGGTTCACATGTATGCGGGTTGGTGGTTCACATTTGCACAGGCATAGCAGCCCATTGATTTGAATGGGCTGCTATGCCCTCATTTTCCGCAGAAAAAAGGTGCATGCAGCATTTTTTTAAAATTCAGTGGCCTTGAAATCCATCCTGCTTTTGCACCATGCGACTAACCTGCAGTTCCTGCTCTGGCAAGCTTTCTGCATTTTTTGTATACGTGGGCACGGCATTTAAAAATAAACAGTTTGCGTGTGCAGCAACGGCAGGTAAGTCGCATGGTGCAAAAGAAGGATGGATTTCATGGCCACTGCATTTTTTTAAATTCTGCATGCACCTTTTTTCAGCTGAAAACGCAGGCATAGCAGCTCAAGCCCATTCACATCAATGGGCTGCTATGCCTGTGCAAATGTGGGCCCCCAACCCGCATACATGTGAACCAGGCCTAAAGCAATAGTAAAGTCATTAATTGGTTAAACCTGCAGGAGGACCGGTGTTTTTATCTATTAATGACTTTACTATTGCTTTAGGCCTGGTTCACATGTATGCGGGTTGGGGGCCCACATTTGCACAGGCATAGCAGCCCATTGATGTGAATGGGCTTGAGCTGCTATGCCTGCGTTTTCAGCTGAAAAAAGGTGCATGCAGAATTTAAAAAAATGCAGTGGCCATGAAATCCATCCTTCTTTTGCACCATGCGACTTACCTGCCGTTGCTGCACACGCAAACTGTTTATTTTTAAATGCCGTGCCCACGTATACAAAAAATGCAGAAAGCTTGCCAGAGCAGGAACTGCAGGTTAGTCGCATGGTGCAAAAGCAGGATGGATTTCAAGGCCACTGAATTTAAAAAAAATGCTGCATGCACCTTTTTTCTGCGGAAAATGAGGGCATAGCAGCCCGTTCAAATCAATGGGCTGCTATGCCTGTGCAAATGTGGGCCGCCAACCCGCATACATGTGAACCGCCAACCCGCATACATGTGAACCACCAACCCGCATACATGTGAACCAGGCCTAAAGCAATAGTAAAGTCATTAATAGATAAAAACACCGGTCCTCCTGCAGGTTTAACCACTTCTGGATCGCAAGGATTTGCCCCTTTAAAGACCAGGCCATCGGATCAGAGCGCCAGGACCAGTCATCACCAGGTAGGCCAGACACTGCTTGATGGCTATATAATAATGTAATGTGGGCTGCTAGGCGTGTGTGTGTGTATATATATATTTATTAGAGCTGCACGATTCTGGCCAAAATGAGAATCACGATTTTTTAGCTTGGAATAAAGATCACGATTCTCTCACGATTCTCTGTGTAACAAAAAAAAAAAAAATTGGGATAACTTTACTGTTACGTTTTTTTTTTTTTTTTTATTCATTAAAGTCTAATCATTGCGTTTGAAAGACTGCTGCGCAAATACAGTGTGACATAAAATATTACAACAATCGCCATTTTATTCTGTAGGGTCTCTGCTAAAAAAATATATAAAATGTTTGGGGGTTCTAAGTACTTTTCTAGCAAAAAAAAAACTGATTTTAACTTGCAAACAGCAAGTGTCAGAAAAAGATCCAGTCTTTAAGAGGTTAAACTTCCTTTCTCCCTGGCAGAGGGAAGGAAAAGATACAATGTAATCATTTTTGTTTATAGTTAGGAGACTTAATGCTGAAAGGTGTTAGCTGAGTGAGTGAATGAGTCATCCAGCTCACTGAAATGTATCAATTCACAAGTCAGGCAGACTTGACAGAGAAACTCGGTATTTTAAAAATGCCACAATAACAATACCGTGGCTATCGAATTACCGAAAACCGGCATATGTCTAGTCACCGCCACATCCACCACCACCTCAACCTCCCTCCTACTCCATATGGGCCTCGTCCTTCAGAGATGAAGAAGAACATTGTTTTATTTTTCTGTTTTTTTTTGTTGTTTTAAGTTATTTCCCTATCCACATTTGTTTGCAGAGCACTTGCCATGCTCTTAATTACGTTTTGCTGCCATTTGCAGCACTCTAGCCCTTTCCTTTGGTGTTTTAGAGCCATTTTAGTGCCTTAAAGTTCGGGTCCCCATTGACTTCAATGGGGTTCGGTGTCCGGGAAAAGTTCGGTAAAAGTCCGGGACACGGACCCGGACTTTTTTTTAAAGTTCGGCCGAACCCGTCGAACACGGACATCTAGGTGTTCGCTCAACCCTAGTGCCGGGCATTATGGGTGTGCGCAAATTTCCCAGAACGGATTCCCAGAAAGGATTCTACCAACCTTTGCACATTTGCAGCAAATTTTAATCCTAAAAATCTAACCCAAATTTATGCCAGACCCCCAAAATCCAAATCTGAGTCCTCCAGTAAGAAAATGGCCTCACCCAGGCTGTGCCCATTGATGAAGTGATTGATTGATATTAATGATTCCTGGATTTCTGCCAAACCAGAGATCAGACTTTTACTTACGAAGGCATGTGACAATTTTCTTAGGAAACCTTTTATACTATTTGATGCAGAAAGACAAACATCTTTAATCTTTATTGCTATAATTATTTGTTTTTATTATTCTGTTATTCTCATCAGAAGGACATCGCTGCCTTTTATGACCACATGACTGTCCCAGTCATTAGACTACTCTGTAAGTGTCAGTGTACACATGGTGACTGGGAAGGATGGAGCAAGGGGGGGGCACCTCTAGACTTAGTGTGACTGCCATGTCTGGTGGAGGGTGCTGTCAGCTCTATAATCTCTACACCTCCTCCTTCTTCTCCTCATCTTGTGAGTTATACTTTGAGGACTCACCACAAACTTTAAGACTTCTTTCACACCATGGCGTCCTGGATGGCAGGCGGAATCGCCGCAACTCTGACCACGATTCAGAATCGCAGCAAAACGGGACGTGCTTGCGATCCCTGTTACTTTCAAAGGCACCCTAATTGTGGCGTGATTTTGCCACGATTGGCACCCAACGAATCATGGTGAAATTGCAGGACGCACAAAAGTGAAAATATATCAGTGCATACACCTCCACTAAAGGCAAAAGCAGCTGACACTCAAAGAGTATTCTAAATAACCAAAAAAACAATGATAGGAAATTAGTGCAGCACTAAAACTAAAATGAATCAATTGAATAGGAAATATAGTCCATGCAAAGGAGGAAGGGCCCCGTGTGGATAAAGATGCACTCAGAGCCAATGCCTTGTGGACTACAAATCCACCACCAGATAGAATGGCCTCTCACCTCAAAGCACTAACCACAAAGGGTCAAAAACACCAGGACAGATTCCACTTGCAACTGAACACTGACGATAACACCTTTGGCAGAATGGATGGATGGGATGATCCCAGTTGCTCCAAATACCTCCAGGGGATACCGATTAGACAATCCAAAAGCTTGCTCGCTTAGTGGTGTGACTCAAAGAAAGGCAAGGGATTGCACATAGTGAAGTATGTCTAACACATTTATTAATTAAAACATACTTAATAACAGCATATAACAGGCACATCACATCCTCTCTTGCTGAATGTAACAGTCATACACTTCCTCGAGCGGCTCTGTGAGAAAGCGGGTGATTTCACGGCTCCTCCCTTCCGTACGCGTGACGTCCCATAAGGGAAGGGACTTCCTCAGCGGCTGCAAGCTGCAAGCTGCGAGGTCTTTGGCTGGAGAGTAGTGATGGATGAACATCGGCCGGGGCGGTTCGCGAACGCTAGCCGCAAACTTTCTCAAATGTCCGCAAACCGCAAGTTCAAGGCCGGCCCCATTGACTTTAACCGGTTGCCGACCGCCGCACGACTATATACTGCGGCGGTCAGCCCCGGCCAGGCAGAGTGACATATGGATACGTCACTCGCCTGTCACTGACTTGCGAGCCTATTGCGGGCGGGCGCGTGCTCGTTCACAGACAAGTCAGTGCGTGTGTCCGGCGGACTCGATGTCCGCCGGTCACACTACGATCGCTCCTGTGAAGGGAGAAAGGCGGAGCGGCTTATGTAAACAAGCCGCCCGTCATTCTCCCTGGTGTAAAAATGAAGATCTGACGGTTCTACTATGAAGAACCGTTGATCTTTGCTTTTACACCAATAGCCATGTCCCTGCACAGTTAGAAACACGCCCCTAGGACACACTTAACCCCTCCCTGTCCAATAAAGTTAACCCCTTCCCTGCCAGTGTCATTTTTGCAGTAACAGTGCATATATATAGCACTGATTACTGCAGTAATGTCACTGGTACCCCCAAAAGTGTCAAAAATGTCAGTCAAGGGTCCGATCTGTCCGCCGCAATGTCGCAGTACCGCAAAAAAAATCGCAGATCGCCGCCATTACTCGTTAAAAAAAAACACCAAAAATGACAAAAATCTTTCCCTTTGTTAGTAAACGCGATAACTTTTGCGCAAACCAATCAAAATACGCTTTTTGCAATTTTTTTTACCAAACATATGTAGCGTAAAACAATTTGGCCGAAAATGTTAAAAAATTTTGATTTTTACATTTTTTTTGGGGGGAATTTCATATAAAAAAATGTGAAAAATATTGTTATTTTTGCAAAAATTACGCTCTTTTTTTGTTTATAGCGCATGATCAAAAAATCGCACAGGTGATCAAATACCACCAAAGGAAAGCTCTGTTTGTGGGAAAAAAGTTCTGTTTGTGGGACGTGAAATTCGTTTAGGTACAGCGTCGCACGACCGCGCAATTGTCCGTCAAAGTCATGCAGTAAAAAAATCGCAAAAACCCCCCTGGTCTTTTAGCAGCCAAATCCTCCGGGGCTTAAGTGGTTAATGGGAGGCGAACTTTAAAAACCTTTAGGTCATATTTGCAGCCACAAAATACTTACTAGCTGTGCACAAATAGTCCCAGCACATGGACAATGTCATAACAGAAGTATTGCAATTGGAAAAGTTGCCGTATTTTTTTTTTTTTTTTTACAGCAGAAAAATGTATTTATTTTTCCTAAATCAGCCAGAACTGACAGCAGCCGGTAAATACATGTCTAATACATATAGGGTCCATTCACACGTCTGTAAAATGGGTCTGCATCCATTCCACAATTTGGCAAAACATTTACAGACCCATTGATTTTCAATTTTAGTCTGAAAAATTAGGCATTCACAGGATAAATAAGTAAGTATCGGCCATAAAATGTTCCAAAAATTAGCTCACATGGGTTTACCTGACAGCTAAGAACATAGTATTCTGTGGCTGAAGGTACATTAGGCATTCACAGGATACAGAAGTAAGTGTCGGCCATAAAAGGCCCCAAAAATACCATTCGAGATCTCGGAGTAGGCAGCAACAGTGGGGACCAACCTCCTTGGGCTGATCTGTTGCTACCTCCTCTTCCTGATCCGATGCCAACAATGGCTGCGCATTGCAAATGTCTTGTGATGGATCGGAAAATAATTCCAGTGACTCCAGCGGAGGGTATATGGTGGTGGTGTTGGTGTCTTTGGGGGTGCACACAGCAGAGAGTGAAGAGGGTGCAGATAGAGAGGATGAGGAGGGTGCAGAAGACGAAGGCTGAGTGAGCCACTCAACCAAGTCTGGTGCGTCCTTTGACGTAATCGAACACACCTTCTGCAACTTCCCACTTTGGCTCCGGCCTACTGCTCCTGCCCTACCACTCCTGCGTAAGGGCCTGCCTCTTCCTCTGCCTGTCATTTTTTAAATTACCAAGTGACAAAAGTCTCTAGAGAAGCGCAGTATATGTGGAACAAGGTATATAACACCCCACTTCAATCTGTGGTATTGGGGGGCCACTGGTTTATCACACCAGTTCTACAAAAAATTGGCCAGTAACTGTTGTCACTGTGGGCCTAATTCACTATAAGTTTGGAGTAGAGCTGCTCAGTTCTCTAGAAATAACTCCAGCCTAAACTCATTAGTAGGGATGATCGAACTTTTGAAAAGTTTGGTTCGACCAGAACACCCGAATTTCAGAAAAGTTCGGTTCGGATTCCAGAACCCCATTGAAATCAATGGGACCCGAACTTCTGGAATCAAAAAACCCCATTTGAAGCCCTAAAACCCAATAAATGCCCCTAAAAAGTGCCTAGGGTTCTGGGTCATGCCCCAGGGACTATTAATCACACAAAAAAAGTTCTTAAAAATTGTCGTTTTTGATAGAGAGCCAATTATTGAAAAAATTAAAAAAAAAAAAGAGATTTCTTTGGATTTAGTGTCTGGGGGGTCTAAAAGGTGTACCTGTGAAGTTTCAGCTCTGTAGCATGTCCAGAACCAGAATTATAGCATACCAAACCTTCAAAAATAACTTTTTTGCTTAACCGCACCTTTCTTTTGCTCCTAATCAACGGCACAGCCAATGTGTATGATGGGGACATAATGCAGTGATTTGGGAACAAGATTAGAGTTTTTTTTGGAAAAAGGTGCTGTCTCTTTAAATGTGGATATAATTAACGGGTGTATATTCATAATGGGGCTATTATTACTAGGGTTGAGCGGACACCTAGATGTCCGTGTTCGACGGGTTCGGCCGAACTTTAAAAAAAAGTCCGGGTCCGTGTCCCGGACTTTTACCGAACTTTTCCCGGACACCGAACCCCATTGAAGTCAATGGGGACCCGAACTTTAAGGCACTAAAATGGCTCTAAAACACCAAAGGAAAGGGCTAGAGTGCTGCAAATGGCAGCAAAACGTAATTAAGAGCATGGCAAGTGCTCTGCAAACAAATGTGGATAGGGAAATAACTTAAAACAACAAAAAAAAACAGAAAAATAAAACAATGTTCTTCTTCATCTCTGAAGGACGAGGCCCATATGGAGTAGGAGGGAGGTTGAGGTGGTGGTGGATGTGGCGGTGACATAGGCGTGCGCACAGGGTGTGCTGGGTGTGCCTGGGCACACCCTAATCACCTAGGGCACATAGCATTGCCAGTGAGGAGATGGGAAAGATCTCCCTGGGACCTGCTCTGCTCTATTTCTCCTTGCCTACAGGTACATGGCCCCGATACATTACTCTCCCTGCTGGCAAACACATGCATGTGTATTTCAACTTTGGGGTGCACACCTTAATGCAATAGGCTGCGCACACCTATGGGCGGTGTAGGTGGAAGCGGCGGTGGAGGAGGACCAGGGCCGGATTAACAGCATCATGGGCTTGGTGCTGAGGATTTTGAAGGGCCTTAAGGGCCGTGCCTTGCCATGCACCCAGAGGAGGAAGGGTGCAGCCATGCATGCCTAATTCAACATGGGATGCTGTCTCTGAAGCCCATAAACACATCCATGCATCGCCAACTGTCCCTCCTTGTCCGGCCTTCACGCTGTGTGGGGAGGTTCTGAGGGTGCTGCCTGGGGAAGCGAGCATAGAAGCCAGACTTCTGTGTTTACAAGTGACAGAAGAGCGGTAACAGTGAATATGGCCAACCCGGGGCCTATATAAAAGGTAGGGGCCTGGAGCTGCAGCTCCAATAGCCCCTACATTAATCTGGCCCTGAGGAGGAGGACGAGGTAGCCAACACTGCTTCTTTTCAAAAATTTTAAATGAGGGTACACCCCAAAAGAGTGAGAAAGAGCAAAAATGGAACAATGGGTGGGTAAGGTCGGTATCCATTGCTATTCTGCATAAGGTACGGAAAAGTCCCGTGGGATCCATGCCTGGTTCATTTTAATGAACGTGAGCTTGTCCACATTGTCTCTGGACAGGCGGCTGCGCTTGTCTGTTATAACGCCCCCAGCCGTGCTAAATACCCGTTCAGATAATACACTGGCTGCAGGGCACGCCAGCACCTCCAAGGCGTAAAGGGCAAGCTCAGGCCATGTGCCCAATTTGGAGACCCAGAAGTTGAAGGGGGCAGACCCGTCATTCACTACATGTAGGCGTGTGCACACATACTGCTCCACCATGTTGGTAAAATGCTGCCTCCTGCTAAGACGTTCCATCTGAGCTGCTGGTGCTGCTGTTTGTTGTGGCGTGCTGACAAAGCTTTTCCACATTTCGGCCATGCTAACCCTGCCTTCTGAGGTGCTGGCGGTGCCCTGGTTGCGTTGGCGACCTCCTCCTCCTCCTCCTCTGCCTTGTGCTTCCACTGTGGCCCCGCTGTCAGATGGGAATGCCAGCAGCATGGCGTCTACCAGCGTGCGCTTGTACTCGCGCATCTTGCGATCGCGCTCCAGTGAGTGAATTAAGGACGGTACGTTGTCCTTGTAACGGGGATCCAGCAGCGTGGCCACCCAGTAATCAGCACAAGTTAGAATGTGGGCAACTCGGCGGTCGTTGTGGAGACACTGCAGCATGTAATCGCTCATGTGTGCCAGGCTGCCCAGAGGCAACGAAAGGCTGTCCTCTGTGGGAGGTGTATCGTCCGTGTCCTCTGTATCCCCCCAGCCACGCACCAGTGATGGCCATGAGCTGGCCTGGGTGCCACCCTGCTGTGAACATGGTTCCATCTCCTCCTCCAGCTCCTCCTCCTCCTCATCCTCCTCATCCTCCAGAACTGTGCCCCTGCTGGACAATTGCGTCCCTGGCGTTTGCGTGTGCAGGAACCCACCCTCGGAGCCCCTTGCGAATGACTGCCCTGAAAGCCTTGGAAATGTTACCTCTTCATCCTCCTCCTCCTCCTCATCCTGTGCCACATCCTCTTCCATCATCGCCCGAATTGTTTTTTCAAGGAGGCATAGAAGTGGGATAGTTAAGCTGAGAACGGCGTCATTGCCACTGGCCATGTTGGTGGAGTACTCAAAACAGCGCAACAAGGCACACAGGTCTCGCATGGAGGCCCAGTTATTGGTGGTGAAGTGGTGCTGTTCCGCAGAGCGACTCACGCGTGCGTGCTGCAGCTGAAACTCCACTATGGCCTGCTGCTGCTCGCACAGTCTTTCCAGCATGTGCAAGGTGGAGTTCCACCTTGTGGGCACGTCACATATGAGGCGGTGAGCGGGAAGGCCGAAGTTACGCTGCAGCGCTGCCAGGCGAGCAGCAGCAGGGTGAGAACGCCGAAAGTGCGCACAAACGGCCCGCACTTTCTGCAGCAGCTCTGACATATCGGGGTAGTTTTTAAGGAACCTCTGCACCACCAAATTCAGCACATGCGCCAGGCAAGGGATGTGCGTCAAACCGGCTAGGCCCAGAGCTGCTATGAGATTTCGCCCGTTATCGCACACCACCAGGCCGGGCTTGAGGCTCGCTGGCAGCAACCACTCATTTGTCTGCTGTTCCATGCTCCTCCACAACTCCTGCGCGGTGTGTGGTTTGTCCCCCAAACAGGCAAGTTGTAAAACTGCCTGCTGTCGTTTACCCCTGGCCGTGCTGAAGTTGGTGGTGAAGGTGTTACGCTGTCCGGATGAGGAGGCGGTAGAGGATGAGGAAGCGGAGTAGGAGGAGTTAGGAACAGGAGGCAAACTGAAGCGCCCTGCAATCCTCGGTGGTGGAAGGACATGCGCCAAATTGCTATCCGCCTCAGGCCCATCCGCCACTGCATTTACCCAGTGTGCCGTTAGGGAGATATAACGCCCCTGACCATGCTTACTGGTCCACGTATCCGTAGTTAGGTGGACCTTGGCACAGATGGCGTTGCGCAGTGCACACCTGATATTTTCCCCCACTTGGTTGTGCAGGGAAGGGATGGCTTGCCTGGAAAAGTAGTGGCGGCTGGGCACGACGTACTGTGGGACAGCCACTGACATAAGGTTTTTAAAACTGTGCGTCTCCACCAGACGGAATGACAGCATTTCAAAGGCCAATAATTTTGAAATGCTGGCATTCAGGGCCAGGGATCGCGGGTGGGTAGGGGGGTACTTCCTCTTCCTCTCAAGTGTTTGGGAGATGGAAAGCTGAACGCTTCCACGGGACATTGTGGAGATGGTTGTTGGTGACCCAGGTGGTGGTGTTGCTGACAGATCGTCTGTTTGCGGGGTGGCAGGTGCCGGTATCACTACAGATGTGGCTGGAGCGGCCGAGACTGCAGCAGAAGAGGAAGCAGGATGAGCCAGAGACGTTTCTTGGTTTTGAAGGTGTGTACTCCACTGCAGCTCGTGCTTTGCACTTAGATGCCTGATCATGCAGGTTGTGCTCAGGTTGAGAAGGTTTATGCCTCGCTTCAAGCTCTGATTGCACAGGGTGCAAACCACTCGTGTCCTGTCATCAGCACATTTTCTAAAGAACTTCCACGCTAGAGAACTCCTTTGAGCTGACTTTGGTGCGCTCGTTCCCTTGCTGCGTTGGGCAGTAGCGGGCGTAGTGTCTAGGGCACGGCCGCTCCGCTTCTGCACCCTGCTCCCTCTTCTGCTGTGCTGGTGGCTCTGTGCGACCACCGCCTCTTCCTCCAAACTACTCAGGTCACCTGCATGACGTTCATTCCATGTGGGGTCGAGGACCTCATCGTCCTCCACATCATCTTCCACCCAGTCTTCACCCCTGCCCTCCTTGTCGGTCTCCACAATGCTGAACGCCGCAGCAGTTGGCACCTGCGTTTCGTCATCATCGGAGACGTGCTGCGATGATCCTTGCATGTACTCATCTTGAGAAATAAGTGGTTGGGCATCGCTGCACTCAATCTCTTCCACTTCTGGGGCAGGGCTAGGTGGATGGCCCTGGGAAACCCTGCTGACAGAGTCCTCAAAAAGAATAAGAGACTGCTGTATGGCTTGGGGCTCAGACTGCTGGCCTGATTTGCAAGGGGGTGAGGTGAAAGACGGTTGGACATTGGCTGCAGGTGCCAACTCTGACCTTTCTGCAGTAGACTGGGTGGGAGACAATGTGAAGGAACTGGAGGCACTGTCAGCAGCAAACCAATCTACTATCGCCTCAACTTGTTCTGGCCTCATCACTTCTAGGGGCGTTTGATGCCCTACCAAATACTGATGCAGGTTCTGTCGCCTACTCACACTTGAGGAAGGTGTTTCACTTGTGCGTGTAGCTGGCACAGATCGACCACGTCCTCTCCTTGCAACAGGAGCTCTACCAGCAGCACCACGACCCAGGCCACGGCCCTTATTTGACGGTCTCCTCATATTTCTGTAATTTAAGATCTTGCCCTAGAAAGGTTTTTATTGAATAGCGGAATAGGAAATATGATCCAAAAAAGTGTATGTATCTCGCACGTACAAAACCACACTAGGCCCCAATTACTATTGTTTCTACCCCTAAAAGGATGGATGAGGAGTAGGAGGAGTATGGAACAGACAGCACCCTCAAATCTTCAGAAGTATGAGATGAACCCCAAAAACTTGGAAAGGTGGATCTCACACGTACCGACACAGACTATCCCGCAATTCAATTGATCCTCAAAGGTTTTTATTGAATAGCGGAATAGGAAATATGATCAAAAAAAGTGTATGTATCTCGCACGTACACAACCACACTAGGCCCCAATTACTATTGTTTGTACCCCTAAAAGGATGGATGAGGAGTAGGAGGAGGAGTATGGAACAGGCAGCACCCTCAAATCTTCAGAAGTATGAGATGAACCCCAAAAACTTGGAAAGGTGGATCTCACACGTACCGACACAGACTATCCCGCAATTCAATTGATCCTCAAAGGTTTTTATTGAATAGCGGAATAGGAAATATGATCAAAAAAAGTGTATGTATCTCGCACGTACACAACCACACTAGGCCCCAATTACTATTGTTTGTACCCCTAAAAGGATGGTTGAGCAGTAGGAGCAGGAGTATGGAACAGGCAGCACCCTCAAATCTTCAGAAGTATGAGATGAACCCCAACAACTTGGAAAGGTGGATCTCTCTCACACGTACCAACACAGACTATCCCCCAATTTAACTGATCCCCAAAGGTTTTTGATTAAATAGCGGAATAGAAAATATGATCCAAAAAAAGTGTATGTATATCACACGTACACAACCACACTGGGCCCCAATTACTATTGTTTGTACCCCTAAAAGGCTAGATGAGGAGTAGGGGGAGTATGGAACAGGCAGCACCCTCAAACCTTCAGAAGTATGAGATGAACCCCAACAACTTGGAAAGGTGGATCTCTCTCACACGTACCAACACAGACTATCCCCCAATTTAACTGATCCCCAAAGGTTTTTGATTAAATAGCGGAATAGAAAATATGATCCAAAAAAAGTGTATGTATATCACACGTACACAACCACACTAGGCCCCAATTACTATTGTTTGTACCCCTAAAAGGCTAGATGAGGAGTAGGGGGGGTATGGAACAGGCAGCACCCTCAAACCTTCAGAAGTATGAGATGAACCCCAACAACTTGGAAAGGTGGATCTCTCTCACACGTACCAACACAGACTATCCCCCAATTTAACTGATCCCCAAAGGTTTTTGATTAAATAGCGGAATAGAAAATATGATCCAAAAAAAGTGTATGTATATCACACGTACACAACCACACTAGGCCCCAATTACTATTGTTTGTACCCCTAAAAGGCTAGGAGTAGGGGGAGTATGGAACAGGCAGCACCCTCAAACCTTCAGAAGTATGAGATGAACCCCAACAACTTGGAAAGGTGGATCTCTCTCACACGTACCAACACAGACTATCCCCCAATTTAACTGATCCCCAAAGGTTTTTGATTAAATAGCGGAATAGAAAATATGATCCAAAAAAAGTGTATGTATATCACACGTACACAACCACACTAGGCCCCAATTACTATTGTTTGTACCCCTAAAAGGCTAGATGAGGAGTAGGGGGAGTATGGAACAGGCAGCACCCTCAAACCTTCAGAAGTATGAGATGAACCCCAACAACTTGGAAAGGTGGATCTCTCTCACACGTACCAACACAGACTATCCCCCAATTTAACTGATCCCCAAAGGTTTTTGATTAAATAGCGGAATAGAAAATATGATCCAAAAAAAGTGTATGTATATCACACGTACACAACCACACTAGGCCCCAATTACTATTGTTTGTACCCCTAAAAGGCTAGATGAGGAGTAGGGGGGGTATGGAACAGGCAGCACCCTCAAATCTTCAGAAGTATGAGATGAACCCCAAAAACTTGGAAAGGTGGATCTCTCTCACACGTACCAACACAGACTATCCCCCAATTTAACTGATCCCCAAAGGTTTTTGATTAAATAGCGGAATAGAAAATATGATCCAAAAAAAGTGTATGTATATCACACGTACACAACCACACTAGGCCCCAATTACTATTGTTTGTACCCCTAAAAGGCTAGGAGTAGGGGGAGTATGGAACAGGCAGCACCCTCAAACCTTCAGAAGTATGAGATGAACCCCAACAACTTGGAAAGGTGGATCTCTCTCACACGTACCAACACAGACTATCCCCCAATTTAACTGATCCCCAAAGGTTTTTGATTAAATAGCGGAATAGAAAATATGATCCAAAAAAAGTGTATGTATATCACACGTACACAACCACACTAGGCCCCAATTACTATTGTTTGTACCCCTAAAAGGCTAGATGAGGAGTAGGGGGGGTATGGAACAGGCAGCACCCTCAAACCTTCAGAAGTATGAGATGAACCCCAACAACTTGGAAAGGTGGATCTCTCTCACACGTACCAACACAGACTATCCCCCAATTTAACTGATCCCCAAAGGTTTTTGATTAAATAGCGGAATAGAAAATATGATCCAAAAAAAGTGTATGTATATCACACGTACACAACCACACTGGGCCCCAATTACTATTGTTTGTACCCCTAAAAGGCTAGATGAGGAGTAGGGGGAGTATGGAACAGGCAGCACCCTCAAACCTTCAGAAGTATGAGATGAACCCCAACAACTTGGAAAGGTGGATCTCTCTCACACGTACCAACACAGACTATCCCCCAATTTAACTGATCCCCAAAGGTTTTTGATTAAATAGCGGAATAGAAAATATGATCCAAAAAAAGTGTATGTATATCACACGTACACAACCACACTAGGCCCCAATTACTATTGTTTGTACCCCTAAAAGGCTAGATGAGGAGTAGGGGGGGTATGGAACAGGCAGCACCCTCAAACCTTCAGAAGTATGAGATGAACCCCAACAACTTGGAAAGGTGGATCTCTCTCACACGTACCAACACAGACTATCCCCCAATTTAACTGATCCCCAAAGGTTTTTGATTAAATAGCGGAATAGAAAATATGATCCAAAAAAAGTGTATGTATATCACACGTACACAACCACACTAGGCCCCAATTACTATTGTTTGTACCCCTAAAAGGCTAGATGAGGAGTAGGGGGGGTATGGAACAGGCAGCACCCTCAAATCTTCAGAAGTATGAGATGAACCCCAAAAACTTGGAAAGGTGGATCTCTCTCACACGTACCAACACAGACTATCCCCCAATTTAACTGATCCCCAAAGGTTTTTGATTAAATAGCGGAATAGAAAATATGATCCAAAAAAAGTGTATGTATATCACACGTACACAACCACACTAGGCCCCAATTACTATTGTTTGTACCCCTAAAAGGCTAGGAGTAGGGGGAGTATGGAACAGGCAGCACCCTCAAAACTTCAGAAGTATGAGATGAACCCCAACAACTTGGAAAGGTGGATCTCTCTCACACGTACCAACACAGACTATCCCCCAATTTAACTGATCCCCAAAGGTTTTTGATTAAATAGCGGAATAGAAAATATGATCCAAAAAAAGTGTATGTATATCACACGTACACAACCACACTAGGCCCCAATTACTATTGTTTGTACCCCTAAAAGGCTAGGAGTAGGGGGAGTATGGAACAGGCAGCACCCTCAAACCTTCAGAAGTATGAGATGAACCCCAACAACTTGGAAAGGTGGATCTCTCTCACACGTACCAACACAGACTATCCCCCAATTTAACTGATCCCCAAAGGTTTTTGATTAAATAGCGGAATAGAAAATATGATCCAAAAAAAGTGTATGTATATCACACGTACACAACCACACTAGGCCCCAATTACTATTGTTTGTACCCCTAAAAGGCTAGATGAGGAGTAGGGGGAGTATGGAACAGGCAGCACCCTCAAATCTTCAGAAGTATGAGATTGTGTTCACTGTACCCCACAAAGATTGAGTTCACTGCACCCCACAATGATTGTGTTCACTGCACCCCACAAAGATTGTGTTCACTGCACCTCACAAAGATTGTGTTCACTGTACCCCCCAAAGATTGTGTTCACTGCACCCCACAAAGATTCTGTTCACTGTACCCCACAAAGATTGTGTTCACTGCACCCTAAAAGGATGTTGTTCACTGCACCCCACAAAGATTGTGTTCACTGCACCCTAAAAGGATGTTGTTCACTGCACCCCAAAAAGATTGTGTTCACTGTACCCCCCCAAAGATTGTGTTCACTGCACCCCACAAAGATTGTGTTCACTGCACCCCAAAAAGATTGTGTTCACTGTACCCCCCAAAGATTGTGTTCACTGCACCCCAAAAAGATTGTGTTCACTGTACCCCCCAAAGATTGTGTTCACTGCACCCCACAAAGATTCTGTTCACTGTACCCCACAAAGATTGTGTTCACTGCACCCCAAAAAGATTGTGTTCACTGTACCCCCCCAAAGATTGTGTTCACTGCACCCCACAAAGATTCTGTTCACTGCACCCCACAAAGGATTTTGTTCACTGCACCCCAAAAAGATTGTGTTCACTGCACCCCAAAAAGGATTTTGATCACTGCACCCCAAAAAGGATGTTGTTCACTGCACCCCAAAAATGATTTTGTTCACTCCACCCCAAAAAGATTGTGTTCACTGCACCCCACAAAGATTGTGTTCACTGCACCCCAAAAAGATTGTGTTCACTGTACCCCCCAAAGATTGTGTTTACTGCACCCCACAAAGATTCTGTTCACTGTACCCCACAAAGATTGTGTTCACTGCACCCCAAAAAGATTGTGTTCACTGCACCCCAAAAAGGATGTTGTTCACTGCACCCCAAAAAGGATGTTGTTCACTCCACCCCAAAAAGATTGTGTTCACTGCACCCCACAAAGATTGTGTTCACTGCACCCCAAAAAGATTGTGTTCACTGCACCCCAAAAATGATTTTGTTCACTGCACCCCAAAAAGGATTTTGTTCACTGCACCCCAAAAATGATGTTGTTCACTCCACCCCAAAAAGATTGTGTTCACTGCACCCCAAAGAGATTGTGTTCACTGCACCCCACAAAGGATTTTGTTCACTGCACCCCAAAAAGATTGTGTTCACTGCACCCCAAAAAGGATGTTGTTCACTGCACCCCAAAAAGGATTTTGTTCACTGCACCCCAAAAAGATTGTGTTCACTGCAGCCCAAAAAGATTGTGTTCACTGCAGCCCAAAAAGATTGTGTTCACTGCAGCCCAAAAAGATTGTGTTCACTGCAGCCCAAAAAGATTGTGTTCACTGCAGCTCACACACAGAAAAATGGATGTGGATCACTGACACCTGCCTATCTCCAATCCCACACCACACAGCAATATCGATTGTAGTTTGTAGAACACAGTTTCCCTAAAATTCAGCAGACTCTGTCCCTAACAGGATTGAGAAGAGATCGTAGATCAGGATTGAGTGCAGATTCACCCCACCCCCCACACAGCAATATCGATTGTAGTTTGTAGAAGACACTGACCCTATAATTCAGCAGACTCTATCCCTAAAATGCCTACAACTCGCCCTGCCTAAACACTCCGACCTGTCCCTCAATTCTATCCGGACACAAATGGTTTTTTCCTGCCTATCTTTCCCTAATCAGCAGCCAGCACATTGATGTGTGCTCTGTCCCTTAGCTAAGCAGCAGAATGACGCTGCTGCGGCGGCTGCCTCGAACTTATAAAGACTTGGTCACATGCTTCAGACGGCCAATCACAGCTACTAAGACATTTGCAGGCATGGCTGGGATGGCTTAAGGCACACCAGTTAAACGATTGTTGATTGGCTGTTGAAAGCCCGCCATGAAAAGAGCGCCAAAGCATGCAAAACCCGGAAATAAAACGACCGAACACGGATTTTTACCCGAACATACAGTAAAGTGTCCGTGTCCGTGTTCGGGTAAAAAAAATCCAATTATTCGGTACGAACACGAATAATACAGTCCGTGTTCGCTCAACACTAATTATTACCAAATGTTTTCAAGAAGTCCAAAGATGTATGTAATTGCACTTTATTTCATGTAAAATGGTGTTTGGTGCACTTTAACTTGAATTCTCACAAGAAACAGACATATATGCACGGATACATTGAGGGTTAGGGTTAGGGGTAGGGGCCACAATGTAGTGCAGAGTGAACAAGATTAGAGATGTTTTGGATGAATACTGGTGTCTCTTGACTTTGAATAGAAGTAAAGGATGCTTAAAAATTGGGCCTTTGGTGGTGCCGACGATGCCTTGACACCATATCCCTATGAAAGTGCTGGTCATGAAGGCAATAATTGCCTTTGTAAGGAAAAAAATTACAATGATATGCATCTGTGTGACAGGTGCGCAAAAATTGTTGTTTGGGTGTTGGCGGAGCCATACCACTGTAAGCCCAAAGAGCTGGTGTTGAAGAAGGCGTAAAAATTATGAAGGTGTGCACATGTGGAACAGGTGCGCAAACATGCTAGTTTTTGTTTTAGCATAGCCTCCCCACCTTATTAACCCCAAAGAGCTGGTGTTGAAGGAGGCCCAAAAATTGTAAAGGCCTTGATTCTGGGGTCCTTTCGCAGGCTCTGAAGCATGATGTTTCCCATGCGTCTCAAATTAGCGAAGGCCTGAGAAGCTGACTCCTCGGGGTCACTCATAACGACATGATCTTCAACGGGCTCCTCCTCCTCCCAGCCACGCACTACTCCAAAGTGTCCCGAGGGAGTCAAACTAGGCCTTGCAGATTGCCGCATGTCTTCCTCCTCCTCCTCCTCCTCCTCCTCCTCAAACCCTGCAAAAGTTCCCGCAGAATCGTCCTCCTCCTCCTCTTCCACCTCTGGATCCTGCTCGGGCCTCTGGAAGCTAGGCATAATGGGGTCGGGATTCTCAGGATAAAGGGGGCCTTGAGATGCAAGGAAGTTCTCCTCTTCCTCCTGCTGCTCTGCCTCCAGTGCCCTGTCCATAATCCCACGCAGAGTGTGCTCCAACAAAAACAGTACCGGTAGGGTGTCACTGATGCATGCGCTGTCCCGGCTGACCATCCTTGTGGCCTCCTCAAATGGCGAGAGGACAGCGCATGCATCCTTAATCAAAAGCCACTGCCGTGGTGAAAAGAAGCCCAGGCGCGCAGAGCCAGTGCTGGTGCAGTACTCGCATAGGTATTCATTGAGGGCCCTCTGCTGCGTGTACAGGCGCTGCAGCATAGCCAAGGTGGAGTTCCAGCGGGTGGGCATGTCACAGATGAGGCGGTGTACCGGCAGGTGAAACTCGCGCTGCACTTCGGTCAAACGTGCAGTGGCACTGTACGACCGCCTGAAGTGACTGCACACCCTTCTTGCCATCCTTAGCACATCCTGCATTCCCGGGTACGAGTTCAAAAACCGCTGTACCACGAGATTCAGGACATGCGCCAGGCATGGCACATGGGTTAACTTTCCCTGACGAAGGGCGGCCAGGAGGTTTGACCCATTATCAGTAACCACCATCCCTGGCTGCAGCTGGCGTGGTGTCAACCACCTCTGGGCCTGTGCCTGCAGAGCCCCAAGAATCTGAGGGGCAGTGTGCTGCCTGTCCCCTAGACACACAAGCTGCAGCACTGCGTGACACCTTTTGGCCTGAGACATAGAATAGCCCTTTGAACGTTTACGTGGTACCTCATCATATTCAAAGGACCATTCTGCAGAGGAGGGCATGGAGGAGGTAGAGAAGGAGGAGCAGGAGGGGGTAGAAGTGATCGATCTACCCGGATAAGCAACACCACCAGCTGTTTGCAGACGTGGGGGCAACACTGGTTGCAGCACCGAGCCCTGGCTACAATCCCTTCCGCTGGCAAGCAGTGTCACCCAGTGAGCAGTGACAGAAATGTACCGCCCCTGCCCATGTTTGCTTGACCAAGTGTCAGCTGTCAAGTGTATCTTACGGCTGACTGACTTGGCCAGGGACGACACTACATTGCCTTCCACATGTTGGTATAGGGATGGCAGGGCCTTACGGGAAAAGTAATGCCGACTTGGCACCTGCCACTGTGGAACTGCACATTTTGCGAAGTCACGGAAGGGAGCAGACTCTACCAGGTTAAATGGTAATAGTTGCAGAGCCAGTAGTTTAGCCAAACTACTGTTTAGACGCTGGGCATGTGGGTGGCGGGGAGTATACATTTTTTATTCGTTCCAGCATGTGTGGAATCGAAATTTGGCATCTAGATGTTACAGCTGGTGGTGTGCTGGAGGTAGATGCGACACTGCCTGCTATATCATCCCTGTTAGTGGAGGCTGCCAACAGGTGACGAGTGACTATAGCAGGGCCAGGAACAGACTGATGTGCAGGTGGAGCAGGTGGAGCAGATGGAGCATGAGGAGGAGCGCGAGGAGAACTAGGAGGCCGACTGACCGATCTTTGGCCCTCTTGTGGGTTCTTTAAATGCTCCTGCCAACGGGCCGAGTGGTGGGTTGTCAAATGCCTGTTTAGGCAGCTTGTACCCAGATGGTTGACATTTTTGCCACGTTTTATACCCTTCTTACAAATCTTGCAGATCGCAACTGTTTTGTCTGCATGGGATGTCTCAAAAAAGGCCCAGCAAGATGAGGTGTGTATAGTGGCCCGGGAGACAACAGGTGCAGCCTTAGATGGAGCGGGCCGTCTGCTCTCCCCTCTTGCTTGCTCTGCCTCCTCCTCAACCTCAGACCCAACATCTGACTCCATCAAAGACTGAGCATCAGGCCTGGGAGACAACAGGTGCGGCCTTAGATGGAGTAGGCCGTCTGCTCTCCCCTCTTGCTTGCTCTGCCTCCTCCTCAACCTCAGACCCAACATCTGACTCCATCAAAGACTGAGCATCAGGCCTGGCCCGGGAGACAACAGGTGCGGCCTTAGATGGAGCGGGCCGTCTGCTCTCCCCTCTTGTTTGCTCTGCCTCCTCCTCAAACTCAGACGCAACATCAGACTCCATAAAGGACTGAGCATCAGGCTGGAGTAGATGGCCGACACTGTGGTCAAACAGCTCAGCTGACTCCTCTGTCATGTCTGAAGTTGGGTCTAAGGGAGGACGTGAGGTGGACATGGACTCATCTGTATTTGTTCTGACAACTGCAGAAGACTGACCACTTTTCTCTGCCTGGGTCACTGTAGTTGCAGATGATGCCGATGATGAGGGTTTGGTCATATAATCCACCACCTCCTGTACATACTGTGGACATATAGCTTGGCCACTGCCGGAGAACAATCCAAATGGTGGCCTGGCTGAGGACTGACCACCACGTCCACCCCTGCCTCTAGACACCCTAGAAGCTGTGCCCCTTTCCACAGCAGGGCCACGTATGCCTTTTCTTGGTCTACCAGGCATATTTGTCACTGATGCGTTGGCAACTGTGTGCGATGAAAAATGCACACTGCTATGCGACCCACAGTTGTCGCTGGATACAGCACAGCAGATGCGTGTCACGCACAGTTGCAAAGCCTTTTGTACAGTGGACCTAACGCTTTGAACAACAGGCGTTAAGTTGTCACTGTATTTTGCTGCCTAGCAAGCACGTACACCTGCTGTGATACAGCAGCACTGTGCCACGTGCTCACTAAACAGAACCCTCACACTTTCCCTACAGAAACTCAATTATTAAATATAACTAATGTAGTACAAAGTTCCCTAACTACACTAGATATCCCTTTCCACTAAATAGAAAGCTCCATACAGCAGAAGACTGACACTGTCCCTTAAGTTTTTTTTTTTTGTAAATCTAAGAACCAGCACAATCGCTGTATCTAACTACACTGGCTGTAAGCTAAATACAATTCTGCTATATGGAGCTTTAGAACCACTCGATACGTAGGAAATGTAGTGTAGCAAAGCAAGAGTCAGAGAACTGCTTCAACTCTCTTCAACAGGATCTGGATCACTGTGCTAGGGGTTAGGCGGGGCCATGTTATATAGTGTGGGGCGTATTCACTCCTGATTGGCCTCTGGTCCCCGTAGTCACTCCAATCACGTTCCTAGGAGACTCCTGCCCCCTCATTGGCTTTTGCAGATGTTTCTGGGCCAATCACTGGCTTTTAAAGCCCAGTTCCTGTCCCAGTGCATTTTGGGCGGTTCTGGTGGCCGAATACCGAACTTTTGCCGCAAAAAGTTCGGTATTCAGCCGAATATCGAACATCCAATGTTCGGGTCGAACCGATGGTCGACCCAAACCGTTCGATCATCCTTACTCATTAGCATCCTAATTAGGTAAGTGGCACGAGTTAAACCTTCAACTAGATGCTTTCGTGAATTCGGAGTTGGAGTTAACTTAGACTGAATTTGGGTTTGGAGTTAAGCAAAATCCCTTTTGTGTTTTTCATAAAAGGATATTTGTCTATTCTGAATCACTATTACACAGCAATGTCATCTATTATGGTTTATTTTAATTTTAAGGTATAGTTATGTATCTTATGTGTTTTAACCTTTAGATATACTAATAGCAGACTACACAGCTGTCTAATTAGCAATCTTCATTCTTCTGAAACTTTCAGACATGTCTGATTGTATTCAGCACTTTGGTGTAGTGGGCTATGCTCATAGTCCAAGATTGCTAGGTCATGAGTTCAAGGCCCAACCATGATAACACCCTGTGTGCTCACAGTTGTGTGTCATTATTTTTTTTTGGCCACATAGTAATACATTGGCTACTTCACCTAAAATTGCATGTCAATGGCCATGTATATTCAAGAAACAGACATGCATATGTGCAGGGTGCAATTATGCATTTGCCAAGTTTCAGTATTTATTTACAGTTGTATAAAATTTAAGGAGTAGGGATGATCGAACTTTTGAAAAGTTCGGTTCGACCAGAACACCCGAACTTCCCGAAAGTTTGGTTCGGATTTCAGAACCCCATTGAAATCAATGGGACCCGAACTTCTGGAATCAAAAAACACAATTTTTAAGCCCTAAAACCCAATAAATGCCCCTAAAAAGTGCCTAGGGTTCTGGGTCATGCCCCAGGGACTATTAATCACACAAAAAAAAGTTCTTAAAAATTGTCGTTTTTGATAGAGAGCCAATTATTGAAAAAAAAAAAAAAGAGAGATTTCTTTGGATTTAGTGTCTGGGGGGTCTAAAAGGTGTATCTGTGAAGTTTCAGCTCTGTAGCATGTCCAGAACCAGAATTACAGCATACCAAACCTTCAAAAATGACTTTTTGCTTAACCGCACCTTTCTTTTGCTCCTAATCAACGGCTCAGCCAATGTGTATGATGGGGACATAATGCAGTGCACTGGGAACAAGATTAGATTTTTTTTTGGAAAAAGGTGCTGTCTCTTTAAATGTGCATATAATTAACGGGTGTATTTCCACAATGGGGCTATTATTACCAAATGTTTCAAGAAGTCCAAAGATGTATGTAATTGCACTTTATTTCATGTAAAATGGTGTTTGGTGCACTTTAACTTGAAATCTCACAAGAAACAGACATATATGCACGGATACATTGAGGGTTAGGGGTTGGGGCCACAATGTAGTGCAGAGTGAACAAGATTAGAGATGTTTTGGATGAATACTGTTGTCTCTTGACTTTGAATAGAAGTAAAGGATGCTTAAAAATTGGGCATTTGGTGGTGCGGACGATGCCTTGACACCATATCCCTATGAAAGTGCTGGTAATTAGGGTTGAGCGGACACCTAGATGTCCGTGTTCGACGGGTTCGGCCGAACTTTAAAAAAAAGTCCGGGTCCGTGTCCCGGACTTTTACCGAACTTTTCCCGGACACCGAACCCCATTGAAGTCAATGGGGACCCGAACTTTAAGGCACTAAAATGGCTCTAAAACACCAAAGGAAAGGGCTAGAGTGCTGCAAATGGCAGCAAAACGTAATTAAGAGCATGGCAAGTGCTCTGCAAACAAATGTGGATAGGGAAATAACTTAAAACAACAAAAAAAAACAGAAAAATAAAACAATGTTCTTCTTCATCTCTGAAGGACGAGGCCCATATGGAGTAGGAGGGAGG
This sequence comes from Pelophylax lessonae, assembly GCF_965119305.1. Lineage (NCBI taxonomy): Eukaryota > Metazoa > Chordata > Amphibia > Anura > Ranidae > Pelophylax > Pelophylax lessonae. The sequence continues at coordinate 884,220,303 of NC_138768.1, forward strand.
TTGAGGTGGTGGTGGATGTGGCGGTGACATAGGCGTGCGCACAGGGTGTGCTGGGTGTGCCTGGGCACACCCTAATCACCTAGGGCACATAGCATTGCCAGTGAGGAGATGGGAAAGATCTCCCTGGGACCTGCTCTGCTCTATTTCTCCTTGCCTACAGGTACATGGCCCCGATACATTACTCTCCCTGCTGGCAAACACATGCATGTGTATTTCAACTTTGGGGTGCACACCTTAATGCAATAGGCTGCGCACACCTATGGGCGGTGTAGGTGGAAGCGGCGGTGGAGGAGGACCAGGGCCGGATTAACAGCATCATGGGCTTGGTGCTGAGGATTTTGAAGGGCCTTAAGGGCCGTGCCTTGCCATGCACCCAGAGGAGGAAGGGTGCAGCCATGCATGCCTAATTCAACATGGGATGCTGTCTCTGAAGCCCATAAACACATCCATGCATCGCCAACTGTCCCTCCTTGTCCGGCCTTCACGCTGTGTGGGGAGGTTCTGAGGGTGCTGCCTGGGGAAGCGAGCATAGAAGCCAGACTTCTGTGTTTACAAGTGACAGAAGAGCGGTAACAGTGAATATGGCCAACCCGGGGCCTATATAAAAGGTAGGGGCCTGGAGCTGCAGCTCCAATAGCCCCTACATTAATCTGGCCCTGAGGAGGAGGACGAGGTAGCCAACACTGCTTCTTTTCAAAAATTTTAAATGAGGGTACACCCCAAAAGAGTGAGAAAGAGCAAAAATGGAACAATGGGTGGGTAAGGTCGGTATCCATTGCTATTCTGCATAAGGTACGGAAAAGTCCCGTGGGATCCATGCCTGGTTCATTTTAATGAACGTGAGCTTGTCCACATTGTCTCTGGACAGGCGGCTGCGCTTGTCTGTTATAACGCCCCCAGCCGTGCTAAATACCCGTTCAGATAATACACTGGCTGCAGGGCACGCCAGCACCTCCAAGGCGTAAAGGGCAAGCTCAGGCCATGTGCCCAATTTGGAGACCCAGAAGTTGAAGGGGGCAGACCCGTCATTCACTACATGTAGGCGTGTGCACACATACTGCTCCACCATGTTGGTAAAATGCTGCCTCCTGCTAAGACGTTCCATCTGAGCTGCTGGTGCTGCTGTTTGTTGTGGCGTGCTGACAAAGCTTTTCCACATTTCGGCCATGCTAACCCTGCCTTCTGAGGTGCTGGCGGTGCCCTGGTTGCGTTGGCGACCTCCTCCTCCTCCTCCTCTGCCTTGTGCTTCCACTGTGGCCCCGCTGTCAGATGGGAATGCCAGCAGCATGGCGTCTACCAGCGTGCGCTTGTACTCGCGCATCTTGCGATCGCGCTCCAGTGAGTGAATTAAGGACGGTACGTTGTCCTTGTAACGGGGATCCAGCAGCGTGGCCACCCAGTAATCAGCACAAGTTAGAATGTGGGCAACTCGGCGGTCGTTGTGGAGACACTGCAGCATGTAATCGCTCATGTGTGCCAGGCTGCCCAGAGGCAACGAAAGACTGTCCTCTGTGGGAGGTGTATCGTCCGTGTCCTCTGTATCCCCCCAGCCACGCACCAGTGATGGCCATGAGCTGGCCTGGGTGCCACCCTGCTGTGAACATGGTTCCATCTCCTCCTCCAGCTCCTCCTCCTCCTCATCCTCCTCATCCTCCAGAACTGTGCCCCTGCTGGACAATTGCGTCCCTGGCGTTTGCGTGTGCAGGAACCCACCCTCGGAGCCCCTTGCGAATGACTGCCCTGAAAGCCTTGGAAATGTTACCTCTTCATCCTCCTCCTCCTCCTCCTCATCCTGTGCCACATCCTCTTCCATCATCGCCCGAATTGTTTTTTCAAGGAGGCATAGAAGTGGGATAGTTAAGCTGAGAACGGCGTCATTGCCACTGGCCATGTTGGTGGAGTACTCAAAACAGCGCAACAAGGCACACAGGTCTCGCATGGAGGCCCAGTTAAATTAAATAGCGGAATAGAAAATATGATCCAAAAAAAGTGTATGTATATCACACGTACACAACCACACTGGGCCCCAATTACTATTGTTTGTACCCCTAAAAGGCTAGATGAGGAGTAGGGGGAGTATGGAACAGGCAGCACCCTCAAACCTTCAGAAGTATGAGATGAACCCCAACAACTTGGAAAGGTGGATCTCTCTCACACGTACCAACACAGACTATCCCCCAATTTAACTGATCCCCAAAGGTTTTTGATTAAATAGCGGAATAGAAAATATGATCCAAAAAAAGTGTATGTATATCACACGTACACAACCACACTAGGCCCCAATTACTATTGTTTGTACCCCTAAAAGGCTAGATGAGGAGTAGGGGGGGTATGGAACAGGCAGCACCCTCAAACCTTCAGAAGTATGAGATGAACCCCAACAACTTGGAAAGGTGGATCTCTCTCACACGTACCAACACAGACTATCCCCCAATTTAACTGATCCCCAAAGGTTTTTGATTAAATAGCGGAATAGAAAATATGATCCAAAAAAAGTGTATGTATATCACACGTACACAACCACACTGGGCCCCAATTACTATTGTTTGTACCCCTAAAAGGCTAGATGAGGAGTAGGGGGAGTATGGAACAGGCAGCACCCTCAAACCTTCAGAAGTATGAGATGAACCCCAACAACTTGGAAAGGTGGATCTCTCTCACACGTACCAACACAGACTATCCCCCAATTTAACTGATCCCCAAAGGTTTTTGATTAAATAGCGGAATAGAAAATATGATCCAAAAAAAGTGTATGTATATCACACGTACACAACCACACTAGGCCCCAATTACTATTGTTTGTACCCCTAAAAGGCTAGATGAGGAGTAGGGGGGGTATGGAACAGGCAGCACCCTCAAACCTTCAGAAGTATGAGATGAACCCCAACAACTTGGAAAGGTGGATCTCTCTCACACGTACCAACACAGACTATCCCCCAATTTAACTGATCCCCAAAGGTTTTTGATTAAATAGCGGAATAGAAAATATGATCCAAAAAAAGTGTATGTATATCACACGTACACAACCACACTGGGCCCCAATTACTATTGTTTGTACCCCTAAAAGGCTAGATGAGGAGTAGGGGGGGTATGGAACAGGCAGCACCCTCAAACCTTCAGAAGTATGAGATGAACCCCAACAACTTGGAAAGGTGGATCTCTCTCACACGTACCAACACAGACTATCCCCCAATTTAACTGATCCCCAAAGGTTTTTGATTAAATAGCGGAATAGAAAATATGATCCAAAAAAAGTGTATGTATATCACACGTACACAACCACACTAGGCCCCAATTACTATTGTTTGTACCCCTAAAAGGCTAGATGAGGAGTAGGGGGGGTATGGAACAGGCAGCACCCTCAAACCTTCAGAAGTATGAGATGAACCCCAACAACTTGGAAAGGTGGATCTCTCTCACACGTACCAACACAGACTATCCCCCAATTTAACTGATCCCCAAAGGTTTTTGATTAAATAGCGGAATAGAAAATATGATCCAAAAAAAGTGTATGTATATCACACGTACACAACCACACTAGGCCCCAATTACTATTGTTTGTACCCCTAAAAGGCTAGATGAGGAGTAGGGGGAGTATGGAACAGGCAGCACCCTCAAATCTTCAGAAGTATGAGATTGTGTTCACTGTACCCCACAAAGATTGAGTTCACTGCACCCCACAATGATTGTGTTCACTGCACCCCACAAAGATTGTGTTCACTGCACCTCACAAAGATTGTGTTCACTGCACCCCACAAAGATTCTGTTCACTGTACCCCACAAAGATTGTGTTCACTGCACCCTAAAAGGATGTTGTTCACTGCACCCCACAAAGATTGTGTTCACTGCACCCTAAAAGGATGTTGTTCACTGCACCCCAAAAAGATTGTGTTCACTGTACCCCCCCAAAGATTGTGGTCACTGCACCCCACAAAGATTGTGTTCACTGCACCCCAAAAAGATTGTGTTCACTGTACCCCCCAAAGATTGTGTTCACTGCACCCCAAAAAGATTGTGTTCACTGTACCCCCCAAAGATTGTGTTCACTGCACCCCACAAAGATTCTGTTCACTGTACCCCACAAAGATTGTGTTCACTGCACCCCAAAAAGATTGTGTTCACTGTACCCCCCCAAAGATTGTGTTCACTGCACCCCACAAAGATTCTGTTCACTGCACCCCACAAAGGATTTTGTTCACTGCACCCCAAAAAGATTGTGTTCACTGCACCCCAAAAAGGATTTTGATCACTGCACCCCAAAAAGGATGTTGTTCACTGCACCCCAAAAATGATTTTGTTCACTCCACCCCAAAAAGATTGTGTTCACTGCACCCCACAAAGATTGTGTTCACTGCACCCCAAAAAGATTGTGTTCACTGTACCCCCCAAAGATTGTGTTCACTGCACCCCACAAAGATTCTGTTCACTGTACCCCACAAAGATTGTGTTCACTGCACCCCAAAAAGATTGTGTTCACTGCACCCCAAAAAGGATGTTGTTCACTGCACCCCAAAAAGGATGTTGTTCACTCCACCCCAAAAAGATTGTGTTCACTGCACCCCACAAAGATTGTGTTCACTGCACCCCAAAAAGATTGTGTTCACTGCACCCCAAAAATGATTTTGTTCACTGCACCCCAAAAAGGATTTTGTTCACTGCACTCCAAAAAGGATGTTGTTCACTCCACCCCAAAAAGATTGTGTTCACTGCACCCCAAAAAGATTGTGTTCACTGCACCCCACAAAGGATTTTGTTCACTGCACCCCAAAAAGATTGTGTTCACTGCACCCCAAAAAGGATGTTGTTCACTGCACCCCAAAAAGGATTGTGTTCACTGCACCCCACAAAGGATTTTGTTCACTGCACCCCACAAAGATTGTGTTCACTGCACACCAAAAAGGATTGTGTTCACTGCACCCCAAAAAGATTTTGTTCACTGCACCCCAAAAAGATTGTGTTCACTGCAGCCCAAAAAGATTGTGTTCACTGCAGCCCAAAAAGATTGTGTTCACTGCAGCCCAAAAAGATTGTGTTCACTGCAGCCCAAAAAGATTGTGTTCACTGCAGCTCACACACAGAAAAATGGATGTGGATCACTGACACCTGCCTATCTCCAATCCCACACCACACAGCAATATCGATTGTAGTTTGTAGAACACAGTTTCCCTAAAATTCAGCAGACTCTGTCCCTAACAGGATTGAGAAGAGATCGTAGATCAGGATTGAGTGCACATTCACCCCACCCCCCACACAGCAATATCGATTGTAGTTTGTAGAAGACACTGACCCTATAATTCAGCAGACTCTATCCCTAAAATGCCTACAACTCGCCCTGCCTAAACACTCCGACCTGTCCCTCAATTCTATCCGGACACAAATGGTTTTTTCCTGCCTATCTTTCCCTAATCAGCAGCCAGCACATTGATGTGTGCTCTGTCCCTTAGCTAAGCAGCAGAATGACGCTGCTGCGGCGGCTGCCTCGAACTTATAAAGACTTGGTCACATGCTTCAGACGGCCAATCACAGCTACTAAGACATTTGCAGGCATGGCTGGGATGGCTTAAGGCACACCAGTTAAACGATTGTTGATTGGCTGTTGAAAGCCCGCCATGAAAAGAGCGCCAAAGCATGCAAAACCCGGAAATAAAACGACCGAACACGGATTTTTACCCGAACATACAGTAAAGTGTCCGTGTCCGTGTTCGGGTAAAAAAAATCCAATTATTCGGTACGAACACGAATAATACAGTCCGTGTTCGCTCAACACTACTGGTAATGAAAGCAATAATTGCCTTTGTAAGGAAAAAAATTACAATGATATGCATCTGTGTGACGGGTGCGCAAAAATTGTTGTTTGGGTGTTGGCGGAGCCATACCACTGTAAGCCCAAAGAGCTGGTGTTGAAGAAGGCGTAAAAATTATGAAGGTGTGCACATGTGGAACAGGTGCGCAAACATGGTAGTTTTGGTGTTGGCGGAGCCTCCCCACCATAACCCCAAAGAGCTGGCTTTGAAGGAGGCCCAAAAATTGTAAAGGTGTGCACCTGTGGAACAGGTTCGCAAACATGATAGTTTTTGTTTAGCATAGCCTCCCCACCATAACCCCAAAGAGCTGGTGTTGAAGGAGGCCCAAAAATTGTAAAGGTGTGCACCTGTGGAACAGGTGCGCAAACATTGTAGTTTTTGTTTTAGCATAGCCTCCCCACCTTAACCCCAAAGAGCTGGTGTTGAAGGAGGCCCAAAAATTGTAAAGGCGTGCACCTGTGGAACAGGTGCGCAAACATTGTAGTTTTTGTTTTAGCATAGCCTCCCCACCTTAACCCCAAAGAGCTGGTGTTGAAGGAGGCCCAAAAATTTTAAAGGTGTGCACCTGTGGAACAGGTGCGCAAACATTGTAGTTTTTGTTATAACCAAAATGCAGTTCTGTGAACGTAAAGAGAATGAGAGAAGGGTTTGAGGGTGGCACCATGGTCCAGGCTTAAACTGAGGCTCAACTGCCACATCACAACGATAGCCTAGTCTACAAGGTCTGCATCAGGTGCATCAAAGCTTGATATCCACGACTGATTCATCTTAATGAATGTCAAACGGTCGACTGAGTCGGTGGAGAGTCTCGTTCGATGGTCTGTGACGAATCCTCCTGCTGCGCTGAATGCCCGTTCCGATAGGACACTGGAAGCAGGGCAGGCCAACAACTCCATGGCATACTGGGCCAGTTCTGGCCAGTGGTCTAATCTTAAGACCCAGTATGCCAGTGGATCGGATTCGTCACATGAAAAGCCCTCTGTGTCACTTTGTGCCCTCACGTAATCGTCCACCATGTGATGCAGACGCTGTCGATGCGATGTGGCAGCTGAGAGGCCTGGGCGGTGAGGACTAAAAAAAGACCGAAAGGCATCCGTCAACCGCACGCCTTCTCCAACGCTCCTCTCGTGACCACCAGTAGAATCCGTGGTAGGTTGTCCCCGCCCCTGCACCCTACGGGAGTCGGGGAACATGTTCACCAGATTCCTCTTGAGACTGTCCTCAAGGGATTTGATCCTGTGAACTCTCTGGGTGGATGGGAAAAGCTCCGAGACTTTACACTTGTACCGGGGGTCAAGTAGGGTGGCCAACCAATAGTGGTTAGTCTCTTTAATGGCCTTGATTCTGGGGTCCTTTCGCAGGCTCTGGAGCATGATGTTTCCCATGCGTCGCAAATTAGCGAAGGCCTGAGAAGCTGACTCCTCGGGGTCACTCATAACGACATTATCTTCAACGGGCTCCTCCTCCTCCCAGCCACGTACTACTCCAAAGTGTCCCGAGGGAGTCAAACTAGGCCTTGCAGATTGCCGCATGTCTTCCTCCTCCTCCTCCTCAAACCCTGCAAAAGTTCCCGCAGAATCGTCCTCCTCCTCCTCTTCCACCCCTGGATCCTGCTCGGGCCTCTGGGAGCTAGGCATAATGGGGTCAGGATTCTCAGGATAAAGGGGGCCTTGAGAGGCAAGGAAGTCCTCCTCTTCCTCCTGCTGCTCTGCCTCCAGTGCCCTGTCCATAATGCCACGCAGAGTGTGCTCCAACAAAAACAGTACCGGTAGGGTGTCACTGATGCATGCGCTGTCCCGGCTGACCATCCTTGTGGCCTCCTCAAATGGAGAGAGGACAGCACATGCATCCTTAATCAAAAGCCACTGCCGTGGTGAAAAGAAGCCCAGGCGCGCAGAGCCAGTGCTGGTGCCGTACTCGCATAGGTATTCATTGAGGGCCCTCTGCTGCGTGTACAGGCGCTGCAGCATAGCCAAGGTGGAGTTCCAGCGGGTGGGCATGTCACAGATGAGGCGGTGTACCGGCAGGTGAAACTCGCGCTGCACTTCGGCCAAACGTGCAGTGGCACTGTACGACCGCCTGAAGTGACTGCACACCCTTCTTGCCATCCTTAGCACATCCTGCATTCCCGGGTACGAGTTCAAAAACCGCTGTACCACGAGATTCAGGACATGCGCCAGGCATGGCACATGGGTTAACTTTCCCTGACGAAGGGCGGCCAGGAGGTTTGACCCATTATCAGTAACCACCATCCCTGGCTGCAGCTGGCGTGGTGTCAACCACCTCTGGGCCTGTGCCTGCAGAGCCCCAAGAATCTGAGGGGCAGTGTGCTGCCTGTCCCCTAGACACACAAGCTGCAGCACTGCGTGACACCTTTTGGCCTGAGACATAGAATAGCCCTTTGAACGTTTACGTGGTACCTCATCATATTCAAAGGACCATTCTGCAGAGGAGGGCATGGAGGAGGTAGAGGAGGAGGAGCAGGAGGGGGTAGAAGTGATCGATCTACCCGGATCAGCGACACCACCAGCTGTTTGCAGACGTGGGGGCAACACTGGCTGCAGCACCGAGCCCTGGCTACAATCCCTTCCGCTGGCAAGCAGTGTCACCCAGTGAGCAGTGACAGAAATGTACCGTCTCTGCCCATGTTTGCTTGACCAAGTGTCAGCCGTCAAGTGTATCTTACGGCTGACTGACTTGGCCAGGGACGACACTACATTGCCTTCCACATGTTGGTATAGGGATGGCAGGGCCTTACGGGAAAAGTAATGCCGACTTGGCACCTGCCACTGTGGAACTGCACATTTTGCGAAGTCACGGAAGGGAGCAGACTCTACCAGGTTAAATGGTAATAGTTGCAGAGCCAGTAGTTTAGCCAAACTACTGTTTAGACGCTGGACATGTGGGTGGTGGGGAGTATACATTTTTTTTCGTTCCAGCATGTGTGGAATCGAAATTTGGCGTCTAGATGTTACAGCTGGTGGTGTGCTGGAGGTAAATGCGACACTGCCTGCTATATCATCATCCCTGCCAGTGGAGGCTGCCAACAGGTGACGAGTGACTATAGCAGGGCCAGGAACAGACTTATGTGCAGGTGGAGCAGATGGAGCATGAGGAGGAGCGCGAGGAGAACTAGGAGGCCGACTGACCGATCTTTGGCCCTTTTGTGGGTTCTTTAAATGCTCCTGCCAACGGGCCGAGTGGTGGGTTGTCAAATGCCTGTTTAGGCAGCTTGTACCCAGGTGGTTGACATTTTTGCCACGTTTTATACCCTTCTTACAAATCTTGCAGATCGCAACTGTTTTATCTGCATGGGATGTCTCAAAAAAGGCCCAGCAAGATGAGGTGTGTATAGTGGCCCGGGAGACAACAGGTGCGGCCTTAGATGGAGTAGGCCGTCTGCTCTCCCCTCTTGTTTGCTCTGCCTCCTCCTCAAACTCAGACCCAACATCTGACTCCATCAAAGACTGAGCATCAGGCCTGGCCCGGGAGACAACAGGTGCGGCCTTAGATGGAGCGGGCCGTCTGCTCTCCCCTCTTGTTTGCTCTGCCTCCTCCTCAAACTCAGACCCAACATCAGACTCCATAAAGGACTGAGCATCAGGCTGGAGTAGATGGCCGACACTGTGGTCAAACAGCTCAGCTGACTCCTCTGTCATGTCTGAAGTTGGGTCTAAGGGAGGACGTGAGGTGGACATGGACTCATCTGTTATTGTTCTGCCAACTGCAGAAGACTGACCACTTTTCTCTGCCTGGGTCACTGTAGTTGCAGATGATGCCGATGATGAGGGTTTGGTCATATAGTCCACCACCTCCTGTACATACTGTGGACGTATAGCTTGGCCACTGCCGGAGAACAATCCAAATGGTGGCCTGGCTGAGGACTGACCACCACGTCCACCCCTGCCTCTAGACACCCTAGAAGCTGTGCCCCTTTCCGCAGCAGGGCCACGTATGCCTTTTCTTGGTCTACCAGGCATATTTGTCACTAACGCTTTGAACAACAGGTGTTAAGTTGTCACTGATGCGTTGGCAACTGTGTGCGGTGAAAAACGCACACTGCTATGCGACCCACAGTTGTCGCTGGATACAGCACAGCAGATGCGTGTCACGCACAATTGCAAAGGCTTTTGTACAGTGCACCTAACGCTTTGAACAACAGGCGTTAAGTTGTCACTGTATTTTGCTGCCTAGCAAGCATGTACACCTGCTGTGATAGAGCAGCACTGTGCAATGTGCTCACTAAACAGAACCCTCACACTTTCCCTACAGAAACTCAATTATTAAATATAACTAATGTAGTACAAAGTTCCCTAACTACACTAGATATCCCTTTCCACTAAATAGAAAGCTCCATACAGCAGAAGACTGACACTGTCCCTTAAGTTTTTTTTTTTTTTGTAACTCTAAGAACCAGCACAATCGCTCTATCTAACTACACTGGCTGTAAGCTAAATACAATTCTGCTATATGGAGCTTTAGAACCACTCGATATGTAGGAAATGTAGTGTAGCAAAGCAGGAGTCAGAGAACTGCTTCAACTCTCTTCAACAGGATCTGGATCACTGTGCTAGGGGTTAAGCGGGGCCATCTTATATAGTGTGGGGCGTATTCACTCCTGTTTGGCCTCTGGTCCCCGTAGTCACTCCAATCACGTTCCTAGGAGACTCCTGCCCCCCTCATTGGCTTTTGCAGACGTTTCTGGGCCAATCATGGGCTTTTAAAGCCCAGTTCCTGTCCCAGTGCATTTTGGGCAGTTCTGGTGGCTGAATACCGAACTTTTGCCGCAAAAAGTTCGGTATTCGGCCGAATATCGAACATCCAATGTTTGGGTCGAACCGATGGTCGACCCGAACCGTTCGATCATCCTTACTCATTAGCATCCTAATTAGGTAAGTGGCACGAGTTAAACCTTCAACTAGATGCTTTAGTGAATTCGGAGTTGGAGTTAACTTAGACTGAATTCGGGTTTGGAGTTAAGCAAAATCCCTTTTGTGTTTTTCATAAAAGGAAATTTGTCTATTCTGAATCACTATTACACAGCGATGTCATCTATTATGGTTTATTTTAAGGTATAGTTATGTATCTTATGTGTTTTAACCTTTAGATTTACTAATAGCAGACTACACAGCTGTCTAATTAGCAATCTTCATTCTTCTGAAACTTTCAGGCATGTCTGATTGTATTCAGCACTTTGGTGTAGTGGGCTATGCTCGTAGTCCAAGATTGCTAGGTCATGAGTTCAAGGCCCAACCATGATAACACCTTGTGTGCTCACAGTTGTGTGTCATTTTTTTTTTTTTGGCCACATAGTAATACATTGGCTACATCACCTAAAATTGCATGTCAATGGCTATGTATATTCAAGAAACAGACATGCATATGTGCAGGGTGCAATTATGCATTTGCCAAGTTTCAGTATTTATTTACAGTTGTCTAAAATTTAAGAAGGTGATGGCACACTTGGGATTTAAACTCATGCTTGCAGTGTTTATAGCCAGGAACACTAACCACTAAACCATTGAGCTGAGCATGATTACCCCTGGAATATTTATTCCCATGTTTCAATAGTTCAACCACTTCCTTACAGGGCAGTTACACCCCCTTCCTGCCCAGGCCAATTTTCAGCTTTTTATGCTGTTGCATTTTGAATGACAATTGCGCGGTCATGCAACCCTGTACCTAACACAAATGTATGACATTATTTTCACACAAATATTGCTTTTTTTTTGGTGGTATTTGGTCACTGCAAGGTTTTTTTTTTTTTTTTTATTGGCAAAAAGAAGACCTAAACGTTTGACCCCTAAAAAAAAATGTGCTTTTGTTTATGTAATAAAATTTGGTAAATCAATATGTTTTTTGTTGCACTGACGAGCATTGATAAGGCTGCACTGGCAGGCACTGATGAGACACTAATATGCAGCACTGATGGACACTGATAGGCGACACTGATATGCAGCATTGATGGGCATTGATAGGTGGCACTGGTGGGCAATGATTGGCACTGGTGGGCAGCACTGATAGATAGTGATGATGGGCAGCAATGATGAGGAGGGCACTAACAGTTTCCCTGAGCACTGATTGGCATCAATGGTGGCATGGGTGGGCATCCCTGGTGGCCATGGGTCAGCAATCCCTGGTGGCTCTAGTGGCATCCCCCAAGGGTCTGCACTGGTAATCAATGCTCTGATTACAAGCACAGACCTTCATTTATATATATTTTTAGCTAAATATATACATACACACTTTCATTATTTCTTACAATTTAGCCCCCCCACACCCACACACACACACTCCTCCCCCCCACACCCCCACACACACACTCCCCCCCACACACACACACACACCCCCCCCCCACACACACTCCCCCCCCCACACACACACTCCTCCCCCCCACACACACACCCCCCCCACACACACACACACACACTCCTCCCCCCCCACACACACACACTCCTCCCCCCTCCACACTCACACACACACACTCCTCCCCCCTCCACACTCACACACACACACTCCTCCCCCCCACACCCACACACACTCCTCCCCCCACACCCACAAACTCCTCCCACACACCCACACACACACACTCCTCCCACACACACTCCTCCCCCCCACACCCACACACACACTCCTCCCCCCTCCCACACACACTCCTCCCCCCCACACACACACACACACCCCATTCCCCTGCCATAAACACCCACACACCCATACAAACTTCGCTGGAGTAAAGGGAGAAACACTACCCATGTTCATACTGTACTGTAATTGCACACACACAAAAAATACAAGAAATGTATTACATTCAATAGACACAAAAGATATCAGGTATAAAAATAACCGCGCTAGGCACAAGCGTGAAAAAATGAATAAACCAATATAGTGACAAATTAAATGTGAAAAGCTGCAGCTGTAGTGGGAAACACCAAAAAATGAATACAAAAGAAGAGCCGTGCTAAATTGACATAATAATAGTAAATCAAACTATAAATAGTGATAACAGTAAACTGTGCTAAAAATTATACCATAATAACCAATTGGATAAATGGCAATAAACAATCTGTAAATAAAATAATGTCCATAAAGGAACAGCAAAAGTCCAAAAGTGGGTGCCAAGTGCAAGAAAAGAATCCTCCACCAAATGTTGTGACTCTTCCACAATCAGTGCTGCATGCTGAGGGCACACTAAACGCTTACCAGAGGAAAGATAAGTACAAGCATCCAACATATACTGGGAACTCCAACAGAATCCTGTAGGTGGCATGGTGCCTCTCTCTAGACGGTCTAGAAAAGTCCAGCAGGGAGCCGTAATTGTAAACCAGCCAACACACTAAATGGTCCGAGCCTGGTACTCCCAAAGGAATATGAAAGAAAGGGGCCACAAATAGTGAAGAACGTAGGGACACTTTATTAAAGATAGGTTAAAAAACTCACATATATGAAGAACAATAGCGCTATAATCGGCAGGATCCAGCAGAACGCCGCTGCCCGACTTCCGTGTACCACGTGGTGACGTCAGCACGCCTTACCGACGCGTTTCGTCATAGATGACGTCTTCCTGGGGATACAGGCGGCGCGCTGACTCACCACTTAAATACCCAGACAAACGAGCGTAACCACCGCCCCGTCCAGGTCTACCCGGAAGTGGCTAGCGCCATCTTAAACCAGGGAAAACTGCCAGTACATATCGTCATTTATAAACAACAAAACTCTGACAAAAAAAATAAAAAAAATATAAAAACACCACCCCTGTCTGAGCCGCTTCCGAATGGGGCCAGTGCCATCATCATTGGGGAGATATACCAATGATCTTCGGCAATATCGATGAATAGGGAATGGGTAAATTTAAAAATTAACTCATGAAGCGCCACGTCACTATTGAGAGTATCCGGACACGATCTAAGATATAAATAAATAACTAATATGTTAAAAATTGAGAAATATTCATAAAAATTAAGTTAGAATTAAAAATATTGGATCCTTAATATAGTTAATAGTTGTAAATGCCTATTTTAAAATAGATACTGTTACATAGGGATATAAATATATACTTCTATAAATATCATATAAAACTATAAAATAACATAACAGCTAAACAGATCCATCAGCCAAAGAGATTAAATTATACTCAGTATATTGATAAATATTAATTGAGGTGTCCATCGCAACCAAAAATGCATTAATTAATAAATAATGTGTATTAATAATAAATATTAAATGCCCCAATTATACATTTAAATCAGTTTATTAAAAATATTAAATGTATGAAGATTAATAAAAATTAATAAAAATTAACCCCAGGCCCATATTAGAATGCGGCTCACACTAGGATCACAAAGGTACCTTATACAAATCTTTAAACATGGCCAATAAAATTTAAACTAACACATAAATATGTAAAGTGTAATTAAGAGTTATCAATAAAAGAATTTACATCTGTATCAATGTTTAAGCCAAAAGGGCTAAAGGTTTTACTTTTATAGATCCAGGACATGTCCAACCTGGAAAGTCCCCTCACAAATGGCTCTCCTCTCCAATGCGGGAAAAAAACTATCAATACCCATAAAGATAGTGTTGCGTGGATCTCTATTATGCTTCAGGTGGTAGTGATTTGACACTGAATGATTTTTGAAACCCTTCTTTATGTTTGCTATGTGTTCGTTGCAACGAACAAAAAGGGGTCTCTTGGTCCTCCCTATATATTGCAGGCCTCAAGGGCACTGCAATAAATAGACGACCCCCATTGTGGAGCATGAAATAAAAGGTTTGATAGGGAACATTAGGCCTCTACTTGTAGAAAAAAATTCTTTAATGTTCCTTTGTTTACACTTGTTAACGGAACAAGTCTGGCAACGATTGCACCTATAGTAACCTGTCAGCTGACTAAGACAAAACAATCAAACAGAATATGAAAACAATGCAGGGAACAGCATACACAAAAAGGTCCAGTCTCATACAGCCAAATCTAGGTAGCAGAGTTGGTAAGATCAGAGGAGCACCATGCCCCCCAGACGTTATCATACTTGGCTGGGCAACCCCTATGTTCAAACACAAGTTTTTCTTATGGCAACACCTGATTAACCAACTGCAACCACATACGTACTGAAGGAGGAGCGGGTTGAATCCACTTGAGGGCAACGGCCTTACAAGCCATAAACAAAGACTCCTGTAGCAAGGTCCTGACATGTCTCGGCCACCGCTCCTTATCCAGCACTCCCAGCAGACACACCATGGGTGTGCACGGCACCGTGTCAGACAGGACCGAGGAAAGGACCTCAGTCACCCTCCGCCAGTACCGCGCAATGACCGGACACTGCCACATGACATGCGCAAAGTCCGCCCGCAGGTGAGTACACCTGGTGCAGGGGTCGGGAGTCTATGCATGGCATGCAACCGGACCGGGGTCAAATAAGAGAGGTGCATCAAACACGCCTCCTCCCAGTCCTCATCCGACAAATCAGGGATGAGTTGTTGCCACTTGGTACGCACCACCAGCGGGTTACTTTTAACTGTGGCCAATAACAGATGCAAATAAATTGTGTAAATAAGGCCCCTGGGTCCCTGAGAGCACAAGATGCCAATTAGTGGATAAGCAGAGAGAATAACCTCATTTGAGCCAAACTGGGAGTGGAGTGCATGGCGAAGCTGGAGATACCTATAGAAGGCGCCATGAGGGAGATCACATTTGTCCCGAAGCGACTGGAAGGTGGCAATTACATTCCCCACATAAACATCCCCCAAGGTAGAGATTTCCCTACACTCCCAGAACCTAGAGTCCAGAAATGATTGGAGACCAGGAAACATTGGATTATGGCATAGAGGCAGGGCAGCCGCAATGTCACCAGCATCAGCAATCTTCTTAGCCTCCCGCCACACCCCTGTAGCCAATGTGAGAATCGGGACCAAACGCCCCCCCCAGAGTCCTCGCCGGGGCCTCCAGTGCCAACACCCTGGCACTGGAGTAAGTGCTCCAGCCCCAACACCCTGGCAAGATAGTATTCAACAACAGCTGGAGTAGTCGGAGATAACCAGTCAGTCAAATGGCATAACTGTCCTGCCCAGTAATAGTAATGCAGATTGGGCAGTGCCATACCTGCCTTCAATTTCGGGGGTTGCAGCGTGGAAAGTTTGAGCTTACGTCTAGTGATAGTCCATATAAAAGACACAAATAGCGAGTCCAGGGATTTAAAAAATGATTTAGGAACCGGCATAGGTACATGGGAAGTCACATAAAGACACTTAAGTAACTAGATCATCTTGATGAGGTTTATCCTACCTGCCACCGATAAAGGGAGCCTAGACCATATCCCAAGCTTGTACTTAACCACCTGTAGCAGGGGATCTAGATTAGTCTGCAGGGCATCTAATGGGGACCGCGTAATAATGATTCACAGTTGCTTAAAGGAGGATACCACCTGGAGGGGAGTAAGAAGATCACCTGCCACCGAAGCCCTAGCATCAAATGGCATCAACGCAGACTTCTGCCAGTTGATGTTCAGGCCAGAATAGGTGCCAAAGCTATCAATAATGTGCATCGCAGCTGGTAATGAAATGGCAGTATGCCGGAGATACATCATAAGATCATCCACGTATAGCCCAATGACGTCACTCCTGTCGCCCAAAGTAATGCCCCGCAGGAGGGGAGACTGGCGAAATCTCAATGCAAAAGGTCTCAGTAGCCACCGCAAATAACAATGGGGATAATGGACACCCCTGTCTGGTACCTTGATGTAACTTTCTCTTTCAATATCTCTTTTATTGTAATTTTCCCAAAAAAATAATAATACACATACACAAAAAAACAAAACAACAAAATATCAACATAAAATGTTGCAATAAAATTATTGATCATAACATTTTACCTAAAAAAAAAAGGAGGGGGGCGAAGAGGAAAGGAGGAAAGGACAGGGAAAGAAATAGGAAAGGGGAACCTTCCATCCAACTCAGTTTAACCGTCAAACAATGGGGTTTCCATATATATATATATATATATATATATGCTCATTATCTTCGATCTATCATCACTAGACGTCGATCTTATAATAAAAGAGAGACCTATTCCCCATAGCCCATTCGCATTTTACCTCATGATCAATGAATTCATTCCTACTAAGCAATCCTTACATTAACACACATACCATATCTAATCCATTATCACCATACATCTTAGATTATTTAGCCATGGATTCCATCTAACCCATGGGTGTCCAACCATTTGGCTTCTCTGGCCACATTGAGTGTAGAGAAATTTTCTCGGGCCGCATATAAAATATATACTATAGTTAAGGTATATAAGTAATAAAATGACGCCGCGCCCTTCCCACGCGGCCGCACTCCCCGCACTAATTTAACTAGAGGATGATCAAATGAAATGGAATCAGTATATGGAGGTTTACTTCTTCTGAGAGATATTAAAGGAACACTCTAACCACCATGACTACTTCATTGATTTGAAGTGGTCGTGGTGGTAGGAGTGAGAAACATTGCACATGCTCACACCCCCCCCCTCCCCTCCGAGGCAGCCTCTGCCTACCGTTAGTTGGAAGCCGCTGTGGCCATGCCCCCGACATGACTTCCTTCCTCCCCAGCAAAAAAAAAATTGTCAGGGGGCAGTGGGCCGCATTGCCTGCAGTTCCGGGCCGCATGTGGCCCCCGGGCCGCAGGTTTGACATGCCTGATCTAACCGCAAATATTTTCTTTGCCGAACTTATAGTAGCCATAATTTTTTCCATCTCACATTGCTGATTAAGTAATGTAACGATATCAGATGGAGATGGTATCTCCTGAGATTTCCATCTTCTTGTGATTAAGAGTTTTGCTGCTAATAAAAGATGTAAGAGCACTACTCGGTACTTTATAGGTATCTCATAGATATTTAGATGCAAGATTGCCATCTCAGGACTTGGAATTATGTTTTTTTTCCACAATTTCTTAGATCATAGAGAATATTTTGTTCCAAAATGCTCTAATCAATTTACACTCCCAAACTATATGGAATAGCGTCCCTTGTTCACCACACTCTCTCCAACATAATGCTGGAGTTAAGGGGTAACATTTGGAAAGTTTAGTGGGGGTCAAATACCAAAAATGTAAAGTCTTTTGCTATAATTCCCAATGATTAGTACATTTTGAGGAAGCATATGTGGCAGCAAAAGCTTTTAGCCAGTTAGTTTCCGGGAAAGATTTCCCCAGTAATCTTTCCCATTTAAGAACGGTAGTGGCTTTAGAATAGGTGTTATGCTTGTTCAATATATCATAAATAACTGAGATACCGTTGGCAGTAGCCAAGGTTGCTTGATACAACTTGTATATAGAAATTGGTAATTTAACATATGAAGGAAGGCTATTTTTCCGTAGAAAGGAAAATATTTGATAATAGCTCAAAAAAGCTTTATTTTGGTTTGTTAGCAGACTGGTGGGTAAGTATTTCAAACTAGGGATCGGCTGTTTCTCACACACCCTCATTTATCCCATCTTGTTTTTCAATTGACAGGGATGGAGACACTGAGCTGTGCTCGCCAGTTCTCATATAAAGTCCCAAATTGCCCATTTCTTGTATCTTACTAGGGATGGAGACGCTTGCTTTACAGGCGGATGTCTCACTCAAAGTCCCCATTTGCCTATGGCATCTTTACTAAAGGGATGGGGTGTGTGTCTCCCAGCTGATCACATTTAGTTTGCACCCCATGGCTTTTTTGTGCAGCCATGCGTTTTTCGTTGCCAGTCGTGGATTGGGGGAGGATTGGGCGGTCTCCAATCCCATCTGTTTCCAATCCACCTATTAGCAAGCATGTACTCCCTTTGTGAAGACACTTATACACTCAGGTTGAGCAGTGTTATTTAGTGTTAGGTTCTGCAAGAACGCAGGATGCCTTGTCGCTGGCCTTGCAGATATTTGCAAATATGTGTTAACTAAACTCCTGCTTTTAACTTATTTGTTGGACAGGTTTATTTTGGTTTGTTAGCAGACTGGTGGGTAAGTATTTCAAACTAGGGATCGGCTGTTTCCCACACACCCTCATTTATCCCATCTTGTTTTTCAATTGACAGGGATGGAGACACTGTGCAGTGCTCGCCAGTTCTCATATAAAGTCCCAAATTGCCCATTTCTTGTATAGCTCAAAAAAGCTGACGGTGGTATTCTATACTGGTGAACAAAATATCCAAAGGGATGAATCGCTGTTTCATTATACAGATCTTTCAAGCAATTAACCCCCTTTCTCAACCACACTTTTATATCAACATTTGGGATGAAGTATGTGAGAACTGACAGGGGAGTAGGGAATTCTCATGTCGCCCCATATTCGGGAGGCAAACAAAATACTTCTGCCCACGTTGTATAGGCAGTTTGCACTGTAATAGATTGGATATTGGGCACAACAGCTCCAATCATTACAGCTATCATTGTAGTCCTAAGATTTTCTTGATTACAATCATCCGTCTCTAATCCCAGCCACAATTTATGCTGCACAGGCGTCCACCAATATTTCAATTGTTTTAATACAGATGCTTTATAATATGCAGAAACCCAAGGAACTCCCATCCCTCCCATGCCTCCTATGTCTCCTCATAATGAGGGACGCACATCGGGGTGGTTTTCCTTCCCATATAGTTTGATTGAAGCACTTTTGAACAGAGACACAATATTGGGGTGGTAAGGGAATTGCCAACGTATGAAACAAATAAAGGAAGTATAATCATTTTTAACATAGCCACTCTGCCTGCTACAGTCAAATTTCGAACCTTAAGTTCTCCAATTTGTCGTGACAAAGTGTCCAGAAAGGGTTTATAATTGTAATCATAAAGTTGGGAAATAGATGAAGTTAAATTAATCCCCAAAAATGGTATATACGAGGATCATGTAAAGGAAAATTTTCCGGTTATATATTTCTGTACTGGCGTGGGAACATTAAAACCCGTAATCTGTGATTTTTTAATATTTAATTTGTAATATGATACTGCACTAAAATCATTTATCATTTTCTCTACTTCTATTAAAGATGAAGCTGGATTTGTAATGATTAACATGACATCATCAGCAAATAAGCTAATCTTGTGTTAATCTTCAGCAACTTTCCAGCCTGTTATCTTCGCGTTGCTCCTAATACTCTGAGCAAAAGGCTCCATAAGCAACGCAAAGACAACTGGTGAGAGGGGACATCCCTTCCTCGTCCCCTTAGTTATCCCAACCGATTTAGATAATATTCCCGATGTGAGCACATTTGCTGTTGGTCTAGAATAAAGAGCCATTATATTTTTTTCTAACCAACCCACAATCCCAAATTTATGCAGCACTGCCTCCAAATATCCCCAATGGATCCTGTCGAACGCCTTCTCCGCATCCAAAGAAAGTAGCAGGGAAGGCGTCCGACAGGATCCCATCTGTGTCAGCAGATTCAAAAGTCTTCTCTACCATCAGGAGCCTGCCGTCCTGGCACAAATCCCACCTGGTCTGCATGTACCAACTGGGGTAAAAACTTCTGCAGTCTTCTTGCCAAAAGCTTGGCAAAGATTTTAATATCTGCATTTAATAAGGCAATTGGCCTATAAGATGAAGGGTCCTCAGTATCCTTTTTTTGCTTGGGGATTGTGACAATTAATCCCTTCAACATTTCCGATGGGAATGTACCAGTGGAGGCTGCTAATTCAAATACTGATTTTAAGTGGGGAGCTACTTCTGTAGATAAACTTTTATAGAATTCATTGGGAAACCCGTCCTCCCCCGGGTGATTTCTGATTGGGGAGTTTGATGATGACTGAGCTAATTTCCCGAGTTGAAAATGGTTGGGATATTGAGCTCAATTGATCCTCTGTAAGTTTAGGTAACGAAATCCGTGCCAAATAGTTTGAGATAATCTCTGTGGTAGGTTGGGGGATAGTTGTATCCTTTTGAAGATCATATAATGACTGATAGTAATCTGCAAAGGCGTTGGCAATATCTCTAGGATTTGTTAACCTCCTGTGTGAATGAGGGTGTAGAAATGCTTCTATTTTGTTACTAAGTTGTTTCAATTTCACTTTTTTAGCTAACCAACGTCCCACCCTGTTACCCAGGCCATACTCTTTAGCTTTAAGGACCTTCAGGTGATATTCCTGTTTATTTAACAAAAGTAACCTAAAGCCCCGTACACACATACCGATTGTCGGCCGTAAATATTCGGCCGACGATCGATCGGCCGATTGTAGGCTTGTTAGTATGATGCTTTCGACAGCCGACAGCGCACTTTCGGCCGAAAAGAATCTGTCTTGTAGGCATTAAAATTTTTGTAGGCCAACACCAGAATGGCCGATTGTTCGCCAGTCAGTACAGAATTCGGCCGACAATCAGCAGATTTGCAAGACTGGGCATGCTCAGAGAAGAAAAAACACACGGAAAGTTAACCATCACATGACATCACTTCTGCAGTCGGCTGTTGTTAGCCGACAAAATTCGTGTGCATTCTTTTGCAGTTTTCAACAGACACGACAGCCCTGGACAAAAGACGGCCGATCGTTCGGCCGACGATCGGTACGTGTGTACGGGGCTTTAGTTCTTGTCTAAAGCCCCGTACACATGCACAGATTGTTGGCCATAAATTGTTGGCCAACATCCGATCTGCCGATTGTAGGCTTGTTAGTATGATGCTTCCGACAACCAACTGCGAATTTTCGGCCGAAAAAAATCTGGTGTGCATGCTATAAAATTTTTGTTGGCCAACAAAAAACGGCCGATTGTTCCTCAGTCAGTACAGATTTCGGCAGACAAAAATCAGATGAGCAAGACTGGGCATGCTCAGAGAAGAAAAACACAGGGAAAGTCAACCATCACATGACATCACTTCTGAAGTTGGTTTTTGTTGGCCAACAAAAGTCCAGTGCAAGTCTAGAGCACTAGTGTTGAGCGAACACGGACTGTATTATTCGTGTTCGTACCGAATAATTGGATTTTTTTTACCCGAACACGGACACGGACACTTTACTGTATGTTCGGGTAAAAATCCGTGTTCGGTCGTTTTATTTCCGGGTTTTGCATGCTTTGGCGCTCTTTTCATGGCGGGCTTTCAACAGCCAATCAACAATCGTTTAACTGGTGTGCCTTAAGCCATCCCAGCCATGCCTGCAAATGTCTTAGTAGCTGTGATTGGCCGTCTGAAGCATGTGACCAAGTCTTTATAAGTTCGAGGCAGCCGCCGCAGCAGCGTCATTCTGCTGCTTAGCTAAGGGACAGAGCACACATCAATGTGCTGGCTGCTGATTAGGGAAAGATAGGCAGGAAAAAAACATTTGTGTCCGGATAGAATTGAGGGACAGGTCGGAGTGTTTAGGCAGGGCGAGTTGTAGGCATTTTAGGGATAGAGTCTGCTGAATTATAGGGTCAGTGTCTTCTACAAACTACAATCGATATTGCTGTGTGGGGGGTGGGGTGAATCTGCACTCAATCCTGATCTACGATCTCTTCTCAATCCTGTTAGGGACAGAGTCTGCTGAATTTTAGGGAAACTGTGTTCTACAAACTACAATCGATATTGCTGTGTGGTGTGGGATTGGAGATAGGCAGGTGTCAGTGATCCACATCCATTTTTCTGTGTGTGAGCTGCAGTGAACACAATCTTTTTGGGCTGCAGTGAACACAATCTTTTTGGGCTGCAGTGAACACAATCTTTTTGGGGTGCAGTGAACAAAATCTTTTTGGGGTGCAGTGAACACAATCCTTTTTGGTGTGCAGTGAACACAATCTTTGTGGGGTGCAGTGAACAAAATCCTTTGTGGGGTGCAGTGAACACAATCTTTTTGGGGTGCAGTGAACAAAATCCTTTTTGGGGTGCAGTGAACAACATCCTTTTTGGGGTGCAGTGAACACAATCTTTTTGGGGTGCAGTGAACAAAATCCTTTGTGGGGTGCAGTGAACACAATCTTTTTGGGGTGCAGTGAACACAATCTTTTTGGGGTGGAGTGAACAACATCCTTTTTGGGGTGCAGTGAACAAAATCCTTTTTGGGGTGCAGTGAACAAAATCATTTTTGGGGTGCAGTGAACACAATCTTTTTGGGGTGCAGTGAACAAAATCTTTGTGGGGTGCAGTGAACACAATCTTTTTGGGGTGGAGTGAACAACATCCTTTTTGGGGTGCAGTGAACAACATCCTTTTTGGGGTGCAGTGAACACAATCTTTTTGGGGTGCAGTGAACACAATCTTTGTGGGGTACAGTGAACAGAATCTTTGTGGGGTGCAGTGAACACAATCTTTGGGGGGTACAGTGAACACAATCTTTTTGGGGTGCAGTGAACACAATCTTTGTGGGGTGCAGTGAACACAATCTTTTTGGGGTGGAGTGAACAAAATCATTTTTGGGGTGCAGTGAACAACATCCTTTTTGGGGTGCAGTGATCAAAATCCTTTTTGGGGTGCAGTGAACACAATCTTTTTGGGGTGCAGTGAACAAAATCCTTTGTGGGGTGCAGTGAACAGAATCTTTGTGGGGTGCAGTGAACACAATCTTTGGGGGGGTACAGTGAACACAATCTTTTTGGGGTGCAGTGAACACAATCTTTGTGGGGTACAGTGAACAGAATCTTTGTGGGGTGCAGTGAACACAATCTTTGGGGGGTACAGTGAACACAATCTTTTTGGGGTGCAGTGAACACAATCTTTGGGGGGTACAGTGAACACAATCTTTTTGGGGTGCAGTGAACACAATCTTTGTGGGGTGCAGTGAACACAATCTTTGGGGGGGTACAGTGAACACAATCTTTTTGGGGTGCAGTGAACAACATCCTTTTAGGGTGCAGTGAACACAATCTTTGTGGGGTGCAGTGAACAACATCCTTTTAGGGTGCAGTGAACACAATCTTTGTGGGGTACAGTGAACACAATCTTTGGGGGGTACAGTGAACACAATCTTTGTGAGGTGCAGTGAACACAATCTTTGTGGGGTGCAGTGAACACAATCATTGTGGGGTGCAGTGAACTCAATCTTTGTGGGGTACAGTGAACACAATCTCATACTTCTGAAGATTTGAGGGTGCTGCCTGTTCCATACTCCCCCTACTCCTCATCTAGCCTTTTAGGGGTACAAACAATAGTAATTGGGGCCTAGTGTGGTTGTGTACGTGTGATATACATACACTTTTTTTGGATCATATTTTCTATTCCGCTATTTAATCAAAAACCTTTGGGGATCAGTTAAATTGGGGGATAGTCTGTGTTGGTACGTGTGAGAGAGATCCACCTTTCCAAGTTGTTGGGGTTCATCTCATACTTCTGAAGGTTTGAGGGTGCTGCCTGTTCCATACTCCCCCTACTCCTCATCTAGCCTTTTAGGGGTACAAACAATAGTAATTGGGGCCCAGTGTGGTTGTGTACGTGTGATATACATACACTTTTTTTGGATCATATTTTCTATTCCGCTATTTAATCAAAAACCTTTGGGGATCAGTTAAATTGGGGGATAGTCTGTGTTGGTACGTGTGAGAGAGATCCACCTTTCCAAGTTGTTGGGGTTCATCTCATACTTCTGAAGGTTTGAGGGTGCTGCCTGTTCCATACTCCCCCTACTCCTAGCCTTTTAGGGGTACAAACAATAGTAATTGGGGCCTAGTGTGGTTGTGTACGTGTGATATACATACACTTTTTTTGGATCATATTTTCTATTCCGCTATTTAATCAAAAACCTTTGGGGATCAGTTAAATTGGGGGATAGTCTGTGTTGGTACGTGTGAGAGAGATCCACCTTTCCAAGTTGTTGGGGTTCATCTCATACTTCTGAAGGTTTGAGGGTGCTGCCTGTTCCATACTCCCCCTACTCCTAGCCTTTTAGGGGTACAAACAATAGTAATTGGGGCCTAGTGTGGTTGTGTACGTGTGATATACATACACTTTTTTTGGATCATATTTTCTATTCCGCTATTTAATCAAAAACCTTTGGGGATCAGTTAAATTGGGGGATAGTCTGTGTTGGTACGTGTGAGAGAGATCCACCTTTCCAAGTTGTTGGGGTTCATCTCATACTTCTGAAGGTTTGAGGGTGCTGCCTGTTCCATACTCCCCCTACTCCTCATCTAGCCTTTTAGGGGTACAAACAATAGTAATTGGGGCCCAGTGTGGTTGTGTACGTGTGATATACATACACTTTTTTTGGATCATATTTTCTATTCCGCTATTTAATCAAAAACCTTTGGGGATCAGTTAAATTGGGGGATAGTCTGTGTTGGTACGTGTGAGAGAGATCCACCTTTCCAAGTTGTTGGGGTTCATCTCATACTTCTGAAGGTTTGAGGGTGCTGCCTGTTCCATACTCCCCCTACTCCTCATCTAGCCTTTTAGGGGTACAAACAATAGTAATTGGGGCCCAGTGTGGTTGTGTACGTGTGATATACATACACTTTTTTTGGATCATATTTTCTATTCCGCTATTTAATCAAAAACCTTTGGGGATCAGTTAAATTGGGGGATAGTCTGTGTTGGTACGTGTGAGAGAGATCCACCTTTCCAAGTTGTTGGGGTTCATCTCATACTTCTGAAGGTCTGAGGGTGCTGCCTGTTCCATACTCCCCCTACTCCTAGCCTTTTAGGGGTACAAACAATAGTAATTGGGGCCTAGTGTGGTTGTGTACGTGTGATATACATACACTTTTTTTGGATCATATTTTCTATTCCGCTATTTAATCAAAAACCTTTGGGGATCAGTTACATTGGGGGATAGTCTGTGTTGGTACGTGTGAGAGAGATCCACCTTTCCAAGTTGTTGGGGTTCATCTCATACTTCTGAAGGTTTGAGGGTGCTGCCTGTTCCATACCCCCCCTACTCCTCATCTAGCCTTTTAGGGGTACAAACAATAGTAATTGGGGCCTAGTGTGGTTGTGTACGTGTGATATACATACACTTTTTTTGGATCATATTTTCTATTCCGCTATTTAATCAAAAACCTTTGGGGATCAGTTAAATTGGGGGATAGTCTGTGTTGGTACGTGTGAGAGAGATCCACCTTTCCAAGTTGTTGGGGTTCATCTCATACTTCTGAAGGTTTGAGGGTGCTGCCTGTTCCATACCCCCCCTACTCCTCATCTAGCCTTTTAGGGGTACAAACAATAGTAATTGGGGCCTAGTGTGGTTGTGTACGTGTGATATACATACACTTTTTTTGGATCATATTTTCTATTCCGCTATTTAATCAAAAACCTTTGGGGATCAGTTAAATTGGGGGATAGTCTGTGTTGGTACGTGTGAGAGAGATCCACCTTTCCAAGTTGTTGGGGTTCATCTCATACTTCTGAAGGTTTGAGGGTGCTGCCTGTTCCATACTCCCCCTACTCCTAGCCTTTTAGGGGTACAAACAATAGTAATTGGGGCCTAGTGTGGTTGTGTACGTGTGATATACATACACTTTTTTTGGATCATATTTTCTATTCCGCTATTTAATCAAAAACCTTTGGGGATCAGTTAAATTGGGGGATAGTCTGTGTTGGTACGTGTAAGAGAGATCCACCTTTCCAAGTTGTTGGGGTTCATCTCATACTTCTGAAGGTTTGAGGGTGCTGCCTGTTCCATACTCCCCCTACTCCTCATCTAGCCTTTTAGGGGTACAAACAATAGTAATTGGGGCCCAGTGTGGTTGTGTACGTGTGATATACATACACTTTTTTTGGATCATATTTTCTATTCCGCTATTTAATCAAAAACCTTTGGGGATCAGTTAAATTGGGGGATAGTCTGTGTTGGTACGTGTGAGAGAGATCCACCTTTCCAAGTTGTTGGGGTTCATCTCATACTTCTGAAGGTCTGAGGGTGCTGCCTGTTCCATACTCCCCCTACTCCTAGCCTTTTAGGGGTACAAACAATAGTAATTGGGGCCTAGTGTGGTTGTGTACGTGTGATATACATACACTTTTTTTGGATCATATTTTCTATTCCGCTATTTAATCAAAAACCTTTGGGGATCAGTTACATTGGGGGATAGTCTGTGTTGGTACGTGTGAGAGAGATCCACCTTTCCAAGTTGTTGGGGTTCATCTCATACTTCTGAAGGTTTGAGGGTGCTGCCTGTTCCATACCCCCCCTACTCCTCATCTAGCCTTTTAGGGGTACAAACAATAGTAATTGGGGCCTAGTGTGGTTGTGTACGTGTGATATACATACACTTTTTTTGGATCATATTTTCTATTCCGCTATTTAATCAAAAACCTTTGGGGATCAGTTAAATTGGGGGATAGTCTGTGTTGGTACGTGTGAGAGAGATCCACCTTTCCAAGTTGTTGGGGTTCATCTCATACTTCTGAAGGTTTGAGGGTGCTGCCTGTTCCATACCCCCCCTACTCCTCATCTAGCCTTTTAGGGGTACAAACAATAGTAATTGGGGCCTAGTGTGGTTGTGTACGTGTGATATACATACACTTTTTTTGGATCATATTTTCTATTCCGCTATTTAATCAAAAACCTTTGGGGATCAGTTAAATTGGGGGATAGTCTGTGTTGGTACGTGTGAGAGAGATCCACCTTTCCAAGTTGTTGGGGTTCATCTCATACTTCTGAAGGTTTGAGGGTGCTGCCTGTTCCATACTCCCCCTACTCCTAGCCTTTTAGGGGTACAAACAATAGTAATTGGGGCCTAGTGTGGTTGTGTACGTGTGATATACATACACTTTTTTTGGATCATATTTTCTATTCCGCTATTTAATCAAAAACCTTTGGGGATCAGTTAAATTGGGGGATAGTCTGTGTTGGTACGTGTGAGAGAGATCCACCTTTCCAAGTTGTTGGGGTTCATCTCATACTTCTGAAGGTTTGAGGGTGCTGCCTGTTCCATACTCCCCCTACTCCTCATCTAGCCTTTTAGGGGTACAAACAATAGTAATTGGGGCCCAGTGTGGTTGTGTACGTGTGATATACATACACTTTTTTTGGATCATATTTTCTATTCCGCTATTTAATCAAAAACCTTTGGGGATCAGTTAAATTGGGGGATAGTCTGTGTTGGTACGTGTGAGAGAGATCCACCTTTCCAAGTTGTTGGGGTTCATCTCATACTTCTGAAGGTTTGAGTGTGCTGCCTGTTCCATACTCCCCCTACTCCTAGCCTTTTAGGGGTACAAACAATAGTAATTGGGGCCTAGTGTGGTTGTGTACGTGTGATATACATACACTTTTTTTGGATCATATTTTCTATTCCGCTATTTAATCAAAAACCTTTGGGGATCAGTTAAATTGGGGGATAGTCTGTGTTGGTACGTGTGAGAGAGATCCACCTTTCCAAGTTGTTGGGGTTCATCTCATACTTCTGAAGGTTTGAGGGTGCTGCCTGTTCCATACTCCCCCTACTCCTAGCCTTTTAGGGGTACAAACAATAGTAATTGGGGCCTAGTGTGGTTGTGTACGTGTGATATACATACACTTTTTTTGGATCATATTTTCTATTCCGCTATTTAATCAAAAACCTTTGGGGATCAGTTAAATTGGGGGATAGTCTGTGTTGGTACGTGTGAGAGAGATCCACCTTTCCAAGTTGTTGGGGTTCATCTCATACTTCTGAAGGTTTGAGGGTGCTGCCTGTTCCATACTCCCCCTACTCCTAGCCTTTTAGGGGTACAAACAATAGTAATTGGGGCCTAGTGTGGTTGTGTACGTGTGATATACATACACTTTTTTTGGATCATATTTTCTATTCCGCTATTTAATCAAAAACCTTTGGGGATCAGTTAAATTGGGGGATAGTCTGTGTTGGTACGTGTGAGAGAGATCCACCTTTCCAAGTTGTTGGGGTTCATCTCATACTTCTGAAGGTTTGAGGGTGCTGCCTGTTCCATACTCCCCCTACTCCTCATCTAGCCTTTTAGGGGTACAAACAATAGTAATTGGGGCCCAGTGTGGTTGTGTACGTGTGATATACATACACTTTTTTTGGATCATATTTTCTATTCCGCTATTTAATCAAAAACCTTTGGGGATCAGTTAAATTGGGGGATAGTCTGTGTTGGTACGTGTGAGAGAGATCCACCTTTCCAAGTTGTTGGGGTTCATCTCATACTTCTGAAGGTTTGAGGGTGCTGCCTGTTCCATACTCCCCCCTACTCCTAGCCTTTTAGGGGTACAAACAATAGTAATTGGGGCCTAGTGTGGTTGTGTACGTGTGATATACATACACTTTTTTTGGATCATATTTTCTATTCCGCTATTTAATCAAAAACCTTTGGGGATCAGTTAAATTGGGGGATAGTCTGTGTTGGTACGTGTGAGAGAGATCCACCTTTCCAAGTTGTTGGGGTTCATCTCATACTTCTGAAGGTTTGAGGGTGCTGCCTGTTCCATACTCCCCCTACTCCTAGCCTTTTAGGGGTACAAACAATAGTAATTGGGGCCTAGTGTGGTTGTGTACGTGTGATATACATACACTTTTTTTGGATCATATTTTCTATTCCGCTATTTAATCAAAAACCTTTGGGGATCAGTTAAATTGGGGGATAGTCTGTGTTGGTACGTGTGAGAGAGATCCACCTTTCCAAGTTGTTGGGGTTCATCTCATACTTCTGAAGGTTTGAGGGTGCTGCCTGTTCCATACTCCCCCTACTCCTAGCCTTTTAGGGGTACAAACAATAGTAATTGGGGCCTAGTGTGGTTGTGTACGTGTGATATACATACACTTTTTTTGGATCATATTTTCTATTCCGCTATTTAATCAAAAACCTTTGGGGATCAGTTAAATTGGGGGATAGTCTGTGTTGGTACGTGTGAGAGAGATCCACCTTTCCAAGTTGTTGGGGTTCATCTCATACTTCTGAAGGTTTGAGGGTGCTGCCTGTTCCATACTCCCCCTACTCCTAGCCTTTTAGGGGTACAAACAATAGTAATTGGGGCCTAGTGTGGTTGTGTACGTGTGATATACATACACTTTTTTTGGATCATATTTTCTATTCCGCTATTTAATCAAAAACCTTTGGGGATCAGTTAAATTGGGGGATAGTCTGTGTTGGTACGTGTGAGAGAGATCCACCTTTCCAAGTTGTTGGGGTTCATCTCATACTTCTGAAGGTTTGAGGGTGCTGCCTGTTCCATACTCCCCCTACTCCTCATCTAGCCTTTTAGGGGTACAAACAATAGTAATTGGGGCCCAGTGTGGTTGTGTACGTGTGATATACATACACTTTTTTTGGATCATATTTTCTATTCCGCTATTTAATCAAAAACCTTTGGGGATCAGTTAAATTGGGGGATAGTCTGTGTTGGTACGTGTGAGAGAGATCCACCTTTCCAAGCTGTTGGGGTTCATCTCATACTTCTGAAGGTTTGAGGGTGCTGCCTGTTCCATACTCCCCCTACTCCTCATCTAGCCTTTTAGGGGTACAAACAATAGTAATTGGGGCCCAGTGTGGTTGTGTACGTGTGATATACATACACTTTTTTTGGATCATATTTTCTATTCCGCTATTTAATCAAAAACCTTTGGGGATCCGTTAAATTGGGGGATAGTCTGTGTTGGTACGTGTGAGAGAGATCCACCTTTCCAAGTTTTTGGGGTTCATCTCATACTACTGAAGATTTGAGGGTGCTGCCTGTTCCATACTCCTCCTCCTACTGCTCAACCATCCTTTTAGGGGTACAAACAATAGTAGTTGGGGCCTAGTGTGGTGGTGTACGTGCGAGATACATACACTTTCTTTTTGATCATATTTTCTATTCCGCTATTCAATTAAAACCTTTGGGGATCAATTCAATTGCGAGATAGTCTGTGTCGGTACGTGTGAGATCCACCTTTCCAAGTTGTTGGGGTTCATCTCATACTTCTGAAGATTTGAGGGTGCTGCCTGTTCCATACTCCTGCTCCTACTGCTCAACCATCCTTTTAGGGGTACAAACAATAGTAATTGGGGCCTAGTGTGGTTGTGTACGTGCGAGATACATACACTTTTTTTGATCATATTTCCTATTCCGCTAGTCAATAAAAACCTTTGAGGATCAATTGAATTGCGGGATAGTCTGTGTCGGTACGTGTGAGATCCACCTTTCCAAGTTTTTGGGGTTCATCTCATACTTCTGAAGATTTGAGGGTGCTGCCTGTTCCATACTCCTCCTCCTACTCCTCATCCATCCTTTTAGGGGTACAAACAATAGTAATTGGGGCCTAGTGTGGTTGTGTACGTGCGAGATACATACACTTTTTTTGATCATATTTCCTATTCCGCTATTCAATAAAAACCTTTGAGGATCAATTGAATTGCGGGATAGTCTGTGTCGGTACGTGTGAGATCCACCTTTCCAAGTTTTTGGGGTTCATCTCATACTTCTGAAGATTTGAGGGTGCTGCCTGTTCCATACTCCTCCTCCTACTCCTCATCCATCCTTTTAGGGGTACAAACAATAGTAATTGGGGCCTAGTGTGGTTGTGTACGTGCGAGATACATACACTTTTTTTGATCATATTTCCTATTCCGCTATTCAATAAAAACCTTTGAGGATCAATTGAATTGCGGGATAGTCTGTGTCGGTACGTGTGAGATCCACCTTTCCAAGTTTTTGGGGTTCATCTCATACTTCTGAAGATTTGAGGGTGCTGCCTGTTCCATACTCCTCCTACTCCTCATCCATCCTTTTAGGGGTACAAACAATAGTAATTGGGGCCTAGTGTGGTTGTGTACGTGCGAGATACATACACTTTTTTTGATCATATTTCCTATTCCGCTATTCAATAAAAACCTTTGAGGATCAATTGAATTGCGGGATAGTCTGTGTCGGTACGTGTGAGATCCACCTTTCCAAGTTTTTGGGGTTCATCTCATACTTCTGAAGATTTGAGGGTGCTGTCTGTTCCATACTCCTCCTACTCCTCATCCATCCTTTTAGGGGTAGAAACAATAGTAATTGGGGCCTAGTGTGGTTTTGTACGTGCGAGATACATACACTTTTTTGGATCATATTTCCTATTCCGCTATTCAATAAAAACCTTTCTAGGGCAAGATCTTAAATTACAGAAATATGAGGAGACCGTCAAATAAGGGCCGTGGCCTGGGTCGTGGTGCTGCTGGTAGAGCTCCTGTTGCAAGGAGAGGACGTGGTCGATCTGTGCCAGCTACACGCACAAGTGAAACACCTTCCTCAAGTGTGAGTAGGCGACAGAACCTGCATCAGTATTTGGTAGGGCATCAAACGCCCCTAGAAGTGATGAGGCCAGAACAAGTTGAGGCGATAGTAGATTGGTTTGCTGCTGACAGTGCCTCCAGTTCCTTCACATTGTCTCCCACCCAGTCTACTGCAGAAAGGTCAGAGTTGGCACCTGCAGCCAATGTCCAACCGTCTTTCACCTCACCCCCTTGCAAATCAGGCCAGCAGTCTGAGCCCCAAGCCATACAGCAGTCTCTTATTCTTTTTGAGGACTCTGTCAGCAGGGTTTCCCAGGGCCATCCACCTAGCCCTGCCCCAGAAGTGGAAGAGATTGAGTGCAGCGATGCCCAACCACTTATTTCTCAAGATGAGTACATGCAAGGATCATCGCAGCACGTCTCCGATGATGACGAAACGCAGGTGCCAACTGCTGCGGCGTTCAGCATTGTGGAGACCGACAAGGAGGGCAGGGGTGAAGACTGGGTGGAAGATGATGTGGAGGACGATGAGGTCCTCGACCCCACATGGAATGAACGTCATGCAGGTGACCTGAGTAGTTTGGAGGAAGAGGCGGTGGTCGCACAGAGCCACCAGCACAGCAGAAGAGGGAGCAGGGTGCAGAAGCGGAGCGGCCGTGCCCTAGACACTACGCCCGCTACTGCCCAACGCAGCAAGGGAACGAGCGCACCAAAGTCAGCTCAAAGGAGTTCTCTAGCGTGGAAGTTCTTTAGAAAATGTGCTGATGACAGGACACGAGTGGTTTGCACCCTGTGCAATCAGAGCTTGAAGCGAGGCATAAACCTTCTCAACCTGAGCACAACCTGCATGATCAGGCATCTAAGTGCAAAGCACGAGCTGCAGTGGAGTACACACCTTCAAAACCAAGAAACGTCTCTGGCTCATCCTGCTTCCTCTTCTGCTGCAGTCTCGGCCGCTCCAGCCACATCTGTAGTGATACCGGCACCTGCCACCCCGCAAACAGACGATCTGTCAGCAACACCACCACCTGGGTCACCAACAACCATCTCCACAATGTCCCGTGGAAGCGTTCAGCTTTCCATCTCCCAAACACTTGAGAGGAAGAGGAAGTACCCCCCTACCCACCCGCGATCCCTGGCCCTGAATGCCAGCATTTCAAAATTATTGGCCTTTGAAATGCTGTCATTCCGTCTGGTGGAGACGCACAGTTTTAAAAACCTTATGTCGGTGGCTGTCCCACAGTACGTCGTGCCCAGCCGCCACTACTTTTCCAGGCAAGCCATCCCTTCCCTGCACAACCAAGTGGGGGAAAATATCAGGTGTGCACTGCGCAACGCCATCTGTGCCAAGGTCCACCTAACTACGGATACGTGGACCAGTAAGCACGGTCAGGGGCGTTATATCTCCCTAACGGCACACTGGGTAAATGCAGTGGCGGATGGGCCTGAGGCGGATAGCAATTTGGCGCATGTCCTTCCACCACCGAGGATTGCAGGGCGCTTCAGTTTGCCTCCTGTTCCTAACTCCTCCTACTCCGCTTCCTCATCCTCTACCGCCTCCTCATCCGGACAGCGTAACACCTTCACCACCAACTTCAGCACGGCCAGGGGTAAACGACAGCAGGCAGTTTTACAACTTGCCTGTTTGGGGGACAAACCACACACCGCGCAGGAGTTGTGGAGGAGCATGGAACAGCAGACAAATGAGTGGTTGCTGCCAGCGAGCCTCAAGCCCGGCCTGGTGGTGTGCGATAACGGGCGAAATCTCATAGCAGCTCTGGGCCTAGCCGGTTTGACGCACATCCCTTGCCTGGCGCATGTGCTGAATTTGGTGGTGCAGAGGTTCCTTAAAAACTACCCCGATATGTCAGAGCTGCTGCAGAAAGTGCGGGCCGTTTGTGCGCACTTTCGGCGTTCTCACCCTGCTGCTGCTCGCCTGGCAGCGCTGCAGCGTAACTTCGGCCTTCCCACTCACCGCCTCATATGTGACGTGCCCACAAGGTGGAACTCCACCTTGCACATGCTGGAAAGACTGTGCGAGCAGCAGCAGGCCATAGTGGAGTTTCAGCTGCAGCACGCACGCGTGAGTCGCTCTGCGGAACAGCACCACTTCACCACCAATAACTGGGCCTCCATGCGAGACCTGTGTGCCTTGTTGCGCTGTTTTGAGTACTCCACCAACATGGCCAGTGGCAATGACGCCGTTCTCAGCTTAACTATCCCACTTCTATGCCTCCTTGAAAAAACAATTCGGGCGATGATGGAAGAGGATGTGGCACAGGATGAGGAGGAGGAGGAGGATGAAGAGGTAACATTTCCAAGGCTTTCAGGGCAGTCATTCGCAAGGGGCTCCGAGGGTGGGTTCCTGCACACGCAAACGCCAGGGACGCAATTGTCCAGCAGGGGCACAGTTCTGGAGGATGAGGAGGATGAGGAGGAGGAGGAGCTGGAGGAGGAGATGGAACCATGTTCACAGCAGGGTGGCACCCAGGCCAGCTCATGGCCATCACTGGTGCGTGGCTGGGGGGATACAGAGGACACGGACGATACACCTCCCACAGAGGACAGCCTTTCGTTGCCTCTGGGCAGCCTGGCACACATGAGCGATTACATGCTGCAGTGTCTCCACAACGACCGCCGAGTTGCCCACATTCTAACTTGTGCTGATTACTGGGTGGCCACGCTGCTGGATCCCCGTTACAAGGACAACGTACCGTCCTTAATTCACTCACTGGAGCGCGATCGCAAGATGCGCGAGTACAAGCGCACGCTGGTAGACGCCATGCTGCTGGCATTCCCATCTGACAGCGGGGCCACAGTGGAAGCACAAGGCAGAGGAGGAGGAGGAGGAGGTCGCCAACGCAACCAGGGCACCGCCAGCACCTCAGAAGGCAGGGTTAGCATGGCCGAAATGTGGAAAAGCTTTGTCAGCACGCCACAACAAACAGCAGCACCAGCAGCTCAGATGGAACGTCTTAGCAGGAGGCAGCATTTTACCAACATGGTGGAGCAGTATGTGTGCACACGCCTACATGTAGTGAATGACGGGTCTGCCCCCTTCAACTTCTGGGTCTCCAAATTGGGCACATGGCCTGAGCTTGCCCTTTACGCCTTGGAGGTGCTGGCGTGCCCTGCAGCCAGTGTATTATCTGAACGGGTATTTAGCACGGCTGGGGGCGTTATAACAGACAAGCGCGGCCGCCTGTCCAGAGACAATGTGGACAAGCTCACGTTCATTAAAATGAACCAGGCATGGATCCCACGGGACTTTTCCGTACCTTATGCAGAATAGCAATGGATACCGACCTTACCCACCCATTGTTCCATTTTTGCTCTTTCTCACTCTTTTGGGGTGTACCCTCATTTAAAATTTTTGAAAAGAAGCAGTGTTGGCTACCTCGTCCTCCTCCTCAGGGCCAGATTAATGTAGGGGCTATTGGAGCTGCAGCTCCAGGCCCCTACCTTTTATATAGGCCCCGGGTTGGCCATATTCACTGTTACCGCTCTTCTGTCACTTGTAAACACAGAAGTCTGGCTTCTATGCTCGCTTCCCCAGGCAGCACCCTCAGAACCTCCCCACACAGCGTGAAGGCCGGACAAGGAGGGACAGTTGGCGATGCATGGATGTGTTTATGGGCTTCAGAGACAGCATCCCATGTTGAATTAGGCATGCATGGCTGCACCCTTCCTCCTCTGGGTGCATGGCAAGGCACGGCCCTTAAGGCCCTTCAAAATCCTCAGCACCAAGCCCATGATGCTGTTAATCCGGCCCTGGTCCTCCTCCACCGCCGCTTCCACCTACACCGCCCATAGGTGTGCGCAGCCTATTGCATTAAGGTGTGCACCCCAAAGTTGAAATACACATGCATGTGTTTGCCAGCAGGGAGAGTAATGTATCGGGGCCATGTACCTGTAGGCAAGGAGAAATAGAGCAGAGCAGGTCCCAGGGAGATCTTTCCCATCTCCTCACTGGCAATGCTATGTGCCCTAGGTGATTAGGGTGTGCCCAGGCACACCCAGCACACCCTGTGCGCACGCCTATGTCACCGCCACATCCACCACCACCTCAACCTCCCTCCTACTCCATATGGGCCTCGTCCTTCAGAGATGAAGAAGAACATTGTTTTATTTTTCTGTTTTTTTTTGTTGTTTTAAGTTATTTCCCTATCCACATTTGTTTGCAGAGCACTTGCCATGCTCTTAATTACGTTTTGCTGCCATTTGCAGCACTCTAGCCCTTTCCTTTGGTGTTTTAGAGCCATTTTAGTGCCTTAAAGTTCGGGTCCCCATTGACTTCAATGGGGTTCGGTGTCCGGGAAAAGTTCGGTAAAAGTCCGGGACACGGACCCGGACTTTTTTTTAAAGTTCGGCCGAACCCGTCGAACACGGACATCTAGGTGTCCGCTCAACCCTATAGAGCACATTTCAACCAACAAACAACACTGGACAAAAGTTGGGCGATCAGTTGGCCAACAATCTGTGCGTGTGTACGGGGCTTAAGTTTCAGTATAGTCTGTGTACATTGTGAAGTAGGATTTTCTTTAATTGTTTTTTCCCCCAAAGCTATGCTATCAAGAATATCTCCTATCTTTTTTTCCCTCTGACGGTTAATATATGATGACATTTTAATCAAAATGCCCCTCATGTATGCTTTATACGCATTCCATAATACAAATTTGTTAACTTCTGAATTGCCATTATATTTAAAATATTCCCTATGTTCATGAGTCATTCTTTGGCACAGATCAATATTCTGAAGTAATGATGTATTTAATCTCCATCGCGGGGACGGAGTTTTAGACAATTTGTCATCCACCGTCAAAATAATCGGTGCATGGTCAGACCATCCAGCCGTGCCAATTTCAGCTCTTTGAATATTTTGTAGCATCCTCTTGTCTGTAAGGAAAAAGTATATTCGAGAGTAAACAGAATGAACAGGAGAAAGAAAAGTATAATCTCTTTCAGCTCCATGTATAGAGCGCCAAATATCAAATAGTTCATATTTTGCCATTAGAGGGAGTATAGATTGCGTTGTTCTTCTAGTGGGGTTTGAAGTATCTAAATTTGTGTCTAAGATTGTATTAAAGTCCCCTCCGATCATTAAAGCCCCTTTCCTCACCTCCATGGTTTTACTTAACCACTTTACCACTAGAGCATTTTGCTGTCTTACGTCTGGGCCACTTTTTGCGATTCGGCGCTGTGCGAATTTAACTGACAATTGCGCGGTCGTGCGACGCCGTACCCAAACAAAATTTACGTCCTTTTTTTCCCACAAACAGAGCTTTCTTTTGGTGGTATTTGATCACCTGTGCGATTTTTACTTTTTGCGCTATAAACAAAAAAAGAGCGTTTATTTTGAGAAAATAACAATATTTTTCACATTTTTTTATATGAAATTCCCCCCAAAAAAGATGTAAAAAACAATTTTTTTTTAAATTTTTGGCCAATTTGTTTTCTGCTACCTATGTTTGGTAAAAAAAAATCGCAATAAGCGTATTTTGATTGGTTTGCGCAAAAGTTATTGCGTTTACTAACAAAGGGAAAGATTTTTGTCATTTTTGGTGGTTTTTTTTTAACGCGTAATAGCGGCGATCTGCGATTTTTTTTGCGGGACTGCGACATTGCGGCGGACAGATCGGACCCTTGACTGACATTTTTGACACTTTTGGGGGTACCAGTGACATTACTGCAGTAATCAGTGCTATACATATGCACTGTTACTGTAAAAATGACACTGGCAGGGAAGGGGTTAACTTTATTGGAGAGGGAGGGGTTAATGTATGCCTGGTGCTTACTGACGTGTGGGGGGGGAGGTGACTTTGTGAGACAGGGACAGATCGGATGTCCAGCTATGCTGAACAGTCCGATCTGTCACTCCCTGTCACTGAGGAGATCCGCCCGCTTGTGTTTACACAGGCGGGCGGATCTCCACACTAGATCCCCGACGATCGGGGCAGAGCAGCAGCGATCGCCGCTGCTCCTCCCCTGGCCCGACTCCCGCTGTGAATGAAAACAGCGGGAGCGCGCCTCCGGCGGCGCGCGAGCGCCGCCTACAGGGGAGGAGTCTGACGACGTAGGTCTACGTCGTCAGACGGGAACGAGCCACTTTGCCGCAGTACTATTACAGTACTTAGCGGTAAAGTGGTTAATAGAGGTGATAAGAATCTGCGTTGGCCTGTATTTGGAGCATAGAGATTTAACAATGTAAAAATTGAGTTATTGAGTTTGCATATTAATATTATATATCATCCCAAGGGATCTTGTGTAGTGCAGATATGTTCAAATTTAACTGAATCCCGAATCGCAATCAGGACTCCACACGTCTTTTTTGGACCATTAGCCATAAATATGTGTGGAAAATGTTCAAACTGAAAGAGTGGACACTTAGAGGCAGCAAAATGTGTCTCCTGGGCAAAAATTACATCAGCTTGATGCGATTTAGCCTCCTTCAATAGCGCCGCTCTTTTATAGGGGCTATTAAGGCCTTTAGAGTTTATAGAAACAATCGTCAATGGCATTAGATACATAAACCATTTACTCTTTTGCCGCTAGGATCTCTTACTTTCAACTTTTTTTGTACCCAAATTTGCTTTATACAGCTATCTGTATTCTTATCAAACCATTTCTCCAAGTATACCCCTAGCATCCCTATAATTTGTCTTTCTGGAAGGGAAGGGAAGGGTAATAGAATAAGGAAGGGGAAGAGGGAAAAAAGAAAACAAAAAGGAAAAAAAACAGACTATACACAAAACATAATAATAAAAAAGAAACACCTGAACCATTGCAGGCAAATGGGCAGTTATTACTGCTTAAACCGGGGGTACAAATTAACGGTGTTTTATAACACCAACCTAAAGGAGAGATAAATATGCTCTGAGTAGTGCTCAGCCCCGTCCTCCCATACCTCCCTATGCGGCCTTGCAATATAAGTACTAAATAAACTCCCGAATCATTTCAATAGATTTTTAATTCCCCTCCACCCCACTCTGTCCCCTACTCAGTTCTCTGTTCCCCCTGATCGACTTAACATAGAGGGTGTTAGGGGGGGAGGGATGGAGGCGAAACAAAAACCTCCAAATCCTCTCCCACCACATCTCCACAATTCCCTCAATCAAGTATCAGAAGTGATCAATTGCCAGTTTTTAAGGAGTTGTACCCCCTTATCCACACTATGAACAGGGAACGTTCTTCCCTTCCAAATGATTAATAATTTTGTGGGAAATCCCCACTTGTAAATAACATTGTGAGATCGCAATATCTTGGTAAGAGGGGCAAATTTCTTCCTGTTCATTGCTGTCTGTTGTGAAATATCAGAGTATAGAGATATCCCTTTAGATCATGGGTGTCCAACCTTTTGGCTTCTCTGGGCCACATTGAGTGTAGAGAAATTTTCTCGGGGCGCATATAAAAGATATACTATAGTTAAGGTATATAAGTAATAAAATGCCGCAGCACGCCCTTCCCGTGCTGCTGCGCCCCCCCAGCACTAATTTAACACAACTAGTGGATGATCCCCTCCAAGGCAGTCTCTGCCTACAGTTAGTTGAAAGCCGCTGTGGCCGTGCCCCCAACTTGACTTCCTTCCTCCCCAGCAAAAAAAAATAAAAAATTGTCAGGGGGCAGTGGGCCACATTGCTTGCGGTTCCGGGCCGCATGCGGCCCCAGGCCGCAGGTTGGACATGCCTGCTTTAAATTGTTCAGGGAGTACAGGATTGTTCCTTGC
This sequence comes from Pelophylax lessonae, assembly GCF_965119305.1. NCBI lineage: Eukaryota > Metazoa > Chordata > Amphibia > Anura > Ranidae > Pelophylax > Pelophylax lessonae. The sequence continues at coordinate 884,259,881 of NC_138768.1, forward strand.
CACTAACATCACCTTCTCTTTTACATGATAATAATGATACAAGAATATCTCTCGGAAACTACATCGGGCAAAAACTTTGGTTTGGGGATACGGTGGGCTCTATCTACACATAATTCAACATCACTCAACGCAGGAATAAGAGATTTCATATATTGCTGCACAAAATTTGTCAGATCACTATGCAAAACCGATTCAGAGACCCCTCTAAATTTAATATTATTTATTCTTACTCGATCCTCCAAATCCGCCAATTTATTTTGGAGTTGCTGGATCTCTGTTTCATGATCTGCATACGCATCCACAAGTTCGTTGTGTGCAACATATAAATCAGACATTTTTGTTTCTAAGTGTACAATCTTATCACCATGTAGCTGTGTAGTATTACTCAGAGGAGTTATCATATCAGAAATATCAGAGAACAAAGTTTTCCTCAGAGACAATAAAAAAATGTTCATAGTAGTTTCCGTTATTGCTTGGTCTGAGGTTGGGAATACCTCTATCAGTCCTTCCTTAGATGCCCCTGATGATGGTGAAGACCGGCCATTTTGGCCTCTTATATCTGTAATGTTCATATCTGAGTTGGATATCATAACCTCAGATTGATCCGCCCCATGGTACCCAGTGGCCCCTGCATTAAACACAGGATCAGAGGGATCAAATATGGCATCCAAATGGATGAAAGGGTTGGAAGAGTTGAAAGTCAATAGAGAAGGATTTTCCCCAAGGTCCAACAATTGCTCCGCTGGACACTTAATTGACTGATTCCAAAGATGATCGTCAGTTGGGCACATGGAGTCCGATATTATAGGATCTCTCACATTCATGATCACAGTCCCAGAGGTCCTGGATTCCTCTCCTCCTTTCCCCCCTAATAGTGGACCAGAAGGAGCTGCTGTAGTCAGAGGGAAATAATCAGTGGGTCGCTGGGGAGCTTTTGGATTTTTGCGACGTCTGGGCATCTTTAGATCCTCCAGTGATTCTCCCACTGTTTTTTCAATGTTATCAGAGGAAAAGGCTTGATCAAGAACTGGTGTAAATTCAGGAATAGAAGTGGATATGGGTATGGAAATGTCAGGGTTTAAGACATTAGTAGAGTTAGTAGCGTTGGTAGAAGAGGTGGCAGACGTGGGAGAAGGGGCATGGGGAAAGCACTGGAGGTGAGAGTGGCAGAGTAGGTTGTAGCCTGAAGTCTTGTAAGCATTATCCTTTTAACCTTTTCACTTATTTTCATTGTTGTTTTTTTTTTTTTTTTTTCTCGTATTCTCTCAATTCTCAATTCTCAGTTCCCTCTATCCTCTCTTAGTTACCTTCACACCACCGAGTTTTTGAGTCTCCACAAAGGAACAATCGCTACAAAAAGGGGGTTTCAACCCAAATGCATAGATTAAGATTCAGCAAGGGGTGCCAACTCAGACCAGTAACTACTGTACTTAATGATGGAAAAACAATGCTTAACCACTTCCCGCCCGCCCTATTACAAAATGACTGCGGGAATGTGGTTGTGTTATCCTGAGCGGCGATCGGTGATGCGAGGTGTAAAGGAGCGCCGATCGGCGGCTCCCCTGACAGGGGGGGGGTCGGCACTGGTAATCAGATCATTGATTACCAGTGCAGACCCTCGGGGGGGGGGGGGGATGCCACTAGATCCACCAGGGATGCCAACTATGACCCCAGGGATGCCCACTATGACCCCAGGGATGCCCACTATGGCCACCAGGGATGGCAATCAGGGCTCAGGGAGCCCCCCATTGCCCTCCCCATCAGTGCTGCCCACCAGTGCCCTCCCTATCAGTGCTGTCCACAATTGCCCATCATTGCCATCCTTTAGTGTCGCCCACCAGTGCCCATTATTGCCCACCGGTGCCGCCTATCAGTGCCCATTAGTGCCCATCAGTGCCGCCTGTCAGTGCCGATCAGTGCCACCCATCAGTGCCCATCAGTGCCCACCAGTGCCGCCTATCAGTGCCCATTAGTGCCCGTCAGTGCCACCTATCAGTGCCCGTCAGTGCCACCTATCAGTGTCCATAAATGCCGCCTATCAGTGCCCATCAGTGCCGCCTATCAGTGCCCACCAATGCTGCATATCAGTGCTACCTATCAGTGCCGCATATCAGTGCCGCCTATCAGTGCCGCCTATCAGTGCCACCTCATCAGTGCCACCCCATCAGTGCCACCCCATCAGTGCCTCCTCATCAGTGCCTGTCAGTGCAGTCTCATCAGTGCTCATCAGTGCAGGAAAAAAATTATTTATTTACAAAATTGTATAACATAAACAAAAAAACTTTTTTTTTTTTTCAAACTTTTCGGTCTTTTTTTATTTGTTTAGCAAAAAGGAAAAAACCCAGAGGTGATCAAATACCACCAAAAGAAAGCTCTATTTGTGGGGGGAAAATGACATAAATTTGGTGTAGGTACAGTGTTGCATGACCGCGCAATAGTCATTCAAAATGCAACAGCGCTAAAAGGGGAAAATTGGCCTGGGCGGGAAGGGAGGGAAGTGCCCTGTATTAAAGTGGTTAAAGATAGTTCCAGAGTAAAGTTTCCAAAGGCAGAGGTTAAGACTGATCAAGCCAGGTGAGAAAGTCAAGGTTATACATATTTTTAGAATTCCGGTCCTCTCACCTATGCTCCAGACACCCCAACAAGCCAGACTCCCTCCTCCTTCTTCCGCTCTCTCCTCTCCTAACCCCGGCGTCTCTCACACTCGGCTGCTGCATCCATCACTCAAGGCAGGTTCATGGGGGCTCACAAGTTCACCGCTCACATAGTTTGCATAGTTATGCAGGTTTGCTAGCTCCGGTCAAGTAAAGCACATTCCCTGCATTCCCGCATTCACCACCTGTCTCCTCCGTCTGATCTCTCTGTCCTCCTGGTATCTGCCGGACAACAGCCTCCCAACACACACAGTGCAGCAGTAGCAAGTAAGGCAATAAGCAGTTTCAGCAGGGAGCTGATGGCAGAGACCCGAGCAGGGACCGAAACCGGGAAACTAAGTCTGAACGCTGAAGCCAGGAGCTGAAGCTGGGACTGACGCCGGTGACCGAGAGTCCAAAAGCGTAGATTAGGCTGTTTGCTCTGCACTGCACTGACCAACCGATCCCCCCGCACTACCACACCTGCCTGGTGTGACTACACCTGCAACCCATCAAGGTAGTCAAGGTAGTCAGCTGCTGCCACTGCTAAACATACACGGCCATACACGCCCCCTCCATGGAATATTTTATATTTTTCCACAAGTTTTGGAAAAACTACATTTTTTTTAATTTATTTTTTTAACACAAAGTTGTCACTAAAAGATATATAGCTCACACATGACATGGGTATATGTGGAATGACACCCTGTAATACATTCTGCTGCTTCTCCTGAGTACAGGGATACCACATGTGTGAGACTTTTTGGGAGCCTAGCTGTGTACGGGACCCCGAAAATCAATCACTGCCTTCAGGTTTTCTAATGGCGTAAATTGTGCATTTCACCTCTGCACTACCTGTCACAGTTTCAGAGGCCCTGAAATTTCAAGATTGCACAAACCCCCCCCCCCCAAATGACCCCCATTTTGCAAAGTAGACACTCCAAGCTATTTGCTGAGAGGCATGGTGAGTCCATGGAATAAATTATATTTTGCCACAAGTTCCAGGAAATTTTTTGTTTGTTTGTTTTTTTACACAAAGTTGTCACTAAATGATATATTGCTCACACATGTCATGGGTATATGTGAAATCACACCCCAAGACTTTTTGGCAGTCTAGCCGCGTACAGGACCCTGAAAACCAATCGCCACCTTAAGGCTTTCCAAGTGCATAAATTGTTGATTTCACTCCTTAATACCTATCACAGTTTTGAAGGCCATGAAATGCCAAGACAGCACAACCCCCCCCCCCCCCCCAAATGACCCCTTTTCGGAAAGTAGACACCCTAAGCTATTTGCAGAGAGGCATGTTGAGTGTTTTGCAGATCTCACTTTTTGTCACAAAGTTTTGGAAATTGAAAAAAAGGAGGAAAGAAATGCATTTTCCTATTTTTCTTCATTTTCCAAAATAAATGAGAGCTGCAAAATACTCACCATGCCTCTCAGCAAATAGCTTGGAGTGTCTATTTTGCAAAATGGGGTAATTTGTGGGGGTTTTGTGCTATCTTGGCATTTCATGGCCTCCAAAACTGTGATAGGTAGTAAGGAGTGAAATCAACAATTTACGCCCTTAGAAAGCCAGAAGGTGCGGATTGGTTTTCCGGGTCCTGTACGCGGCTAGACTGCCAAAAAGTCTCACACATGTGGTATCCCTGTACTCAGGAGTAGCAGTAGAATGTATTTTGGGGTGTCATTTCACATATACCCATGGAATGTGTGAGCAAGATATCATTTAGTGACAACTTAGTGTAAAAAAAAGAAAAAAAAAAAAAGAAATAATAATATTCCCGAAACTTGTGGCAAAATATAAAATATTCCATGGACTCACCATGCCTCTCAGCAAATAGCTTGGAGTGTCTACTTTCCAAAATGGGGTTATTGGGGGGTTTCGCGCTATCTTGAAATTTCAGGGCCTCTGAAACTGTGACAGGTAGTGCAGTGGTAAAATCAGCAATTTACGCCATTAGAAAACCTGAAGGTGGGGATTGGTTTTCGGGGTCCGTACACAGCTAGGCTCCCAAAAAGTCTCACACATGTAGTATCCCTGTACTCAAGAGAAGCAGCCGAATGTATTTCGGGGTGTCATTGCACATATACCCATGGCATGCGTGAGCAATATATCATTTAGTGACAACTTTGTGTAAAAAAAAAAACAAATTGTGATTTTCCTGAAACTTAGGGCAAAATATAAAATACTCCATGGACTCAATATGCCTCTCAGCAAATAGCTTGGGGTGTCTACTTTCCAAAAAGGGGTCATTTAGGGGGTGTTTGAACTGTTCTGGCATTTTATGCTCTATCTTAGCCACACATCACCCACTCTTCTAACCACTTGAAGACCAAGCCTTTTCTGTGACTTTTTGTTTACATAAAAAAATATTTTTTTTTCACTAGAAAATTACTTTGAACCCCCAAACATTATATATTGTTTTTAAAGCAGAGGCCCTACAGAACAAAATGGTGGATGTTGCAATTTTTTTTGTCACATGGTATTTGCGCACAGATTTTCCAAATGCAATTTTTGCGGAAAAAAAACAAATTTTTTTATATTTAATGCAGAAATACACTATATAATTCCTAATTGTTTGGTAAAATTTAAAAGATGATGTTATGCCGAGTACATAGACTTGAAACATGACATGCTTTAAAAATTGCATACGCCCATGCAGCGGTCACAAACTACTTACGGTTTTAAAAGCCTTTAAAAGTATTTACAGGTTACCACTTCAGATTTACAGAGGAGGTCTACTGCAAGAATTACCGCCCTCGACCTGGCGTTCGCAGCGATATCTCACATGCATGGTGCAATTGCGGTTTACATATGACACTAGACCAAAGCTTGCGTGTGCATTTGCGTGCAAGCATGGAGGGACAGGGGGACTTGATTTTTTTTTATTTATTTATTTTGCTTTTTTATGTTATTTTGACACCTTTCCTTTCATTTTTTTTTTTTTTTTTTTTTTTTTTTTAGTAATTTTTATTGTTATCACAGTGAATTTAAATATCCCCTATGATAGCAATCTGTAGTGACAGGTACTCTTTTTTAAAAAAAAATTGGGGTCTTTTAGACTCCTGATCTCTCCTCTGACCTTAACGCATCTGACCACACCAAAATTGGTGTGATAAAATACTTTCCCAATTTCCCAATGGCGCTGTTTATTTCTGGCGAAACAGAAGTCATGAAATGCTCGTAGCTTCCGGTATCTTAGGCCATAGAGATGATTGGAGCCATTCTCATCTCCAATCAGCTCTATGGTTAGATAACTGAACCACCGACTGCACTCTCGGTGGTTCAGTTATTCCTGCCAGCAGGTGCTGGCAGGAATCAGTGCTGATTGTGCAAACACCACGTTTTGGGAACACTAAAATATGGGGACGCTAGTATAGTTCTGATCAGATCACATATTGATCTGTTCAAGCACTATACTAGTAATGAAGGTGTGTGTGTATGTTAGTGTACTTGACTCTAACTGACACTAAATAACGGTGGTGTGGTGGGACCCTGGCGCTAACTAGCCTAAGTAGCGTCACCTGTGACACTAATACAGTGATCGGTAATCACTGTATATAGTGAACACTGTGACAGGGCAGTGAAGGGGTTAACTGGGGGAGATCAAGGGGTTAAACCTTTATAGGGGATAGATGGCGGGTGGCCTAAACCTATTTGGGCCTAGCGCAAGCGCAAACTGGGGTCACAAGTGACACTAATACATTGATCAGTATTTAGCTGATATACTGTATATATTAGTGCACTGTGTGATAGGGAGTGAAGGGGTTAACTGGGGAGATCAAGGGGTTAAAAGTTTATTAAGGGATAGATGACGGGTGCCCTATCCCTATTTGGGCCTAGCACAAGCGCAAATTAGGGTCACAAGTGACACTAAATACAGTGATCAGTAAAAGATCTGTATACCACTGTACTGTATATAGTGTTCACTGTGAGGGGTTTGGGGGGGGGGGGTGATCAATGGTGTTAAATGTGCCTATGTGAGGTGGTGTTAGTGTGCTGTTGGTGGAACTCACGTTTTAGATGTCTCTCTTTCTTCTCCTGTAACCGAAAGGGCTCCAGGAGGGAAAATGGCATCACTTCCCCTGCCTGTGTTTACATTACACAGACAGGGGACACGATGCCATTGGCCAGAACCGATCACCAGATCCAGACCAAAAATCATTGGTCTGGATCCGGTGACTGATCGGTTCTGAGCCAAATCAGACCAGGATCAACTCGCAGGGCGCGCGGGAGCCGTGAATGCCCCCGACGTAGGTCTGCGTTGCTGGACCTAGCCGAGCCGCTCTGCTGCAGTAGCAGCAATGTGAGCAGTGGGCAAGTGGTTAAAATGAGATAATCGATGTAATTCACTCTACCTGCCAGTATATGCTTTGACTCGTGTTGATGTGTTGTTATCAGGGTTGGACTGTGAAGGATTTATAGGTGATAATTTAATAAACTTTGTTTCATTGTTGTCTGCAGTTCCATGGAAGAGCTTTTTTTTTCCTTTTAAATAACCCCAGGGCCTTATCAATGACACCTGGCATGTTCTGATAAGAAGCAAACTCTTTGAAGAAGTCTGGGTACCGCCCAATGATATTACGTCAGTTCAGGATTATAAAAGACTGAAAACTCACACACAATCCAATAAACCTTCCCAATCACACTTCTATCATCATCTGATTTCTGCTACAACCATCGGTATCCTGTCTTCTGTATATCTCCAATGGCGGGCAATGAGGTGAGTGACTTTCTATTCATTTTTACTAATGTGATACTAAATCATTTCATACAATCAGAGTAAAGAAATCACAGTGGAAACTGAAAATTGAAAGGATTAAAAGAGGTGCATGGAAGCCAGCCAGCCCCCAGTCTATGTACTCACCCTCCAGTCTGCCACCAACCAAGTAGACCTGTCTCACTATATAAATAAAGAACAGGGGTTTAGTTGACACGCATGTGTAAGCTGAAGGGCCTCTACACGGCACCCTGTGTTACCTGCAGTCCTAACACTGACTATTTTGAGTGTCTCCACAATGGAAGCACATGGCTGCTAATGGATAGATGGGAGACAGGTGGTAGGGAGGCAGCCCAAACCTCCCCCAACCTGCTCCCATCTATGACTGGTCTAATATATCATAGCTCTAGAACTCACAGTGAGCAAACAAAAATCAAACAGGGGGAGGAATGGTGGACAGGGCTATTGGTGTGGAAAAACTGCACTAGAAGTGGAAGGGGCTTCAAACTTGAACCTGGATATGGAGTGCAGGTCAGAAGTATGTAATAAGATTTAGCAGAAATGTTGTAAGTTATGTTATGTTTGTGCCTACGAATAATAATTGAAGTGTTTTTTTTTTGTGAAAAAATAGTTTTGTAATTTTTTTATTGGGGGGGGGGGGGAGGCATCAAATAGGCTGTACAGGGCCCTGTGATTTCTAGCAGCAGCCCTGAACACAGTGATTAGTACCGATATTCTGTGTGCATTCATTACTAAAGCATTGTAAACTGTGTTTACTATGTTTCAGTTTGTGAATGAATAGCGATCTCTATACAGACTCCTATTCATTCATCCACAGTGCAGGTGAAGCTGCAGAGAAGGGGATTGTCTTCAGTCTCTTCCCCTGTCTCAATAAAAAGACATTAGAGTTCTGTTAAGATCCCTGATGTCTCTTCAAAGCCCCCCCCCCCCCCAAAAAAAAAAAATGTAAAAGTCAATTATACCCGTGTAAAAAAGAAATAAAAATAAAAAACATAGTGAGAGTAGATTGAGACATGCATGTAAATCTCCCTTGCCTCTAATGCCTGATCTATCTTCGGATCACGCTCCAGAGGCTACTTACAGGCAGTGAGGAAGCGATGTGTGGCTTCCTCACCGACTGTTTTAACCTCATTTTTGCTGAGCTTCCCCATTGACTTAAATGTGTAGCATTCAGCTGGTGGCATCGATTCAAGTTGGGCCAACTTTGCTGCAGGCGCTAAGCATCGCGGCCGCAGCATGTAAACACCCCTGTGTGCTGCCTAATGTACCCTAAAGGGGGATGGTTGGTGAGTGGCAGAAATGCAGCTCAACAGCACATTTTTGCAAGCCTAAACAAGGCATCGCTCAAGCGGCTCATACTACAGTGAGGCTGTGTTTAGCTGCACAGGGATGCACAGGTGTTCTGCGCATCACCATGCAGGCAGTCCCATCAATATCAGTTGGGACACAGCAGCTGCATGGGTATGCAAAGGTATTCCATGCATTCCTGTGCAGGCAATCCCATTCATTTGGACGTAGCAGCTGCAAGGACACAGCTACTGCTCCCAACTTGACATCCGTATGGGTGTATGCCCCTGAGCTCACACTGTTTGCGTTTGGGGCCATGCACCTACACCTGTACAGATGTCATTTCTGTCCTTGCAGCCACTGCATCCCAATTGACATGAATAGGACTGCCTGTATAGGGATGCACAGAACACCTTTCAATCCCCGTGTGGGTAAACATGAACCTCCATGGGTGTATGCTTTGGTACACCCCACTGAATGAGGTAGGAATTTAGCAGGAATTTTGTAAGTTATGTTTATGTGCAAACAAGGAGTTTAGTGCTTTTGTAGCAAAGAATTGTTTTGATAAACATTTGTGCAAATATCACGGGGGCCTAAAAAAATCAGTAGCACCTCCTTTTCATTCTCCTGGTCATGTGCTTTCAGAAAATATACAGTTTGGTTGGTCTTTTACAAACTCTGAAGCTGTAAGTGAAAAATAAAAAACCTTCAGATTTTTAAAGAAACTTGGTTACCTACAGTTTTGCGTATGTTCGATTTTCACTATTTTGTGATGGATATTTGATGATTTTATAGCAAAGGTATTTGTTAGTTAGATTCTGAGTTAAGAAGCTAGGTCCCCCCCCCCCCATTGATATGCAAATAAACCAGTCAGATTGGTTTAAGAGCTAAACCTGTAACAATAAGTATGTTGGGGAGGTGTTAAGGACTTTTGAAACAAGTATATGTTCAGACAAAGGAGAGTTGTTTTTGGGACACAAAAGAAACAACATGTCTGCTTTAGACTTGATCAGCAGTTTAGGCTCTGAGCAAAGAACTATGAGGATTCCATCTTGATTCTATCTTTGAGTAACTGTTTAGGATATTTATTGCATACACATTGTACATGCTTATTTGAAGACAATTAGCTTGTGCATTTTGTAGGCATATTTTTGTAAGAATGAATTGCGTGATGTATATAGGGAAAAAAGCATTGCGGAAACCCAGGCCCTTAACCACTTGCCGACCAGTCACGTTGACTGTACTGCGGCAAAGTGGCTCGTTCCCGTCCAGCGACGTAGATCTACGTCGTTGGACTCTTCCGCTTGTGGGCGGCTCACTCCCGCTGTATTCAGTCACAGCGGGAGTCGGGCCAGGGGAGGAGCGGCGGTGATCACTGCCGCTCTTCCCCGATCGTCGGGGAATCGAGTCTGGAGATCCGCCCTCTTGTGTAAACAAAGTGGGCGGATGTCCTAAGTGACAGACAGGGTCAGATTGCAGGGTTCAGCATAGCTGAACCTGCGATCTGTCCTTGTGTCACTCAATCACCTCCCCCCACACACGTCAGTAAGCACCAGGCATACATTAACCCCTCACGCTCCAATAAAATTAACCCCCTCCCTGCCAGTGTCACCTTTACAGTAACAGTGCACTGATTACTGTAGTAATGTCACTGGTACCCCCAAAAGTGTCAAAAATGTCAGTCAAGGGTCCGATCTGTCCGTCGAAATGTCGCAGTCCCGCAAAAAAAAAATCGAAGATCGCCGCCGTTACTCGTTGAAAAAAAAAAACACCAAAAATGACAGAAATCTTTCCCTTAGTTAGTAAACGCAATAACTTTTGCGCAAACCAATCACAATACGCTTATTGTGATTTTTTTTTACCAAACATAGGTAGCAGAAAACAAATTGGACAAAAATTGAAAAAAAATTTAGATTTTTACTTTTTTTTTTGGGGGGGGGGGGGGGGGGATTTCATATAAAAAAATTTGAAAAATATTGTTATTTTTTCAAAATTTACTCTCTTTTTTTTGTTTATAGCGCAAAAAGTAAAAATGGCACAGGTGATCAAATACCACCAAAAGAAAGCTCTGTTTGTGGGAAAAAAAATTCCCACGTAAATTTTGTTTGGGTACGGCATCGCACGACCGCGCAATTGTCAGTTAAATTTGCACAGTGCCGAATCTCTAAAAAGTGGCCTGGACGTAAGACAGCAAAATCCTCCGGTGGTAAAGTGGTTAAAGAGAAAGTAAACCCTCCTCTGCAACTTCTACCTATAGATGATCCTATGATAAGGCTTACCTATAGATACTGTAAATATCTCCTAAACATGTACCGTTTAGGAGATATTTACCTTACATGCAGCCAGTGACGTCACTGGCGCATGCGCTCTGAAGGAACAGCCGCTGGTGCCGTTTCTTCAGAGACCCGTGCCGTTACTATCGGATGTCACCGCGGCTCCGGCCAATCAGCTTGCACAATTTGCAATGGAACTGTTGGCTTGCCCGTCGTCCAGTGTGCTGTCCGAAAGGACGTTCAGCGCAGCAGGTGGGATCGTGACCGATAAGCGCACTCGCCTAGCTCATGACAGTGTAGACCAGTGTTTCTCAACTCCGGTCCTCAGGGCACACTAACAGGCCAGATTTTAAGTATTACCTTGGGGAGATGCAGACTAGTATACTGCAATCACTGAGCAGCAAATGATATCACCTGTGATGTATTTCAGTTTTCTTACAAACCTATCCTGTTAGTGGGCCCTGAGGTCCGGAGTTGAGAAACACTGGTGTAGACTACCTCATATTTATAAAAATGAATGAGGCATGGATCTCTGAGGAATTCAACACATGTGACCAGTAGACCATGTTTCATTGAAATTCCTCATGACAGGCCACAAATATCAGCCAGACCGCCATCCACCCACAACAATTCCTGGTCCTTGGCTTTGCTAAATACAGCAGCATAAAAGGCATTTCATGTCCATGGAATGCAACATTTTGGGGGCCTTTCATGGCCGACAATTATTTTTTCTGTGAATGCCTAATGTACCTTCAGCCACAGAATACTACATACTTAGCTGTCAGGTAAACCCATGTGGGCTAATTTTTTGGGCCTGAAATGGCCGACACTTAAGCCCCGTACACACGTACCGATGGTCGGCTTACAAATGTTCCTCTTTTCTCCCCGGGATGTCGGTGTCTGCTGAAAAGTGCAAAGACAGCACAAGGACAGCACAAGAATTTTGTCCGCCGACTGCAGAAGTGATGTCATGTAATGGTTAACTTTCCCTGTGTTTTCTATTTTCTGAGCATGCCCAGTCTTGCAAATCTGCGGTCTGTCGGCCGAATTGTGTACTGACAGGCGAACAATCGTCCGTTCTGGTGTCGGCATACAAATATTTTCATGTTTGCACGAAAGACTTTTGTCCGCGGATTGTGCGCAGACATCTGTCGGAGGCACCATACTAACACGCGTACAATCGGCAGATCCTTCGTCCACCGACGTTTGTATGCCGACGATCGGTACGTGTGTACGGGCCTTTACTTCTGTATCCTGTGAATGCCTAATTTTTCAGTCTTGAATTGAAAATCAATGGGTCTGTAAAGGTTCTGCAAATTGTGGAATGGATGCGGACCCATTTTACAGATGTGTGAATGGACCCTATATGTATTTGACATGTATTTACCGGCTGCTGTCAGTTCTGGCTGATTTATGAAAAAAAATAAAACATTTTTGCTTTAAAAAAAAAAAAAAAATTTAGGGAAACTTTTCCAATTGCAATACTTCTGTTATGACATTGTCCATGTGCTGGGGCTATTTGTGCACAGCAAGTAAGTGTTTTGTGGCTGCAAATATGACCTAAAGGTTTTTAAAGTTCGCCTCCCATTAAAGTCAATGGGGCCCGCCGCGAACTCGTGGTTCGTGGACTTTTGAGAACATTTGCTAGTGGTGTTCGCAAACCGCCCCGGCCGATGTTCGTCCATCACTAGTCATCAGCTATCTATTGTTGCACCCAGGCATACAGATTGGGAACACAGAGGCCCTGATATGCTTGGTAAATGGCCAATACCCTTACCCCCTATTGCACTATATTCTGAATGATCTTGCTAAAGCCTGGGGACCACTTGTCGATAAGTAAAAGTGACCGGGTGGCTTTAAAGCTGCCTGGATCACTTCTACTAATTAGAATAAGAGTCATTTTAAAGTTCATGGTTGCTCTGGGCGGTCAGTGGGGGAGGGGCTTGTGTACATGGACTCAGCATACTTTCAGGTTCAATGTTTTCTTGCTTTTCGAGATCATTCTGAGTTCCTTTACATGAAGCTCCTGCTAACTGCTTTGAAATTCCTATTGACTTGTGGAGATGGGATAATGAGAGAAACAAAATCTGATGTCTAACGGCCTCAAACAGCAAAACAGAGAGCACAAGAACTTTTCATTGATCCTGGAAAAGTGTTTTTCTTTTGGTCATTTGATTTGTATCACCAGATTGCTTCTGAACCTCACAATGTGTCTTTTCTGTTCTCACAGGATCATATCGATGTTGTAGACGGGTAAGTAAAGTCATTTTGACCTATTTGTATTTTATTATAGATTGTGTGGCTTTTATATTTGCTGTTCGTAGACTAAAGGCCCATACACACGTACCGATCGTCGGCAGACAAGCGTCGGCCGACGACCGATCTGCCGATTGTAGGCTTGTTAGTATGATGCCTCCGACAGCCGTCAGTGCACATTCTGCCGACAAGAATCTGTCATGCAAGCATTAAAATTTTTGTATGCGGACACCAGAGCGGCCGATTGTTCGCCAGTCAGTACAGAATTCGGCCGACAGACCGCAGATTTGCAAGACTGGGCATGCTCAGAAAAGAAAAAACACAGGGAAAGTTAACCATTACATGACATCACTTCTGCAGTCGGCTGTAGTCGGCGGAAAAAATTCTTGTGCTGTCTTTGCACTTTTCAACAGACACCGACAGCCCAGGGACAAAAGACGGCCGATCGTTCGCCGACGATCGGTACGTGTGTATGGGGCTTTATACAGACTGCGCCTCCGCAGTTGAGTGGTGTTGGCCACATGGATCTGTCATCCTGAATAGGGATGGGCAAACTGTTTGGGTCGAGCATAAGTTTGGGCCGAACATTTGTCTGTTCAGCCGTTTGCCGAACATCCTGTTTGCAGAGTGTTGCACAGTGCATTCTGCGCCCTGATTGGGCAAAGCTTTGCTGAATCAGGGTACAGTGTAATCTGGTTTTTAAGGAGCGGGGCCGGGTAGTTGACTGCAGCGTCCTTAACAACTGATGAGTCATCAGCTGTCAATGGGTTTCCCCGCTGACAGCTGAATGTAAAAAAAATAAAAACAATGAAAAAATTAAAAAAAGACATGGGGCCTCACCCCCCCCCCCCCCCGTCGGGTCTGGTATGGATTGTAAGGGGAACCCCACCCCAGATGTTTTTTAAAAAGGGCGTGGGTCCTCCCCAAAATGCATACCAGACCCTTATGCTTAAAGTGCAACAATAAAAATGAAAAATTCCTTTAGATATAGTGCCTGGGGGGTCACCTTACTGTGTCTGTAAAGTGGTGCATCTGTAGCATGTATAAAACATGCTGCAGCAAAAATTACATTTCTAATGAAAAGAAACGAGTCAAATCCCATTTAAAATACCTTGCGCTTAGATTTACCGACACCCGGCTATTGAAAAAAGAAAGAAAAAAACAGCATGCCCCCCAGTCCATACCAGGCCCTTTGAGTCTGGTATGGATTTTAAGAACCACACACCAAAATAAAAATAAATAAATAAACGGTGTGGGGGGACCCCCCAAAAAAATCCATACTAAACCCTTATCCAAGACTGCAGCCCAGCCTGAACCATACCAGACCACATGCCCTCAAAGTGGGAGGTGGGTGCTTTGGGGCAGGGGGGTGGGGGTCTTCAGGTGGACAAGGGCCACATCCTGACAACCCTGAGCTGTGGTTGTCGGGTCTGGGGGGGCTTATCTGAATCTTGATGCCCCTTTGACAAGGGGCCCCTAGATCTCACCCCTCCTTATGTGAATGGGTATCGGGTACATAGTACCCCTACCCATTCACTAAAAAAGTGTCAAAAAGTAATAACCACAAGAAAAAAAAAAAAAAGTTTCCCTCGATGTAAAGCCATCATCAATCGCCATGCACACCGGACCTTAAAAATAAAAATAAATTAAAAACACTGTCGCCTCTTGGGAGGCCTCCCGCCTTCTGCCTGCTCTGCGCTTTGACAGTTCTTATAAAGGCATTGGGTGGGGCCACCAGACTACATCACACGGTGGCACAGACCCCAAAGGGCCTGGTATGGGCTGGGAGGGCAGTTTTTTTCTTTATTTTTTTCTATAGCTATTATCCACATACATATGTGGATACATTATCCTATGCAGATGAAATTGTATACAGAAACAGAATTAACCTGAACAAATTATCTGGACATGAGGTCATTAACATTTAACAATGGGACAGGCAGACTTAACACAATCCAAACCCCAGCTCAATAGATAGACAATAGGACAAGACTGCCAATGACAGTCTGTATGTCTACTACATTGAAACACATGGAATACACATCTAGGTGTCACAGACTCCATGGCAACAGGCCACAGGTCTCACAGTGCTAAGTGGGATCAAATCTCCACATTTCTTGAGAGACACTGTTGACAAATATCACTCTCCCATCTGAAGCCATCCAAATAATTCTCTCAGTGTCCTCCAAGTATCTGTCCCTCACTCCCAGTGACTGTGAACACCGTCACAGTGCATGTTCGGCCCATCGCTAAACCCGAATCAGAAAAATAAAATCTCAGATGATTTGCAGAAAATGTGTTTGAAGTGATCAGATCCAGAAATAAAAGGAAATGGCTCCTGTTTTATATTGGTGAGGACACCTTTGCTGCCATAGTGCTATGTGCTGTGTCCAGCGCGCCCCTGTGTCTTTAGGGAGGGGTGGGCTCCCTCCAGGCTCACTGGCCCCGCTGCCTATCTATTATAATGCATGTGCTTCTTCTATGGAGGCTCTCATAAATTTACAGAGTTAGGACTTCAGATACCGGGGTGCCTGGACCAGGCTCTGCAGCTTACGCATTTGTGTAACAGATCCCCTATACTTGGATCAAGTATTTCTGTCTCACGTGATGCAGTGACCTGGCCCCTCAATTCCCCCCAAAACATCAGCCTAAGCTCGATGAAGGGTAAAACAAAAGACACTTTATTCAACAACTCACTTCCAATATATACAGTCTCATGTGTTTGATTTCATTATCATATGCAAATACAAATGCAATTGCATACAGAACATAGTCAACATACCTTGGTCATCTGGAAAGAGACAACAGGTGAATGAGACTGCAACATTATCATAATTAATTCAACAAACAACAAGCCCCCAAAACAAAGCTGAATAAGTATTATATATACCCCCACACAGAGGTGCATTCCCCTACAAACTGAACAGAGACCGCTCCAGGTGAGATAGGTATCAGGTGCTGGTCGGATCTGTGATCCAGAAACTGCTTGATCAAGAAGAAAGTGACTGCACTCCGAAATGAAAATCAAACAGGAGTGTATTTATTCCACATCAAAAATAGGTATCAAAAATTCAAACTGTGAGACATAGGACAATAGGTAGACGCGTTTCACGACTAAGAATATCGCTTACTCATTACCAAGTATGGTTGAATGCCTTCTGCCAACCAAGGGTCTCGTTGGACTGAGTACCACCTTAGTGCCCGGTACGAGTTGTCCAGCATAATTTCTCTCTGGACCAGGCACTCAAGGTGCCTTTCCCATTGCGTCAAGGGTTGTTCTCCCAGGATAAACATCAGTTGCCTCACTTGTTCCTGTCCTGCCAGTGTTGAACTGTACTTGGAAGCTTCTCTTTCCGCGGAAGCTGTGCTATCTCAATGGACTCCTGCCAGAGTTCTTGCATTACATATTTTCTCCAGTTCCCCTTGTCCTTGGCTGACATATGGCCCTGTTCCTTTGCCAGTATGTCTTGTAGTCTCCGCTGGAACTCCACCTCATATGGGGACACTGCCCGGGGGCTAGCTCGCTCCATCTCCTGAGTTCCTCCTTAGACTGAGATGCTGCTGGGCTCCTCACTGCATTCCTGGTTTGGGATCTATTCAGAGAAGAATCCCACCGCTTGCCACCAGTGTAACAGATCCCCAATACTTGGATCAAGTATTTCTGTCTAAGGTCTCCGTAATCTCACGTGATGCAGTGACCTAGCCCCTCAATCCCCCCCCCCCCCCAAACATCAGCCTAAGCTCTATGAAGGGTAAAACATAAGACACTTTATGCAACAACTCACTTACAATATATACAGTCTCATGTGTTTGATTTCATTATCATATGCAAATGCAAATGTAATTGTATACAGAACATAGTCAACATACCTTGGTCATCTGGAAAGAGACAATAGGTGAATGAGACTGCAACATTATCATAATTAACTCAACAAACAACAAGCCCCCAAAACAAAGCCGAATACGTATTCCTAGAGTTGTAAAGACAAAACCACCTCTAAACAGATGACAGTAGAAGACGTAGGCTGGCAGACTGCCCATCTTCGTCTTCAAACACCTTGCTATAAATGTCAATACACATCCCCACAGTAGATAATAGCTGAGTTTGACGTCATTAGCATCTCTTTACTCTCTCATTGTGTAGAGAAGTCCTCTGCTGCAACAGGCAGCTTTAGGCCGGTAACATTGATCCCAGTCTCAGAATCTGTATCTTGGGATGACATGGACCCGAGTCCAAAGAAACACCACTCCCATGGTCCTCCAGCATATACCCCCACACAGAGGTGCACTGCCCTACAAGCCAGGGCCCATAGTCCGTGGCGAACGTCCCAGAAAATGGGCGTTTGTCACAGCATGTATTTGCAAATGTGTGCAAACTAAACCCCTGTTTTTAACACAAACTTTTAGACAGGATAATTTGGGTGATTGCAGGCTGGTCGGAAAGTTAAGATGGGGGGTTCTTTGGTTTTGTTTTGCATGCGCTGCCCTTCTATGTGCTACAAAGGTCTGTTATAGGTGAGGGGGGTGGCCATTTGTTTGTACTTCTGTTTTATTACTGGATTTGATTAATCCTCCAACCCGGAGATGATATTGTTTTATTTAAAGTATTTTTAAATGGTTGTTTTATGTGATTGAAAAGCTATTTACAAAGAAATGTAGGAAAGTGTTGTCCTATATAGGCTTGCGCACAGGGTGTGCCAGGGGTGCCTGGGCACACCCTAATCATCCCAGGTGCCAGGTGTGCCTGGGCACACCCTAATCACCCCATGTGCCACAGATTCCTCCTGTTTAGACCCCCAGATATTTCACCAAAGCCCCCTAATGGGGCTCCTAAAAAAAATATAAAAAAAAAAAAGAAAATTGTAAAAAATAATAAAAACTAAAATAATGGAAAATAAAAACTACTGACACCGTCCAATGCCCTACTGACATCAATCCTTGCCCTAATGTCACTGTCC
Source organism: Pelophylax lessonae (assembly GCF_965119305.1). Classification (NCBI taxonomy): domain Eukaryota; kingdom Metazoa; phylum Chordata; class Amphibia; order Anura; family Ranidae; genus Pelophylax; species Pelophylax lessonae. Next base: position 884,278,033 of record NC_138768.1, read on the forward strand.
ATTGCCCTACTGACACCAATCACTGCCCTACTGTCACTGTCCATTCCCCTACTGACACCAATCACTGCCCTACTGACACCGTCCATTGCTCTACTGACACTGTCAGTATATGTATACATGAATACACTATATTACCAAAAGTATTGGGACGCCTGCCTTTATACGCACATGAACTTTAATGGCATCCCAGTCTTAGTCCGTAGAGTTCACCATTGAGTTAGCTCACCCTTTACAGCTATAACAGCTTCAACTCTTCTGGGAAGGCTGTCCACAAGGTTTAGGAGTGTCTATGGGAATGTTTGACCATTCTTACAGAAGCGCATTTGTGAGGCCAGGCACTGATGCTGGACGAGAAGGTCTGGCTCACAGGTTGCGCTTTAATTCATCCCAAAAGAGTTGAGGTCAGGTCAGTCAAGTTCCTCCACCCCAAACTTGCTCATCCATGTCTTTATGCACCTTGCTTTGTGCACTGTTCCAAATTATCTGGTGGAGGGGGGATTATGGTGTGGGCTTGTTTTTTTTAGGGGTTGGACTTGGCCCCTTAGTTCCAGTGAAGGGAACCTTTTAAGGCGTCAGCATAACAAGACATTTTGGGCAATTTCATGCTCCCAACGTTATGGGAACAGTTTGGGGATTGGCCCCTTCCTGTACCAACATGACTGCCCACCAGTGCACAAAGCAAGGTCCATAAAGACATAGATGAGTGAGTTTGGGGTGGAGGAACTTGACTGGCCTTCACAGAGTCCTGACCTAAACCCAACAGAACACCTTTGGGATGAATTGGAGTGGAGACCGCGAGCCAGGCCTTCTCATCCAACATCAGTGCCTGACCTCACAAATGCACTTCTGGAAGAAAGGTCAAACATTCCCATAGACACTCCTAAACCTTGTGGACAGCCTTCCCAGAAGAGTTGAAGCTGTTATAGCTGTAAAGGGTGGGCCAACTCAATATTGAACCCTACGGACTAAGACTGGGATGCCATTAAAGTTCATGTGTGTGTAAAGGCAGGCGTCCCAATACTTTTGACAACATAGTGTATATAATAAGGGATGAGCCAAACAAACTTGGGCCCAGTTTGGGGTGGTTTGGTTGAACATATCAAAAGAAGCTGAATTCTATCCCCATTGAAGTCAATGGGAGCTGAACCTGGCAAGTCAGTTTTTTCCATTTTTAAGGCTAATAGCCAAGGGATTGGTAGGAGAAGGAAGCGGGATGGGGGGGGGGGGGGACATGCACCAATACAAATAAAAAAGAATACTGTTTTGCAGGGCGCGGGTCATTTAATAATAGTGAAAGTGCAACATTAAAATGCACTATTAGTTCCGGAAACCTGCTTGGCGGGGGAACAGAAACCTTCCTGTGATGGGGGGGGGGGGGGGGGGGGCTTTGGCACAGTGAAAACAAAGTAGTAAAAGTGACATTTACAAGGGAAAAAATGCAGTTGATTCTTATTTCCCTAAAAGCTTTTTTTTATTTTTAATAATGCAGTGGAGACCCCCCCCCCTTCCCCCCTTATTACATACATAAAGAAGGGTGAGGCTCTGATATATGGATTTTGTGGGGGGGGGGGGGTCTCTATTGCAATTTTTTTTTTCTTTTTTTATGAAACATAGTTAGCATGCATGGAAAATTTAAATAGCATGTTTATGTAAAAAAAAAAGAAAAGGCACACCCCCAACCCATGTTAGACCCTTTGGTATCTGGTACAGATACAGGGGGAAACCTATGCGGGGTCCCCCCAAATCTATATCAGACCCTTAGTCTGAGCACACAGCCTAGCAGGCCAGCTTCCTCCCCTTTACTGAACCTTACCAAGCCACATGCCTTCAACATGGGGGGGACATGTTGATGAGGACATGGGTCTCTTCCCCACAACCCTGGCCTGATGCCTGTGGGGGTTTGGGGGGACTTATCAGAATCTTAAGATTTTCACCTACAGGCATGATGAATAATGGGTACACTCCCACCACTATTGGAAGCTCCCTGGAGCTGTCATTAGATTTGTATACAGTGGGGCAGTGATGGGGTGACATGGCCATGCTTGATCAGTAATGTCACTACTACCCCGCTCCTTGGCTTACATGGCTGAGGATTCCAGGCCATGCGTGTGAATGGGGCAGGTGATGTCCCTGCTTATTAAAGAGGAAGTAAACTTCCTTCTCTTTCTTTTACCTATAGATGACCCTATAATAAAGCTTACCTATAGATGACCCTATAATAAGGCTTACCTATAGGTGACCCTATAATAAGGCTTACCTACAGATGACCCTATAATAAAGCTTACCTATTGATGACCCTATAATAAAGCTTACCTATTGATGACCCTATAATAAAGCTTACCTACAGATGACCCTATAATAAAGCTTACCTATTGATGACCCTATAATAAAGCTTACCTATTGATGACCCTATAATAAAGCTTACCTATAGATGACCCTATAATAAGGTGTACCTATAGGTGACCCTATCATAAGGCTTACCTATAGATGACCCTATAATATGGCTTACCTATAGATGACCCTAAAATAAGGCATACCTATAGGTGTCCTTATAATATGGCTTACTTATAGATGACCCTATAATAAGGCTTACCTATAGGTGACCCTATAATATGGTTTACTTATAGGTGACCCTATAATAAGGCTTACCTATAGGTGACCCTATAATATGGCTTACTTTTAGATGACCCTATAATAAGGCTTACCTATAGGTGACCCTATAATAAGGCTTAGCTATAGGTGACCCTATAATAAGGCTTAGCTATAAGTGACCCTATAATAAGGCTTAGCTATAGGTGACCCTATAATAAGGCTTAGCTATGGGTGACCCTATAATAAGGCTTACCTATGGGTGACCCTATAATAAGGCTTAGCTATAGGTGACCCTATAATATGGCTTACTTATAGATGACCCGATAATAAGGCTTACCTATAGGTGACCCTATAATAAGGTTTACCTATATGTGACCCTATAATAAGGCTTACCTATAGATGACCCTATAATAAGGCTTACCTATATGTGACCCTATAATAAGGCTTACCTATAGATGACCCTATAATAAGGCTTACCTATAGGTAGTGTAAATATCTCCTAAATGTGTACCGTGACATCACTGACGCATGCGTTCTGAAGGAATGGCCGCCCGTGCTGTTCCTTTAGAGTCCTGTGCCGTGATTGGTGGCTCCCACATGCATGCCCGGGAGTGACATCATCGCCGCTCTGGCCACTCACAGAGCCGGAGTCCACGAACCTGGAAGCAAGACTGGTGAAGATGGAGACGCCTGCAGCGCTGACTTCTGAGCACGGGAGGGCTTAAGATAAGTTAACATAATGTACTAGTATGTGATGCATGCTAGCACATTATGGCTTTCCCCCACAGGTTCCCCCCCGGAAAAAAAAATCTCTACTCTACAATCACTTTAACCACTTCAGCCCCGGAAGATTTACCCCCTCAATGACCAGGCCATTGTTTGCGATACGGCTCTGCGTTACTTTAACGGACAATTGCGCGGTCATGCAACGCTGTACCCAAATAAAATTGATGACCTTTTTTTTCCACAAATAAAGCTTTCTTTTGGTGGCATTTGCTCACCTCTTTGATTTTTATTTTTTGCGCTATAAACAAAAAAAGAACAACAATTCTTGCGGGTGACGGACGGGCTGATTGGCTCCCCCTGTAGCCAATCGGTGTGTAAGCGCACCTCTGGTGACACGCACGCGCCCCACATCTCGCAAAAACAAGATTCGCCTGTGTAGTTCTGGGCTGATTCCTCACCATTCTCATGATCATTGAAACTCTACGAGGTGAGATCTTCCATGGAGCCCCAGACTGAGGGGAATTGACAGTTATTTTGTGTTTCTTTCATTTGCAAATAATCTCACCAACTGTTGTCACCCTCTCACCAAGCTGCTTGGCGATGCTTTTGTAGCCCATCCCAGCCTTGCGTAGGTCTACAATCTTCTCCCTGACATCCTTGGACAGCTCTTTGGTCTTGGCCATGGTGGTCTAGGGAACAGAAAATGTCAGTAAAAAACTCTCTAAAGTGAATTTTAGGGAAAACAAATGCAATAAACAACCCAAATCGTTAAAATATAAAAGATGAGGTTGCGCCAAGTAAATAGGTACCCAACATGTTCAACCTTAAATTTGCGTGCGCCTGTAAATTGGCGACAAATTTCAGTACCCAATATTTTCTATAGGTGACACTTCAAAAGCCACCAATAAGTATCATTTTAGTGTTACGGAGGAGGTCTTATGTTAGAAAAATTGCTCTCCCTCTGGCGTGCGCGGCGATGTGTAACATGGTTATCACAATCAACGTTTTCACGTGTGAGCGCCCCCCGATGCACAGTTTTCACACAATTCCAATGGCTGCCGCAAAATAATTCCAACTGTATTTGGTTTGTAATATTTTTTCTTGTTTTTTTCACAGTTCAGAAGGGGAAGCCGTATCTGTCAAGGCAAGGAAGAGAAACGTAACTGAGACGCTTTCGTCCTTAGGCATGAATGTTAGAGAGGTAAAAGTCTTTAGTATTTCTCCTGTAAACTTGATGTTGAACCAACATAAAGCAATGTGTTAGAGATAGTGATCCCAAACCCAGTCTTGCTCCTCTCCCCTGTCCCATTGTCAGGATCTGGGTCTGAACCTGCGACCTCTGCTGCATCAGGCAGTATCGCTTCTTGCTGTGCCTCCTGAGATGCTGGAAAGCTCCCTGTCTGATCTTTTGGAAAATTCCTGCCTCATCTCTTGTTTCTGGTGAACCTTGAACCCTTTTCTCCTCCCGCAAACTACCTTTTTAAGCTATGCCTTGGCACTTCCTGTTTGCCACATTATTGTGCTCCCTCCAGCCAATATCTGGCTCCTGCCACTCCTGCTGCCATCCATCACTCATGAACAACCTTTAAATTGTTCCTGGACTACACCACTTCTTATGGACCTTTGTCTACTTTACTGACTATGCTTCTGCTTGATCCCTACCTGCTATATTTGCTACTGGACCCTGGCTAGCTCACCAACTGGTGGAGTGATTCTGAGGACCACAACCTGGTACTATAATGCAGCAAAACCCATCGCCACCATTAGGAGCTCTGGTGAAGACCGGTTAGTGCTTGCTTAGACCCTGCACCTCGGATGAGCCCACGTTATCCACAGGGGTGTCCTGCTGTGTATTTGTCTAGCTGGTCGGTGGGAGCCTCTCTACTGCTATAGCTACCGGTCTCTGAGGATGACCTCTGACCATGACTCCGATCCTCGCCCACTATTGTAAGGAATAGATGAATGAGAGCCACACTACAATCTCCACTCTTTCAAATGCTTTTTTTTGACCATCAACAGTACAGCTGCAACCATGATGCCTCCATCCAGATGCCCCCACCTCCTCAACGCGTTTCACCACAAATGACTAGGTCACAAAGTTAACCCTAACTCTAACCTAACCCTAGTCATTTATGGTAAAAGGCATTAGGGAAGTGGTGGCCTCTGGATGGAGACATAACACTGTTTACTGTTGATTGAATAAAAGCCTTTGGAAGAGTAGAGATCGGAGTGCGGCTCTCATTTGTCTATTCCTTGACAAAGTGATTGTGCAATACATATTTAGTCCTTTAATAAACTAGTATTTTTAATTATATTGTTCCCTGTATGTATTTATGATGGTTTTATACTTTTTATATGGCACGGCCAATATACACATACATTCTCTATGGGATGCCAGGTTCCGTCTGTGTATTGTTTCCGTTTTTATATCCCGCCTCTGGATCACAGCAAAAATCCAATAATTGGCATTTTCGATAGGGATTGGGATATCTTTATTTATCCCCCGGCCATTTTCTAGAAGCCTCAGATGTATTAGCGCCTTTTTTCTGCTGTTTAGATCCTGAGTGGTTGCCGTTGCCTAGTAACCATCACGTACATAAGGGAAGGTACAGGAAGTGGTGCGACGCTGCAGAAGACGTCTGATGACGAAACGCGTACAGCGCCGTCACATCACTTCCGGTGATTGCATGTAAGCAAAAATAGCTTCCATTTGACTGTTTTCCTTGCTATTGTGCTTCTACGATTAGCCCACAGCCATCACATGGTACCAATCACAGCTCCCTGTACCATGTGATTAGCTGTATCCAATCACAGATAGACAATAGTAAGCAAGCTGCCATGGATGAAAGCCTTTCATGACAGGTAACTATTGGTTATCATTCCTGTGATAAGCAATAATGGTGTAAAAAAAAAAAAAGAATTCCCTGACCAACCCCAAAAATAGTGTCACTATAGTGACAGGATGTAAAAAAATTAGCAAAAAAAAAATTGTAAAAAAGAAAAAAAAGTTTAACCCCTTCCCGTCACTTCCTGGCCCTTTAAAGTGGTTGTAAAGTCAGAAAGTACATTCTATGCATTAGGATAAAAAACCTTCTGTGTGCAGCAGTCCCCCTTATACTTACCTGAGCCCCCTCTTCCTCCAGTGATTCCCACCAGTTATTTAGCCGTCCTGGACTTTCCTGATTGGTAAAAGAATACTATACCTGATATATAACAAGTTAATGGTACATATCCATATTCCCTTATATATTATTTTATTATAACTAAAAGATTATCCCAAAACTGCAACTGTATCTACAGTATCTTACAAAAGTAAGTACACCCCTCACATTTTTGTAAATATTTTATTCTATCATGTGACAACATTGAAGAAATGACACTTTGCTACAATGTAAAGTAGTGAGTGTACAGCTTGTATAACAGTGTAAATTTGCTGTCCCCTCAAAATAACTCAACATGCAGCCATTAACCACTTAAGCCCCAGAAGATTTTACCCCCTTCCTGACCAGGGCCTATTTTGGGATTCGGCACTGTGTGACTTAACGGATAATTGCGCGGTCGTGCGACGCTGTACCAAAATGAAATTGAGGTCCTTTTTTTCCCATAAACAGAGCTTTCTTTTGGTGGTATTTGATTACCTGTGCAATTTTTTGATCATGCGCTATAAACAAAAAAAGAGCGTAAATTTTGAAAAAAATAACAATATTTTTCACATTTTTTTTATATGAAATTCCCCCCCAAAATAATGTTTGGTAAAAAAATCGCAATAAGCGTATTTTGATTGGTTTGCACAAAAGTTATTGCGTTTACTAACTAAGGGAAAATTTTTTGTAATTTTTATTGTTTTTTATTTTTTTAACGAGTATGGCGGCGATCTGCATTTTTTTTTTTTGCGGGACTGCGACATTGCGGCGGACAGATCGGACCCTTGACTGACATTTTTGACACTTTTGGGGGTACCAGTGATATTACTACAGTAATCAGTGCTATAAATATGCACTGTTACTATAAAAATGACACTGGCAGGGAAGGGGTTAATTTTATTAGAGAAGGAGGGGTTAAGTGTGTCCCTAGGGGTGTGATCTCTGCTGTTACACAGGGGAGAATGACAGACGGCTGTGTTTACATTAGCCGCCTGCCTTTCTCCCGGTGTAACCGACGATCGCGAGTGAGCGGGAGGGGGGGGGTCTGTGAGCGAGCGGGAATGGGAGAGCACCTCCGGCAGCGCGCGCTCGCTCCCTAGAGCCTCACAGGCTAGCGACGTAGACCTACGTCACTTTGCCTGTGAGGGGCTGACTGCAGACGTAAATAGTCGTTAGGCAGTCGGCAAGTGGTTAATGTCTAAACCGTTGGCAACAAAAGTGAGTACACCCCTAAGTGACAATGTCCAAATTGGGCCCAATTAGCCATTTTCCCTCCCCGGTGTCATGTGACTTGTTAGTGTTACAAGGTCTCAGGTGTGAATGGGGAGCAGGTGTGTTACATTTGGTGTTATCACTCTCACTCTCTCATACTGGTCACTGGAAGTTCAACATGGCACCTCATGGCAAAGAACTCTCTGAGAATCAGAAAAAAAGAATTGTCGCTCTAAATAAAGATGGCCTAGGCTATAAGAAGATTGCCAAGACCCTTAAACTGAGCTGCAGCACAGTGGCCAAGACCATACAGCGGTCTAACAGGACAAGTTCAACTCAGAACATGATTCGCCATGGTCCACCAAAGAAGTTGAGTGCACGTGCTCAGCATCATATCCAGAGGTTGTCTTTGGGAAATAGATGTATGAGTGCTGCCAGCATTGCTGCAGAGGTTGAAGGGGTGGGGGGGTCAGCCTGTCAGTGCTCAGACCATACGCCACACACTGCATCAAATTGGTCTGCATGGCTGTCATCCCAGAAGGAAGCCTCTTCTAAAGATGATGCACAGGAAAGCCTGCAAACAGTTTGCTGAAGACAAGCAGACTAAGGACATGGATTACTGGAACCATCTCCTGTGGTCTGATGAGACCAAGATAAACTTATTTGGTTCACAAGCATGTGTGGCAGCAACCAGGTGAGGAGTACAAAGACAAGTGTGTCTTCCCTACAGTCAAGCATGGTGGTGGGAGTGTCATGGTCTGGGGCTGCATGAGTGCTGCCGGCACTGAGGGGCTACAGTTCATTGAGGGAAACATGGATGCCAACATGTACTGTGACATACTGAAGCAGAGCATGATCCCCTCCCTTCAGAGACTGGGCCACAGGGCAGTATTCCAACATGATAACGACCCCAAACTCACCTCCAAGATGACCACTGCCTTGGTAAAGAAGCTGAGGGTAAAGGTGATGGACTGGCCAAGCATGTCTCCAGACCTAAACCCTATTGAGCATCTGTGGGGCATCCGCAAATGGAAGATGGAGGAGTGCAAGGTCTCTAACATCCACCAGCTCTGTGATGTCATCATGGAGGAGGGGAAGAGGACTCCAGTGGCAACCTGTGAAGCTCTGGTGAGCTCCATGCCCAAGAGGGTTAATGCAGTGCTGGAAAATAATGGTGGCAAGACAGAAGTTTGACACTTTGGGCCCAATTTGGACATTTCACTTAGGGGTGTACTCACTTTTGTTGCCAGCGGTTTTGACATTAATGGCTGTGTGTTGAGTTATTTTGAGGGGACAGTAAATTTACACTGTTATACAAGCTGTACACTCACTACTTTACATTGTAGCAAAGTGTCATTTCTTCAGTGTTGTCACATGAAAAGATAGAATAAAATATTTACAAAAATGTGAGGGATGCACTTACTTTTGTGAGATACTGTAATTTCTTCATTTTCCAAAAAAGTGTGACACAAAATTACAACTTCAAAAAACTTTCCATGCCTCTTATTAAATGGACCGTCTACTTTCCAAAAAGAGGGTGATTTGGGGGTTATTTGTACTGTCCTGGGATTTTAAGGCCTCAATAAATGAGATTGTTTGTCATTACATCAGGATTGATCAATTTTCAGATATACAGGTGAGGGTATACAGATATATATATATATATACGGGTGCATCTCATAAAATTACAATAACATCAAAAAGTTAAATTATTTCAGTAATTCGATTCAAAAAGGTAAACTCCTATATTTTAGAGATGGGCTGTAAGTTAAAATGGTAAGTATACCGATAAGGAGGAATGCCTGGTTTCCAATATACATAGTCTACTGGATAAGATGATAGAGGAGTAAAAGACGGCGTCCGTGCTGAGAGCCCATGAGCGCCACAATGATTCACAAGTGGTCCAGGAGGAGTCTTTACACAGGTGTATAGACAGGTATTGTGTACCTGCTATAGGTGAGTATTTGCATGGCTAGAGGTCATGCGGAGTAGGATATAAGTATCAATCTGGTGTATAGAGTATTTCAAGGATGGAGGTCTGTAACCTCGTATTTGGGAAAGGCAGCCTTATCGGTATACTTACCATTTTAACTTACAGCCCATCTCTCTCTATATGAAGACTCCCCATGGCACATTTCATGTTCTTAACTTTGGTTGATCCCCTGAAGAAGGGTATTAACCCGAAACGCGTAGGGTCCTGTCCGGTTCTCTGCACCAGCTGTACCTAGGAGTCTTCTATGCTGAGGATGGTCTGTTTTTGCATGCAATTTTAATCTGTTATGTATACCCAGTTGTTAACTGGTTGGAACATTAATCTGTTGTACATTTATCTTTTTCTTCTTTGTATAAATAAAGTTTGATTATCTTATTACTCAGTTGTATACTTTTTTCAGTGTCTAGTGGCATTTATAGTCCCAAACAATTGGGGGTACCCTCCTTGTCTCTACTTACCGGGATGATGGCCACTAGCACTGGGTACTAGGTGATAGGATTAAATATCCTCTTAATTACTGAAATAAACTAACTTTTTCATGATATTCTAATTTTATGAGATGCACCCGTATATCCCATATTTTGTGGACTCTATATACAACTTTCACACAAACCAATAAGCCCCCGTTCACACTAAGGCGACCTGTGAGGCGACCTGGTCGCCTCACAGGTCGCCGTAGGTCGCCTCCCATAGGGAAGCTGCGGACCCGTTCTAATAGGACCGACACAAGTCGCTCCGACTTAGAAAAAGGGTCCGGAGCTTCTTTGGGGCGACCCGGAGGCGACCGCCATAGACTTCAATGTTATGAAGTCCGTGGCGGCTGCTCCGAGGTCGCGGCGCGCTGCTCGCACCACGACCTCGGAGGTCGCCACCCGAAGTCGGATCGCTTGCATGTGAACGGGGGCTAAATATACACTTATTGTTTTATTTTTTGTTTTTTTGTTTTTTTTACCAAGGCTTTAGGCAGAATACATTTTTGAAGAAATTTGATTTTATTGGATATGTTTTATAAAAGAATAAATAATAAAAAAACAGATTTGAGTTATTTTTTTTTTAACCAAATAAATGTAGCAGAATCCATTTTGGCCTACATTTATGAAGAAAGCTTATTTATTTTGTAAAATTTTAAAACATAAACTAAGAAAAACTTGTTTTTATTTTCAAAATGTTTGGTATTTTTTTTTCCGATAATTTAGAAAAAAAAAAAAAAAAAAACACAGTGGTGATCAAATACCACCAAACGAAAGCTCTATTTGTGCAAAAGAAAAATATATAAATTTAATTTGGGTACAGTGTTGCATGACTGCACAATTGCCAGTTAAAGTAGCGCAGTGCTGAATAGAAAAAAAATGCCCTGGTCATAAAGGGGGGAAAACATTGTGAGTAATTTCTTATTACTGTCCAATACATATTCCATCTGTATCTTTATAACAGTGATGATCTTTTTTTTTTTCCTTAAGAATTGTGACCCTCCTGTAATCGCAGTCCTGGGATCTGGCGGAGGACTCCGCGCCATGGTTGGTTTTCTGGGTACAATTTCGAAACTGGCCGAACTCAACCTTTTAGGTGCCGTTACTTACATTGCTGGGATATCTGGATCCACATGGTATGTACATTATAACAATTCATACAGCAATTTGTTACTTCCATGATATAACAGTTATTGTTGCTTTTTATCCATTTTGAGTCTGGGACTCTTTGAAATTTTTTGCACATACTTAACCACTTAAGCCCCGGAAGATTTTACCCCCTTCCTGACCAGGGGGTATTTTGCGATTCGGCACTGCGTGAATTTAACAGACAATTGTGCAGTCGTGCGACGCTGTACCCAAACAAATGTGACGTACTTTTTTTTCCCACAAACAGAGCTTTCTTTTGGTGGTATTTGATCACCGGTGCGATTTTTACTTTTTGCGCTATAAACAAAAAAAAGAACGACAATTTTGCAAAAATAACAATATTTTTCACATTTTTTTATATGAAATCCCCCCCCCCCCCCAAAAAAAAATGTAAAAATCAAAATTTTTTTAAATTTTTGGACAATTTGTTTTCTGTTACCTATGTTTGGTAAAAAAAAATCACAATAAGCGTATTTTGATTGGTTTGCGCAAAAGTTATTGCGTTTACTAACTAAGGGAAAGATTTTTGTAATTTTTGTTTTTTTAATGGCGGCGATCTGCGATTTTTTTTGCGGTACTGTGACATTGCGGCGGACAGATCGGACCCTTGACTGACATTTTTGACACTTTTGGGGGTACCAGTGACATTACTACAGTAATCAGTGCTATACATATGCACTGTTACTGTAAAAATGACACTGGGAGGGAAGGGGTTAACTTTATTGGAGAGGGAGGGGTTAAGTGTGTCCCTAGGGGCGTGTTTCTAACTGTCATTGGATGTGGCTAGTGGTGTAATAGCACAGATCAACGGTCCTACATAGCAGGACCGAGTGATCAGTGCTTTTACACAGGGGAGAATGACAGGCGGCTTTGTTTACACTAGCCGCCTGCCTTTCTCCCTCTCTGCCCGACGATCGCGAGTGACCTACGGACATCGGGTCGGCCGGTCACACGCGCCGGCTTCGTCGGGTACGAGCAGGGGTGGGAGCGCGCCTCCGGCGGCGCGCGCTCGCCCCCTATTCACTCCCAGGCTAGTGACGTACCGATACGTCACTTTGCCTGGGAGGGGATGACCGCCGCTGTATATAGTCGGGCGGCGGTCGGCAAGTGGTTAAATCTGCATTTTTTCGTTTTTTTTTTTGCAGAAAAAAATAAAATAAATTTTAAACCCACATACAACTAAAAAAATTTCTGAAAACAGAGGCCTTGTACAATAAAATGGTGGCAGTTGCAATTTTCTTTTCCCGACAGCTCCATGTCAGCCTACCACTGGGTATGCTCCGCCCACACCCCCACCTGCAGGACCTAACTCATAAATTGGACTCCCTCCCTTCATTTTTTAAAACTGTTAATTCTGGTGAAATGATTATCTCTTTAGCCGGAGGCCAAAATAAACCATATTTTGTTTCCGCATTATCCCACCCTGGTTAGCTAGTTAGTTCCCAGTGGTAGGTTGATATGGAGCTGTCAGGAAAATGAAACATCAAATACTTACCGCAATTTTCCTTTTCTGACGAGCTCCATGTCAGCGATAACTCCCATCAAGGTGCGGAAATCAGGTTATGGAACACCGGCCTGAGGCAGAGAGTCAAATAAATGAGTTAGGTCCTGCAGGTGGGGGTGTGGGAGGAGCATACCCAGTGGTAGGCTGACATGGAGCTGTCAGGAAAATGGAAAATTTAATGTAAAATACTTTCCACAATTTTTCTTTTTCTGATGAGCTCCATGTTAGCGAAGACTCCCACCCAGGTGCAGAAATCGAGTTATGGAACACCAGCCTGAGGGAGGGCAGGGGGGATATGGGCGGAGCATGCCCAGTGGTAGGCTGAAATGGAGCTGTCAGGAAACCAGAAAATGGAAAATTGAATACTTATAGAAATTTTCCTTTCATGACGAGCTCCATGTCAGCACAGACTCCCACCCAGGTGCGGAAATCAAGTTATGGAACGCCGGCCTGAGGGGGGAGTCAAATTTATGAGTTAGGTCCTGCAGATGGGGGTGTGGGTGGAACATGCCCAGTGGTAGGCTGATATGGAGCTTTCAGGAAAATGGAAAATAGAATTTTAAATACTTACCGTAATTTTCCTTTCCTGACGAGACCCATGTCAGCACAGACTCCCACCCAGGTGCAGAAATCAAGTTATGGAATGCCGGTCTGAGGGAAGGAATTAAATACATGAGATCCTGCAGGTGGGGGTATGGGCGGAGAATGCTCAGTGGCAGGCTGACATGGAGCTGTCAGGAAAATGGAAAATTGAATATCAGATACTTACCGTAATTTTCCTTTCCCGATTAGCTAAATATCAGCACAGACTCCCCCGCAGGTGCGGAAATCAAGTTATGGAATGCCGGCCTGAGTGAGGGAGTAAAATTTGGGAGTTAGGTCCTGCATGTGGGGGTGTGGGTGGGGCATACCCAGTGGTAGGTTGAAGTGGAGCTTTCAGGAAAATGGGAAATTGAATATCAAATACTTACCGCAATTTTCCTTTCCTGATGAGCTCCATGTCAGCACTAGAGATGGCCTTGCGGTTTGCCCGGCGGTCGGTTCGCGGCAAATTTTGCTTGTTCATTACCCGCCAAATTTGTAAACACATGGCGTTGTTCGCGGCGGCCAAATTAGTTTACATTGGGGAGAACTTTGATTCATGACATAACCGTCAGGTGGAACGGGACAGCCAATTAAAACATTTCAGCACATGGACATGCCCACTACCCTATAAATAGACCTGAGCTGTCGGCCATTTCACATTCCACTTTCTGCCAGCATAGGGAGAGGTCTGCTGTGCTCATGAGGGAGAGTTTGCTAGACACAAATAGGTCCGTGAAGATCCTCAAAAGTCCTTTTCAGGGCTGGTATTTCGGTATAGGTCCAGTCTCTTTTCAGGTTAGGGGCAGGTATCTAGTCTGTGCTTTAGGGGCAGTTAGAGAGATCGGCAGCAGTCACACACATCGCTCTGTTAATGTCCACAAAAGTCCTTTTCAGGGCTGGTATTTCGGTATAGGTCTACTAGTATCTTCTCAGTATAGGCACAGGTATCCAGTCGGTGCTTTAGGGGCAGTTATAGATCGGCAGCAGTCACACAAATCGCTCTGGTAATGTCCACAAAAGTTCTTTTCAGGGCTGGTATTTCGGTATAGGTCCAGTCTCTTTTCAGGTTAGGGGCAGGTATCCAGTCTGTGCTTTAGGGGCAGTTAGAGAGATCGGCAGCAGTCACACAAATCACTCTGTTATTGTCCACAAAAGTAATTTAAAGGGCTGCAAATCTTTTGGTATTGCTGTGCAGTGCACAAAAAAAAGAGGGGGGGGATTCCCAACCTTGATCTCAAGTTGTGGCTGCCTAAGGGCCCCCCACCGAGATACATCAAGGACCTTTACCAAGGCACCTCACTCTCCACATACACGAACTTAGTGAAAAAATGTAACCTCCCGCCGAAGGCCTTCCACACATATCTCCAAATACGGTCCTTCTTACGCTCCGAAGCCATTCCACACTTTATTACACTCCCTTCCCCTATCCACGAATATCTTCAGGATCTCCCTGGCTCCTCCAAGGGTATAACCCTCTTCTACAAAACACTTACCCAACTAGGTCACTTCTCTAAAACACACACCATGCTTAAATGGGAACAGACCCTACAAAAAACATTCCCTTCCTCTCACTGGTTGAAGGCCTTCTCGTCCACGTACTCGGCCACTAAATGCGTCACGCATTGGGAACAACATGTTAAACTGACCCACCATTGGTACCTAACGCCATATAGGCTTTCCAAGATCTACCCTTCCCACCCGCCCTCCTGTTGGAGGGAATGTGGGGAGTGTGGCACCCTCTTCCACACTATGTGGGCCTGCCTATCTCTCAGGTCATTCTGGAATAAAATTTTCTCACTAATATCTGAATTGTGTAATCAACAGGTGTCCCCCGAACCTGACCTGGCCCTCTTACATATCCGTATCCAGGAATTTCGGCTAGCCGTTAGACCGGTGATAATTCACACTCTTTTAGCAGCCAAACTCACCATCACTAGACTGTGGAAGTCCACCACAGCCCCCTTGATAGAGGACACCATTGACACCCTGAACCAACAGTGTTATATGGAACGTATCCTTTCCCGCATTTCCTTGAACACTAAGGCATTTCACAAGAAATGGGATGTTTGGCTCCAGCACCCTAAACGTACAGTTATCATTTGATGTAGTATTGATTACCTGCTTTCATATGAGGTGGATCTAATTACATTGTCCTCTCCACTACCCTCCTAACTTCTTAACCGCTTTATGTTTACCCTACCCTCCTCATGTGTCCTCCCCTACCTCCCCCCACACTCACCAGTTTCTTTCCCTCTACAGTGGCAGTATTGGTAACATGCTCATTGAAGCCCGCAAGTTGTTTACTATTTCATGTTCGTCAGGGTGGACAACCCCCCCTGTGTCACAGCTTGTTCCCATTGGGGTGCCTGGGGGGGAAGTCCGCCGTTATTCCAGGCTACTGTTACAATACCTTTCACATGAGTTTCGTGAGAACAATTATTGATGGTTATGTGTTATACCTTTTTGTCTGCATTTTTGCAATTGTTCTGAACATCTTCTCTAGCATGAAGGAAATGTCTGTTAACTGCCTTTTATGAACGCTTATGTTCCTGTTAAAATCAATAAAAATCTATTGAAAATAAAAAAGAGGGGGGGGAGGGGTAATCCACAGTAAATTATACTTTGTAGAAAGCATATTATAGTGGATTAGTAGTATTATTATGCACTGTGCAGCATTGTGACAGGTGTGGTGACTGAGTGTTGCTGCAGCAATACTACAAACAGTGCCAAACTCCCTGGCCAATTTTTTGAACAACTGGTGTGATAGACCAGTGGCCCCCCAATACCACATATTGAAGTGGGGTGTTATTTAACAGTATTCTTTTCTAAGATTGTATTTTAGTCCTGCAAATATTTGGCCTCTTTTGCTGTGTTAACTGTGCTACACACAGTGACAACAGTTACTGGCCAATTATTTGTAGAACTGGTGTGATAAACCTGTGGCCCCCCCAATACCACAGATTGAAGCAGGGTGTTATCTACCTTTTGGGCATTTTTTGGGGGTCTTTGGAGGCAGGCAAAATATCTGAACTTCTGTATAGGGGTATATATACACACACACTTATATGTATTTATACACATACACACATATATATATGTGTATGTGTATATATACATATAAGTGTGTGTGTGTATATATACCCCTACACAGAAGTTCTGATGTTATGCCTGCCTCCAATAACCCCCAAAAAATGCCCAAAAAAATGCTTGCTACAAAACCGGCAAGGTGTGAAAATAGCGGAGTCATATCCCTGTTCTATAAGTGACCTAAGAGAAACAATCTTTTTTTTTTTCTGGTTCTGGACATGCTACAGAGCTGAAACCTGAAATCTTTTTTTTTTTCAATAATTTTTTTAATAATTGGCTCTCTATCAAAAATGACAATTTTTAAGAACTTTTTTGTGTGTGATTAATAGTCTCTGGGACATGACCCAGAACCCTAGGCACTTTTTAGGGGCATTTATTGGATTTTCGGGCCTCAAAATGGGGTTTTATTGATTACCGAAGTTCGGGTCCCATTGATTTCAATGGGGTTCTGAAATCCGGGCCAAACTTTCTGGAAGTTCTGGTCTTCTGGTCGAACCGAACTTTTGAAAAGTTCAATTATCCCTAATGGTCCAGCAAACATGGCCAGAGCTTGCACACTTTGCAATGGAACTGTTGGCTTGCCCCCCGTCCAGTGTCCTGCCCGAAAGGACGTTCAGCGCATCAGGGGGGATCGTGACTGATAAGCGCACTCGCCTAGCTCATGACAGTGTAGACTACCTCACATTTATAAAAATGAATGAGGCATGGATCTCTGAGGAATTCAACACATGTGATCAGTAGACCATGTTTCATTGAAATTCCTCATGCCAGGCCACAAATATCCGCCAGACCGCCATCCACCCACAGCAATTCCTGGTCCTTTGCTTCGCTACATACAGCGGCATAAAAGGCATTTCATGTCCATTGAATGGCAAATTTTTGGGGCCTTTCAGGGCCAACAATTCTTTTTTCTGTCAATGCCTAATGTACCTCCAGCCATCAAATACACTACGTTCTTTGCTGTCAGTTAAACCCATGTGAGCTAATTTTTGGGGCCTATACAGGCCGACACTTACTTCTGTATCCTGCAAATGCCTAATGTACCTTCAGCCACAGAATACTGCATTCTTAGCTGTCATGTAAACCCATGTCTGCTAATTTTTGGGGCCAATACTGGCCGACACTTACTTCTGTATCCTGTGAATGTCTAATGTACCTTCAGCCATCAAATACACAACGTTCTTTGCTGTCTGTTAAACCTATGTGGGCTAATTTTTCGGGCCTATACAGGCCGTCACTTACTTCTGTATACAGTGAATGCCTAATGTACCTTCAGCCAAAGAATACAACGTTATGAGCTGTCAGGTAAACCCATGTGGGCTAATTTTTGGGGCTAATACTGGCCAACACTTACTTCTTTATCCTGTGAATGCCTAATGTACCTTCAGCCACAGAATACAACGTTCTTAGCTGCGAGGTAAACGCATGTGGGCTAATTTTTGAGGCCTGGAATGGCCGACACTTACTTCTGTATCCTGTGAATGCCTAATTTTGGGTCAATGGGTCTGTAAAGGTTCCGCCAAATTGTGGAATGATGCGGACCAATTTTACAGGTGTGAATGGACCCTATATGTATTTGACATGTATTTACCGGCTGCTGTCAGTTCTGGCTGATTTATGAAAAAAATATATATATATTTTTTGCTGTAAAAAAAAAAATAAATAAAATTTAGGGCAACTTTTTCAATTGCAATACTTCTGTTATGACATTGTCCATGTGCTGGGACTATTTGTGCACAGCTAGTACGTCTTTTGTGCCTGCAAATAGGACTTAAAGGTTTTTAAAGTTTGCCTCCCATTAAAGTCAATAAGGCCCACCGCGAACTTGCAGTTCGCGGACTTTTGAGAACATTTGCAGCTGATGTTCGCGAACCGCCCCGGCCGATGTTCGTCCATCACTACTGAGAACATCTATCAATAGACCTCATAGGTTAATTGGAAACAGCTGGGCTGCTTGATCCACACCACCACAAGTGTAGAAAGGGTTAAGTCTCTTGTTCTTCACTTCCTAGCAAACAACTTAATGGATGTCAACTTATCTTCCGGACACTCTCACTAGCATCCCCTTTCAACTGACACCCGTCCACTGACTATCCTAGGAGCAGGGGTGGCCCAGCCTCAGGTCAGGCCCCTTGACACAAATTTCTGTACTCACTGTACTGCAGAGACAGATCCTCCAGTGTCTCCCCTCCTAGTAGATTCTCTGGACCTCCGGGTTCAGTTCCTCACTGCTACTCTCAAGGCCCTCAGGATGACCCCCTGAGGCCGCATGGCACCTCTACAGAGGAGGAGGCAGCCGCCCCCTCCCTCCGGGACTCCGCTATCCAGACGAAAGACCTTAAGCACATGTGCTCCTGGCTTTTATACAGTATCCCAGCATGCACTGAGGTGACTTTTCCTCTGCCAATCATCAAGGCTGTATCAAAAGCCTGTGCACTCATTTGTCAGGTTTCCTCCCACTGATCAACATGCCTCCCTATTGGGCCAGCGTGAAAGACTCTGCAGACAGAAAAAGTTGCATCCTGAGCACAATGAGCAGACCTCACTAGCAGATCCTGCTCTCTGATAGGCAGAGAACAATATAGATTTACCTGCAGCCCCTCTGGTAAGCAGACACAGCTCAAAACTATACTTACTCACTAGCACCTACCTACTACATAGCAGGGTGCTACACTTAGATCATACTAAGCACATTGTTGCAACCATCAATGTAAGCCAATAGTATTGTATGGTCAAATAAAACAAAACAGTCCGTTGAAAAAAATAGACTACATGTTAAAAACATAGTTGCATCCAATAAGCTCAACGCATTTAGTGGATACGTTCCACTTAATCAGGAGCGGACGCAGACCATATCTGTAAAAGATAGCAATGTTTTCTAAAATGGTGGAAAAAGAGTAAAGGCGGGAGGAAAATAAATATCCACCCTGAGGTACTTACATACCTGTTAAAAATTAAAAACATGCGATACTACAAACGCAAGGCTGCTAGGAACATCTACCCCGGGAGCTGAGGTGATGGAGACCTGAGGAGAGGCCGGGTACAGAAACCCCCCCCCCAGGGGAGAGGAGGCTTCCATATTAACACGGATAATGGTGCAGAAAAGTACATCCAAATATACCTATAAAATGAATAAGTAATGTGTAACTAACATGTATTGAAGTGATACTAGTATGGTGGGTGAGTGTAATTACTGCCCATTGGGGACTAGGAAAGGGGCAACTATGTGGCAAATGAGGTTTAATATTGATAAATGTAAAGTTATGCACTTGAGGTGTAAGAATATGCATGCATCATACATACTAGGGGGAGTACAACTGGGGAAATCCATAGCGGAGAAGGATCTGGGGGAATCCATAGCATTGAAGGATCTGGTGGAATCCATAGCGGAGAAGGATCTGGGGTAATCAATAGCAGAGAAGGATCTGCGGGAATCCATAGCAGAGAGGGATCTGGGGGAATCCATAGCAGAGAGGGATCTGGGGGAATCCATAGCGGAGAAGGATCTGAGGGAATCCATAGCATTGAAGGATCTGGGGGAATCCATAGCGGAGAAGGATCTGGGGGAATACATAGCATTGAAGGATCTGGGGGAATCCATGGCATTGAAGGATCTGGGGGAATCCATAGTGGAGAAGGATCTGGGGAAATCCATAGCGGAGAAGGATCTGGGGAAATCAATAGCAGAGAAGGATCTGCGGGAATCCATAGCGGAGAAGGATCTGGGGAAATCAATAGCAGAGAAGGATCTGCGGGAATCCATAGCAGAGAGGGATCTGGAGGAATCCATAGTGGAGAAGGATCTGGGGGAATCCATAGCATTGAAGGATCTGGGGGAATCCATAGCGGAGAAGGATCTGGGGGAATACATAGCATTGAAGGATCTGGGGGAATCCATGGCATTGAAGGATCTGGGGGAATCCATAGTGGAGAAGGATCTGGGGAAATCCATAGCGGAGAAGGATCTGCGGGAATCCATAGCGGAGAGGAATCTGGGGAAATCCACAGCAGAGAACGATCTGCGGGAATCCATATCGGAGAAGGATCTGCGGGAATTCATAGCGGAGAAGGATCTGCCGGAATCCATATCGGAGAAGGATCTGGAGGAATCCATAGCAGAGTAGGATCTAGGGGAATCCATAGTGGAGAAGGATCTGGG
This sequence comes from Pelophylax lessonae, assembly GCF_965119305.1. Taxonomy (NCBI): domain Eukaryota; kingdom Metazoa; phylum Chordata; class Amphibia; order Anura; family Ranidae; genus Pelophylax; species Pelophylax lessonae. The sequence goes on from NC_138768.1 coordinate 884,298,653, forward strand.
GGAATCCATAGAGGAGAAGGATCTGGGGGAATCCATAGAGGAGAAGGATCTGGGGGAATCCATAGAGGAGAAGGATCTGGGGGAATCCATAGCGGAGAAGGATCTGGGGGAATCCATAGAGGAGAAGGATCTGGGGGAATCCACAGTGGAGAAGGATCTGGGGGAATCCATAGCGGAGAAGGATCTGGGGGTTCTGGTAAATCCTAAGCTTAATAATAGCATGCGATGCTAAGCTGGGGTTTCCAAAGCAAGCAAAGTCCTTTCTTGTATAAGAGAGGCATGGACTCCAGAGAGAGAGATATCATTTTGCCCCTGTACAAATCATTAGTAAGACCTCATCTGGAATATGCTGTTCAGTTTTGGGCTCCAGTTCTCAAAAAGGATATCAGGGAACTGGAGAAAGTGCAGAGAAGGGCAACTAAAAGGATAAGAGGCATGGAGGAGCTCAAATATGGGGAGAGATTAGAGAAACTGAATTTATTCTCTCTTGAGAAGAGGAGATTAAGGGGGGATATGATCTCCATGTATAAATACATAAGGGGGGATATGATCTCCATGTATAAATACATAAGGGGGATATGATCACCATATATAAATACATAAGGGGGATATGATTACCATGTATAAATACATAAGGGGGGATATGATCACCATGTATAAATACATAAGGAGGGATATGATCACCATGTATAAATACATAAGGGAGAGATATGATCACCATGTATAAATACATAAGGGGGGGATATGATCACCATGTATAAATACATAGGGGGGGGGGTATGATCTCCATGTATAAATACATAAGGGGGGATATGATTACCATGTATAAATACATAAGGGGGGATATGATCACCATGTATAAATACATAAGGGGGGGGGGGGTATGATCACCATGTATAAATACATAAGGGGGGGATATGATCACCATATATAAATACATTAGGGGGATATGATTACCATGTATAAATACATAAGGGGAGGCATGATCACCATATATAAATACATAAGGGGGGATATGATCACCATATATAAATACATAAGGGGGATATGATTACCATGTATAATACATAAGGGGGGATATGATCACCATGTATAAATACATAAGAGGGGATATGATCACCATATATAAATACATAAGGGGGATATGATTACCATGTATAATACATAAGGGGGGATATGATCACCATATATAAATACATAAGGGGGGATATGATCACCATGTATAAATACATAAGGGGGGATATGATCACCATGTATAAATACATAAGGGGGGATATGATCTCCATGTATAAATACATAAGGGGGGATATGATCTCCATGTATAAATACATAAGGGGGGATATGATCTCCATGTATAAATACCTAAGGGGGTATATGATCTCCATGTATAGATACATAAGGGGTCCATATAGTGAACTTGGTGTTGAGTTGCTCACTTTAAGGTCAACACAGAGGACAAGGGGGCGCTCTTTACGTCTAGAGGAAAAGAGATTTCGTCTCCAAATACGGAAAGGTTTCTTCACCGTAAGAGCTGTGAAAATGTGGAATAGACTCCCTCCAGAGGTGGTTCTGGCCACTAGATTACTTTAAAAAAGACCTGGATTCTTTCCTAGGTGTACATAATATAACTGGGTACTAAAATTTATTGGTAAAGTTGATCCAGGGAATATCCGATTGCCTCTCGGGGGATCAGGAAGGAATTTATTTCCCCTGCTGTAGTAAATTGGATCATGCTTTGCTGGGTTTTTTCATTTTCTTCTGGATTAACTGTGGGTATAGGATTGTGTATATGGGATTGTATGGTTGGGGCGGGTATAGGATTGTGTATATGGGATTGTATGGTTGGGGCGGGTATAGGATTGTGTATATGGGATTGTATGGTTGGGGAGGGTATAGGATTGTGTATATGGGATTGTATGGTTGGGGTGGGTATAGGATGGTGTATATGGGATTGTATGGTTGGGGAGGGTATAGGATTGTGTATATGGGATTGTATGGTTGGGGTGGGTATAGGATTGTGTATATGGGATTGTATTGTTGGGTTTTCAGTACTGTTTTTTTTTTTTTTTTTTTTTTTTATTGGTTGAGCCAAATGGACATTTGTCTTTATTCAACTTCACTAATTACAGTATGTAACTATGTAACTATATAACTATATAACTATATAATTATGTAACTATATAACTATGTAACTATGTAACTATATAACTATGTAACTATGTAACTATATAACTATGTAACTATGTAACAAGGCGTGAGTGAATTGGGGGACATGATTGTGAAACCATAAACAAGAGTAACAGAAAATAGTGCAGGCAGTGTAAAGATATTGATTGGAGTTCATGCAATTACCAAAGGAGATGACAGAGAAAGTAAAAGTATAAAGGATGCTAAAAAAAATTGAAGAAAGAAAAGATCCCTCAAAGTGTTACATTATGTTCCCACATGGAGCCGTACACCGGGGTGTGATGTGCATTGTGCCCAGATGCGCAATAATGAAACACCTCAAACCAAGGGGGGTTCCTAAAGCAGCCCGGCCCGACCATAGGCTCCTCCCAGCGTCACACTGGGCATGGTGAGAGAGGAAATGAAGGAGAAAACTTACTTATTTACAACATTTTATAACCGAAACGAAGAAAAACGTTTTTTTTTTTTTTTTTTTTAACATTTTCCATATTTTTTGTTTAGCAAAAGATAAACAATCCAGAGGTAATCAAAAACCACAGAAAGAAATCTCTATTTGTGGGAAAAACATTCCTCATTTACAGAGCAGTCCCCCTTACCTCACAGCCCCCTTTACATTACAGTGCCCCTTTACAGAGCAGTGCCCTTTACAACAACCCCCCTTTACATTACAGTGCCCCCTTTACAGAGCAGTCACCTTTACAACAGCCCCCTCTTTACATTACAGTGCCCCATTTACAGTGCAGTCCCCTTTACATCACAGCCCCCATTACATTACAGCCCCCCATTATGGAGCAGTCCCCTTTACATCACAGCCCCCTTTACATTACAGTGCCCCTTTACATCACAGCCCCCCTTTAAATTACAGCCACCCTTTATGAAGCAGTCCCCTTTACATCACAGTGCCCTTTACAACAACCCCCCTTTACATTACAGTGCCCCCTTTACATCACAGCCCCCCCCCCCTTATATCACAGTGCCCTCTTTACAGTGCGATGCATTTTACATCACAGTCCCCCTTTACATTACAGCCACCCTTTACATTACAGTGCCCCCTTATGGAGTATTCCCCTTACATCACTGCCCCCCTTTACATCACAGTCCCCCTTTAAAATTCTGCATTTCAAGAAAGGTTTCCTGAATCCATCCTGAATCGTTGCTGATGGTCCATGTTCTCTGACGGGCTCACAGGTGAAATAATAATTAGTTCTCACCATTAGTAATGAGTACAGCTGTGATTGTGCTTGTAATGTACTGCTGGCCAACATGTGGCCATTTGGTACTGCAAAGGGCCATCACCCAGAAAGTACCAAATGGCCACATGTTGGTCAGCAGGACATTACAAGCTTCAGGATGGACCCAGGAAACCTTTCTTGAAATGCAGAATTTCATCCTCTGGGATTACCGTCCAGCTGAGTATCCATGGATGATATCGAACGTTTTTAGACCCACATGTTATATGGTATCTGGGTCCATATCGCCTGGTGAGCATATCCCAGTATCTATGGTGGTGGGGGTGCTTATCGCACATCTCATCCGGTCACCTATATTTATTCACTGGATTGAATCATCTTCACCTACATTGAAAGTTTTCACTTCCTAACACTTGGGACTTATTTTCATTTACTGTATTTATTGGAAGATACATTGTTCCATCTGTATCACAATTGTTTTCTGAGCGCTGCACTGGTTATTTTTTCCATGGTAAATGAATAACTTACCTCTGAAACATCCAACTTATTACTTTACCATTCCAGGTGTATGTCCTCTCTGTATTCTGATGATATCTGGTCAGACGTTTCACACATGGAATATCTGGAGAATCGGTTATGTAAGAGAATGAAGTCAGAGAATGAACGGGAATGGACAAAGCCATGGGAGAAGATCAAAAAGACATTTGGCGGAGATTCTTACTCTCTGACAGATCTTTGGGCCTATACATTCGTCTTCTCTGTCATGAATAGAGTAAGTACAAGCTGGGTCCTCTCCAAGTTTTGGAACATAGGAGCTCTGGGAGACTTTCCTTTGTCTTCCCGATTAATGGGGGTATCACAGTCTTTGTTTTTCGCAGATCATCAGTTTTTGTTGTTTCTACATCCTGCCTTAGGGTCGGTTCACACCAAAACGTGGTGCGGGAAAGGCACAGCCTGTGTGCGTTTCCAGAACCTCAGGTGAATGCATTGCCCTTGCAAGACTGTGCAGGTGCCAAAGAATTGGTACCAATGCTGATCCAGAAGCATCAGTGGTGTATCATCCATGGATGCAGGGTGTTCTCTGCACCTGGGCCCCGAGGAGGGGGGGGCACTGTGCTCTGACCCACCCTGAAAGCATGGGTGATATGTCCCGGGTTGTCGGTGATGATTGGTACAGCCATCGGGGCCCATCTTTTCTGCAATGGACAAATCATCAGTCAGAGCCTGGCAGAGAAGTGAGTAGAGGAAGTTTTCTTTTGCTTTCGGCTCTTTGTGAGATTGTCCATGCTATCACTGAACTGGTATCCGCGGCATCCCTTCAGACTAGAAAAATCAGCAGACAAGAAAAGTGAGAGGGGTGATTCTTCTACAGGATTCCATATGGATCAAGCAGTCAGGTAAGGAGCACCAGTGCCTCCTCCCCCACTAACTGGCAGTGCCGCCCAATCTGACCCCACTAAGCACCAGGACCCCCCATCTCCCCCCACAAAGCACCAAGACCCCACCATCTCTCCCCGTTAAGCACCAAGACCCCCATCTTTGAGCATCAGGACCCCCTATCTCCCCCTGTAGGCACCAGGACCCCATAACTCTCCAAATAAGAATCAGGACCCCCATCTCCCCCCACTAAGCACAAAGTCCCCCCATCTCTCCTCACTAAACACCATGATCCCCCATCATCCCCCACAAAGCACCAAGACCCCCATCTCTCCCCACTGAGCACCCTATCTCCCTCTTTAGGCACCAGAACCCCCTATCTCTCCCGACTAAGAACCAGGACCCCCCCCATCTCCCCCACTAAGCACAAAGTTCCCCCATCTCTCCTCAATAAAAACCATGACCCCCCATCATCCCCCACAAAGCACCAAGACCCCCCCATCTCTCCCCACTACGCACCAAGACCCCCATCTTTGAGCACCAGGCCCCCCTATCTCCCCCTTTAGGCACCAGAACCCCCTATCTCTCCCGACTAAGAACCAGGACCCCCATCTCCCCCCACTAAGCACAAAGTCCCCCCATATCTCCTCACTAAACACCATGATCCCCCATCATCCTCCCATAAGCTCCAAGACCCTCCATCTCTCCCCACTAAGCACCAAGACCCCCATATCTGAGCCCCAGGACCCCCTGTCTCCCCCATTAAGCATCAGGACAACTATCTCTCCTAACTAAGCACCATGACCCCCCATTTCCCCTCAATAAGCACCAAGACCCCCAATCTCTCCTCGTTAAACACCATGACCCCGATCATCCCCCACTAAGCACCATGACCCATCCATCTCTCCCCACAAAGCACCAGGATCCCCCATCTCCCCCCAAAAAAGCACCCAGGCCTCTATTTCTCCCCTCTAAGTACCAGAAACCCCCATCTCCCCCACTAAGCACCAAGACCCCTATTTCTCCCCTCTAAGTACCAGAACCCCCCATCTCCCCCACTAAGCACCAAGACCCCCCCATCTCTCCTCACTAAACAAATGTACATAATGAAAACTTGTAATAGATGGATTTGCCTATGTTTGACTCAACGCGATTCATGAGGATTCACTTCATCAGGAATATGCATAGTTCAAATATCTAGGGAAAATGTATATTCATAAATAACTGTATATTCAATAAATACATAGACCTCAAAAACCTATCAAAGGTATAGCTTACAATTGGGTATCAGCTATTTCAGGGGTCACATATTGTCCGGTGGTATGTCCATCCCAGGCACTGAGGGAGCGAGGCCTGCATGCGCCAGGCAGGTATATGAAATGGATGATGTGGTAAGGGTCTCCATAAGAGGATCTCAAAAAGTCTCCACTGACCATACTAGAGCCGGGATCGCACCCAACATCACGCTGGTACTTAAACATATGGGAAGCTGCCGGACTGACCTCGGCCGCCGCACAGCCTCCCCATTTATAGCACAGGTGGAGAACACGTGACAACACCCCGGCGCCAATGCTGGTGTCACATCCCGTCCGGAAATACGTGGCGCCGATGCACTGCAGCCGACACCCAACCCCACACCCACAACCCCGCCCAACTGGGTCAGGGAAGAGGGAAAGGAAGCAGATGGGATGCATCGCAGTGCCCAGAAATAAACAAAACCATGGAGAGGACAGCGACCCCAGCACTACGAGGCAATAAATGGGGAGGCTGTGCGGCGGCCAAGGTCAGTCCGGCAGCTTCCCATATGTTTAAGCACCAGCGTGACGCTGGGTGCGATCCCGGCTCTAGCGTTTATGCAGGTATACACTCTTTCTTGGCTTACCTTTTACCATTCCTATCACTCTCAATCTATTTGTTATATACACTTTCCATGGCTGTGTCAGCCAGCACTATAATCTGGACATCCTCTCTTCTCTGGTCTACATTACTCTCACTAGATATCTATTTTCTTGCACCCTTAATCTCTCACGTCAATCCTCACTCTTTTGTTGGTGACTTACAGTTGTATTCAAAATTATTCAACCCCCCCCAATGCTGTAACTGGGTTTTAGGGAATTTAGTGTACATTTGTAATTGTATTCAGAATGAAATCCTACAAGGACTTCTTAAAGAACCATATGCAACTAAAATGACATCAATTGGTTTTGTCGGGGTTATTGGGGGTTGATTAAAATAATAATAGGTAAAAAGAAAAATTATTTTTAAAGCCATGTATATTTCATATTATGGCTTCCATGTTGTTTCTAAGGTCAAACAAAGTTCATATATACTTGTTAAACAAAATGTCTCGTACAAGCTTACAAGAGAGCACAGAATTTCAACAATAGGGTCCTATACTTTCAGCAGACATTTCTATTTTCTTTTGTCATAAATAAGCTTATACATTGACATCTCTATCAGATAACAGAAGTTAAGGGGATGGTAGTGTCAGTCTGTCTATAAGTATTTAACAATAGACAATGGCTCAGTGTTTTTCAGCATACATTTAAAGATGAACCATATAAGTTTTCATAGATACATTATTATATGTGAGAAGATATTAGCTATAATTATGTTATTATATTATGTAAGGCATATACATATATATTTAGGAATATTGTATCACATTTTGGGTTTATATTCTCATGGTAGTCATCTTACTTAGACTTAAAACTAAAGTGAAAACGAATTACTTCATGTTAAGGCATGTGGTAGGAGTGTTTATATAAGAATTGCTTTGGACTGGTTTAATGCTCAAGGTGTCGTAAATATTCCCAAACCTAGACTATGTCTGACAGCCCTATGTCACAATCCAAATAAGTAATGGCTATTCACTAGCTAGAGATCAAGAGGTCATCAGATAAGAGTGGTAATTGTTCTAATAAGTATGTTAAATACAAAATCTAATGAACGGTACGATACTGCCCTCTGGAGGCGAAATACCAGGTGCAGTCTTGAGATAATTTCAGATTTCCCATATAAAAATATTATATTGTGTTAAATAATATAATTATTGGAATGGCATTACTTGCCCAGGTGAATTATGGAGATACAGGTGGACATTTATGTATGTACTGGGAGTCTAGACAAAGTTTTATGTTGTGTTATATGATTAATCTCACATATAGAGAAATCATTTAACTTTATTATCCAAGTATGGGGTTAATTATCAAAAGAGGTGTCTATGATCTCACCAGTTTAGGTATAGAATATCCCAACCAATTGGGATAATGTTTCATCCCTCTGGGTTTTACTTATGGTAATTTTTATAGCTCTTTGTTCTTACCATATAAAAGACCAACCCAGATGAGAGAGACGACACACTTTACACTACTGACAACACACCTCACACTTACATCACACACGCTAATACATTACTCGATAGACTCATTCAGGCATACTCTATCTTGATCTACATCATTCATCTGAAACTTGAAGGGAATCCACCATCTTAAGAAAGGCATCCATCTTAGGACTCTGGTACCGCCCATTTGAAGCTAGCGGCCATCTTAAGATCTTAAGTGTGGTAATTATGCCTTGCTATGTTATTTGATTTTATTCAACAATTGTTTATTCCTTCCTTATATGTTTTATATTGCATATTTAAGGGTAATGAGATTACAATCCCAGCCGTATAAACCATGGTAGATTTTTCTCTAAAAAGCTGATTTTTGTTTTTATACATTTTTATTAATATCAGATTAAATGCATTATTTGCAATTTTAAGTCTTCCGTTTTCCATGGCTTATTCTCATTTCATCTGCAGTGGAATGACTTTGGCTATGTGATTACGCAGACCATTGTAGTCTGTTTATATAGAACATTAATTTATGGCTTATATTATACCTGGGAAGAAATGGTAATCTTGCTTTCGTTTTACTTTCGTTTCATTTTGTTTTAGTTTCACTTTCATTATTGAGCTAAACATCACATTGCATTGATTATTTGAAGTTAGTATTTTTATGTAGAGTTATCTTTTTGTGTCACTTCTTGTTTGATCATATATCGTGTTTGCATGTCTTGAGAATAAATATTTTTATATATATTCCATGCTGTAGATTGTACTCACTAAGATTGGTATATGCTTTTAAAAAGAAATTAATCAATTAAAAAGAATTCTCGACATTGATTTATGGCAATAGGTGAAGACTCTCCTTTTTCACAGATCTTTGCTTATTAACCATGAATAAATACACTGCTATATTCAGAGCAGTATAAATATTCTGACATAAGTACGAGCGCAAGATATTTATTATTAAATATTCTTACAGTTTTGTAATACAGTAGTAAATGTTTATTTTGTGAATTCTTCATTGACACAATTGTTCAACCCCTTAAAGACTACCACTCTGAAGAACAGAGGTTCATTGAAGTGTTTTCAATCAGTTATTGAAAACACCTGTGGATGTCAGGGAGCAGCAATAAAGCCTAATAAGCACCAATTAGGCAGCTTTAAAATGACTGTGATACTCAGCTCCTTCTAGACATTTACTGGTGTGGTTACAAACATGGTGAAGTCAAGAGAATGGTCCAGGAAGACAAGAGAAGAGGTGATTATTCTTCACAGGAAGGGCAATGACTATAAGAAAATTGCAAAGATGTTAAACATACCAAGAGACACCATAGGAAGCATCATTCGGAAATTCAAGGCAAAGGGCACTATTGAAACGCTACCTGGTCGTGGCAGAAAGAAGATGCTGACTTCGACTGCTGTGCGCTACCTGAAGCGTCGAGTGGAGAAAAGTCCTCGTGTGACTGCTGAGGAACTGAGAAAAGATTTGTCAGATGTGGGTACTGAAGTTTCTGCTCAGACAATACGGCGCACACTGCGTAATGAAGGCCTCCATGCCAGAACTCCCAGCCGCACCCCCTTGCTGTCTCCAAAGAATAAGAAGAGTCGACTGCAGTATGCCAAAAGTCATGTGGACAAACCACAGAAGTTTTGGGATAGTGTTCTGTGGACTGATGAAACAAAATTAGAACTGTTTGGGCCCATGGATCAACGCTATGTTTGGAGGAGGAAGAACAAGGCCTGTGAAGAAAAGAACACCTTGCCTACTGTGAAGCATGGCGGGGGGTCAATCATGCTTTGGGGCTGTTTTGCTTCTGCAGGTACAGGGAAGCTTCAGCGTGTATGACTGAACTGAGCGAAACCGTAGATCGCTGCAAGACACTTGTGTCAAGCTATGCTTCACGTTTAAAAGCTGTTATAACTGTAAAAGGATGTTGTACTAAGTACTAAGATTGAATGTCACTTGGGGGTTGAATAAAATTGATAATGATGTGATCACAGAAAATAAATTTGTGGTTATTTCATTATAAATGTTATGTTATATTTGTCTGACCTACACGTGCCTCTTTGATTTAATTGTAAGCAGGATGACTGAATGATCAAAATCAATGTCAAACTGGCCAAAACAATCAATTTCAGTGGGGGGTTGAATAATTTTGAATAGAACTGTATGATATCCACTCATTTTTATATTGTCGGTGCGTTTATCATCATTATTTTTCCCTCTATGTGGTTACTCCACATATTACTCTATAATCACTTGTTTCATTTTTTTCTTTTTCCCGTTTTTTTGGGCTTTGGTTCTTGTTCTTTAGCATGAGGAGACATATCTAAAGATGTAGTAGGCTCACTCGTACTCGTACGAGGCAGTTGCCGACCTGCATTGGAGCAGAGAGTGAATAAATGTGGCTCACAAAGCATAGCAACAATGAGACAATAAGCTAACAACACTCCAAAGTGCAACAAAAGATTGGCTACCTAATAAAGAAGGTTGGTTTAAAGCCAAAATAAGAAAAAAAAAATGGCGTGGGCCCCCCCCCCCCATAAAATCCATACAAGACCCTGATCCGAGCACGCAGGAAAAGGGGGGATGGACACCCCCCCTCTCCTGAACCATACCAGGCCACATGCCCTCAACATGGGGGAGGGGTGTACCTTGGGGTACACCACTAATGACACTAAACCTTGGGGTACATCACTAACAACACTGAACCTTGGAGTACATCACTAAAACACTAAACCCAGGGGTACATCACTAATAACACTGAACCTTGGAGTACATCACTAAAACACTAAACCCAGGGGTACACCACTAACAACACTGACCCTTGGGGTACCCCTCTAATAACACTGAACTCAGGATACATCATTAATAACACTGAACTCAGGGTACATCACTATTAACACTGAACTTGGGGTACACCAATAATAACACTGAACTTTGGGGTACACCACTAATATCACTGAACTCAGGTACCCCACTAAAAACACTAAACCCAGGGGTACATCAATATCAACACTGAACCTTGGAGTACACCACTAATAACATTGGACCTTGGAATATCCCACTAATAACACTGAATCTTGGGGTACATCACTAATAACACTGAACGTTGGGGTACACCATGAAAAACACTAAACCCAGGGGTACACCAGTACCAACACTGAACCTTGGAGTAGAAAAATAATACCACTGAACGTCGGGTTACAACACTAATAACACTGAACATTGGGGTACACCACTAGGAACATTGAATCTTGGGGTACATCACTAACACTGCTGAACCTTGTGGTAAGCCTCCAATAACACAGAATCATGAGGTACTCCATCAACAACATGGAAACTTGGAATACACCACTAAGAAAACTAAACCTTGGGGTACATCACTAATAACACTGAACCTTGGGGTACATCACTAATAACACTGAACCTTGGGGTACACCACTAATAACACTGAACCTTGGGGTACACCACTAAGAAAACTAAACCTTGGGGTACGCCACTAATAACACTGACCCTTGGGGTACATCACGATTAATATTCATATCTTTCTTCTCCAGATCAATGATGGAAAGCTGTCCAGTCACAAGGAGATTTGTGAGAATGGTGAAGTCCCGTATCCCATCTACTCTGCTGTAACAAAGGATAAAATGCGCACAAACAGTTCAGGTGATTTTACAAAGATGTAGTAATCCCTTATCCTATGGGAATTATGATTTTTACCATATATTTGGAGGAATACTGATGAGACAAACTGTCCTGGGTTTGGTTTAACCAGAGTTTGGTGAACTTCAGGTCTGATATGGATTTTAAGAGAGACTCCTTGCAAAAACCTAAAAATCCCTACCAGACCCTTTCCAAGCATGCAGCCTGGATGGCTAGGAAAAAGGGGGTTATTCATACACCCCCCTCCTAAACCATACCAGGCCACATGCCCTTAACATGGGGGAGGGGCTGCCTTACCAGGGGGACCTCCTGGCAAAGAACCTTGTCCCCAAGGACCTCTTCCCCATTCTGATAAGCCCCCTAGCTAAGGTTGTGGGGGTCTGTGTGTGGGAAGGGTTATCAGATTTAGGAAGCCCCCTTTAATACTAATGGGGCCCCCAGATACCGCACCCCCACATAAATGAGTATGGCGTACATAGTACCCCTATTCATTCACACAAAAAAGTTGTAACCTATAAATAAAGACACCCAAATATTTGACAAGTTATTTTTACAGAAAATAAAAATCCTCCTAAAATGTCCTTCATTGTAAATCCATCATCAATCACAATGCTCACCACCCAACGGCTCGCTGAAGAAAAAAAAAACGTTGACCCGGCACAGACAATCGATCTCAATGGTAACATTAGCAGAATGACTCCTCCCTGAGCTGCCATAAGCTATATAAGGGAAGGGGCGGAGATAGTGTTGACATCATGGAACAAGTATGGTCATGGCCGGTGCTTCCTTATGAACCAATGACAACGGGAAACTGTAATATATACTGGAGTTGTGGAAATAGTTCTTGTGGAAATATATGATGTGCAGTTTCCACCGAAAAAGGGGCTGAGCAGGCTAAAGTTTGAGCGTTCTAGGTTTGGACTGATCTGTCGTCTCATTCTTAGTGAGGAATAATAAAAACAAACGTTTGAACTTGGGCTGACCGTTATCCAACTGCTCTTATATACTGCTCCCATATACTGCTCCCATATACTGCTCCCATATACTGCTTCCATATACTGCTTCCATATACTGCTCCCATATACTGCTCCCATATACTGCTCCCATATACTGCTTCCATATACTGCTCCCATATACTCCTTCCATATACTGCTCCCATATACTGCTTCCATATACTGCTCCCATATACTGCTTCCATATACTGCTCCCATATACTGCTCCCATATACTGCTCCCATATACTGCTTCCATATACTGCTCCCATATACTGCTTCCATATACTGCTCCCATATACTGCTCCCATATACTGCTCCCATATACTGCTTCCATATACTGCTCCCATATACTCCTTCCATATACTGCTCCCATATACTGCTCCCATATACTGCTTCCATATACTGCTTCCATATACTGCTCCCATATACTGCTTCCATATACTGCTTCCATATACTGCTCCCAAATACTGCTCCCATATACTGCTTCCATATACTGCTCCCATATACTGCTCCCATATACTGCTCCCATATACTGCTTCCATATACTGCTTCCATATACTGCTCCCATATACTGCTTCCATATACTGCTCCCATATACTGCTCCCATATACTGCTCCCATATACTGCTCCCAAATACTGCTCCCATATACTGCTTCCATATACTGCTCCCATATACTGCTCCCATATACTGCTCCCATGTACTGCTTCCATATACTGCTCCCATATACTGCTTCCATATACTGCTCCCATATACTGCTTCCATATACTGCTCCCATATACTGCTCCCATATACTGCTCCCATATACTGCTTCCATATACTGCTCCCATATACTCCTTCCATATACTGCTCCCATATACTGCTCCCATATACTGCTTCCATATACTGCTTCCATATACTGCTCCCATATACTGCTTCCATATACTGCTCCCAAATACTGCTCCCATATACTGCTTCCATATACTGCTCCCATATACTGCTCCCATATACTGCTCCCATATACTGCTTCCATATACTGCTTCCATATACTGCTCCCATATACTGCTTCCATATACTGCTCCCATATACTGCTCCCATATACTGCTCCCATATACTGCTCCCAAATACTGCTCCCATATACTGCTTCCATATACTGCTCCCATATACTGCTCCCATATACTGCTCCCATATACTGCTTCCATATACTGCTCCCATATACTGCTTCCATATACTGCTCCCATATACTGATCCCATATACTGCTCCCATATACTGCTTCCATATACTGCTCCCATGTACTGCTCCCATGTACTGCTCCCATATACTGCTCCCATATACTGCTCCCATATACTGCTCCCATATACTGCTCCCATATACTGCTCCCATATACTGCTTTACCCATTTCATTACAGCCAGAAGGTGAAAGCTCCTTACCTGATACCACCCAGCTTGAGCCCTGCTAATCATTGTCAGGTTCCTATGGTAGTGAGAGCTTGAAAAAATGCGACCTGTTTGGTCCGAGCCCAAATGGGAAGGTGTCCAAAGAGATTGGGAGCCCTAAGCTTTACCTACCACTAAGACTGTCGCTGACAGAAGGGTGACCTGTCCCTACACTACCCACAGGGTCTTAAATAGACTCTGCCACAACTAAGTTGGCTGCCAGAGTCACATGGACAGCCAGCATCCAACCGGATCGCTACCCCAGTGACTCAGGAAACCATGGAGGAATTATGTTCCCCTTAAGTTCTTTCCTGCCTACAGACACGCCCTTATGTTCCTTCTAGTCCTGATGAAGAGGGAGTTCTTGGACCCCTGACTTATGCTGGCTACTTTTTAGATTGTCACCCTAACTTTTATCAGGATAATGTTGCATCTGGACCTCTTAGCAGTGGTGTGACACTTAATTTCCATTTTAGTATAAGGCCAGCGGAGCACTTGTGTAAGTGTAAGGTTTTGCACTTGGGGACTAAAACACATAAAAGCACAATACACTTTAGGGGGGGGGGGGACTTTGGGGGAATCAAAAATTGGGGAAAGATCTGGGAGTCTTGGTAGAGAATAGACTAGGCAATAGCATGCAATGTCAAGCAGCAGTTGCCAAAGCCGGCAGAATATTAGCATGCATAAAGAAAGGGATGTATTCCAGAGATAAGACTATAATCCTTCCACTTTATAAAACTCTGGTCCGACCGCATCTGGAGTATTCTGTCCAGTTCTGGTCGCCAGTCCTCAGGAGGGGTGTGTTGGAGCTGGAGAGAGTCCAGAGAAGGGCAACTAAACTAATTAGGGGATTGGATGACCCTAATTATGAAGAGCGTCTGCAATCGCTTGATTTATTCTCCCTGGAGAAGAGACGCCTGAGAGGGGACATGATAGCAATTTATAAATAGCTCAATTGTGATCTCAGCATAGAAAAAAAGCTGTTCAGTTGAAAGGATTGCATGAGGACTCGAGGGAATACAATGCGATTAGAGGAGAAGCGTTTTAACCTCAGACAACGCAGGGGGTTCTTTACTGTTAGGGCTACAAGATTGTGGAATTCTCTACCACAAGAGGTGGTTTCTGCGGGAAGTATGGTGGCTTTCAAAAGACTCTTGGAGGTACATCTCAAGGATCAGAACATTCAGGGGTATGAGAGATGATTACGGCCACACACACCTACACAGGTTAAACTGGATGGACTATTGTCTTTATTCAACCTCAACTACTATGTAACTATGTAACTATGTAACTTACAGTTTCTCATATTTCTTGTCCTTGATGAAGCTTAGAAGGTCACTGTTTGAACTGGACAGGAAATAGAATTGCTTATCCATTGTGTAGAGGAGACATCTCTGGATGGACAATAATTGGATGAAATTTCTCATTTCAGAAGCCTGGTTTGAGTTCACTCCACACAGGTCCGGATTTCCCGCCCACCATTGCTATGTAAAGACTGAGCATCTGGGATGTAAGTTTAAAGAAGGACGATTATTGGAGGAAAAGCCTGAATATGACTTGATTTATCTTCAAGGTGAGCCGAATTAGAAATGGTCATTATGGAATGAGGCAAAAAATCTTTCTCAGTTACAGTGTAATCTTTCATACGCAAAATCAGTTTTTATTAATTTTGAGATGGAGATTGCATACAAAGAAATATTGGACATAATATTTAGCTTAAGTGTGTAGCGTTTAACCCCAAAGAAGCCACTTGATGTGTCGGGTAGGGATGATCAAACTTTTGAAAAGTTTGGTTCGACCAGAACACCCGAATTTCCCGAAAGTTTGGTTCGGATTCCAGAACCCCATTGAAATCAATGGGACCCAAACTTTGTTAATCAAAAAAACACAATTTTGAAGCCCTAAAACCCAATAAATGCCCCTAAAAAGTGCCTAGGGTTCTGGGTCATGCCAGGGACTATGAATCAGGCAAAAAAAAGTTCTTAAAAATTGTCGTTTTTGATAGAGAGCCGATTATTGAAAAAATTATTTAAAAAAAAAAAAGAGATTTCTGTGGATTCAGTGTCCGGGGGATCTAAAAAGTGTACCTGTGAAGTTTTAGCTATGTAGCATGTCCAGAACCAGAAAAAAATGATTATTTTTCTTAGAATTTCAGTAGCGCAGGGATGGTGTTACCCTCCTTTCACACCTGGGCATTTTTGTTTCAGGCGTTTTTCAGGCATTTGGAGGCAGGCATGACATCTGAACTTCTGTATAGGGGTATATATATATATATATATATATATATATATATATATATGTGTGTGTGTGTGTGTGTGTGTGTGTATACATATATATGCACATATATATATATATATATATATATATGTGTATACCCCTAACCCAAAATCTGCATAGTGGGGTCACCCTGACATGGCAGAGTTCGGTCACCCTGGTATGGCAGGCAGAGTCAGCTAAACTACACTTCGGTCACCCTGACATGGCAGAGTTCGGTCACCCAGGTATGGCAGAGTTAGGTCACCCTAAACTCCGGTCACCCTGACACTTAAAAGTATCCCTACAGAAACTAGATTATTGAATCTAACTATAGTGGTATATAGTACCCTAACTACACTGCATATCCCTTTCCTCACACTAAAACAACAGCTCCATACAGCAGGAGAAACACACATGCTTCCACTCTCTTCAAAAGCCTCTGTATTACATTGCTAGAGGTTAGGCGGGGCTACATTATATACTGGGAGGGCTTATTCACTCATGATTGGCCTCTGGACCCCGTAGTGACTCCAATCACATTCCTAGCATTCTCCTGCCCCCTTCATTGGCTTTTACTGATGTTTCTGGGCCAACCACGGGCTTTTAAAGCCCACTTCCTGTCCCATTGCATTTTGGGCGGTTCTGGTGACCGAATTCAGAACTTTTACCGCAAAAAGTTTGCAATTCAGCCGAATTTCGAACACCCAATGTTCGGGTCGAACCGATGGTCGACCTGAACCGTTCGATTCATCCCTAGTGTCTGGTTCTCTGTTCCTGCCCCCACGACTCTGCTGACATCTCTGTACTCTCTGACACACCTGTTCATGAACACCAGCAACTGACACTGAGCTGTTTAAGTTGTATTCAAGTGTTTTGTGTAAATACAGAGCGATCGTAAATGCATACATTTATGGAGAGAGAGGTTATACTGAATTGGATTCACCATTAATGGTTAGAACTAGTGATCGACCGATATCGGTTTTTCGTTGCCGATGCCGATATTTTGGCCAATGCATATCGATATCGGCCGATCTGCGCCAATATTTTCGTACATTTGTTTTTTTTTTTTTCTTGACAGGTACTCTTGTGGAGGGATCTTGGGGTCTATAAGACCCCAAACCCCTCCTCTGCACTTAAAAGCATTCAAAACGCCAAGTTTGGCTTTTTTGATTGCTGTCATTTTTTTAAATCTGGCGCCAGTACCCGAATGCGGCTTTGATCGGGTCTTCGACGGCCGTGCAGGCTGGTTGCCCGGGTCTCCTGGTGGGACGGGAGATCCGGGTGAGCCGTGGAAAGCGGCAGGAGGGGGGGGGGGATTCCCCTTCCGCTCCTTGTAATGACCGCCATGCGGCTTCTCAACAGCATTGTTTGTCATTACAAGACAGCCGACTGTCGGCTATGGACGCCAGTACCGGGGTGATGACTCTAGCTGCAGGCATCACGCTCCCGAAATATCGTCAATATCGGTAACCTCCGGGGCCAATTACAATATATGGGGGAAAGTGCATATTGGCCCCCAATATATCGGCTGATCCCTAGTTAGAACACAGTAGTTAACAATCAAACATCAGCACATAGTAATTTTGTAGTATTAGGGATGGGCGAGCGGTTTGCCCCTGAACATTGCCTGTCGAATGTTCGCCAAACACCCAAATTTTTTGGGCACTCAGCATTATGTTCACCTGCCAAGCGCACAGTGAGTTTATAGGTTGTCAAGGAACGGGCCGGAAAGCTGGCTGCCGCGTCCTTAACAACGGATGAGTCATCCACTGACAGCTAAATGAAAAATAAAAATAGAAATATTGCTGAATTTGCTGTTATTAGCAAACTGTTTAAAAAAACTGTGTGGCAACCCCCCCCCCCCCCCCCCCAATTCAGGTCTGGTATGGATTGGAAGGGAAACCCCATGCCAAAAGGAAGAGAAAAAAAGTGGGGGTCCCCCAAAATCCATACCAGACCCTTAGGTATGGTGTGGATTTTGAGGGGAACCCCCACACCATACTTAAAATAAAAAATGGCGTGGGATCCTCCGCAAAATCCATTCTAGACCCTTATCCGAGCATGCAGCCTAGCAGGCCAGGAAAGGGGGGGGGGGCAGCAAGCGCCCCCCTCCTGAACCATATCAGACCACATGCCCTCAACATAGGGGGGGTCTGCGGGCAGGGGGCTTATCGGAATCTGGAATTCTTTGGACACAGCAGATCACAGACTGGGATACATGGTCCAATTAAATTGCTGCCACCCCAGTCCCAGTGTCATCAGACCAGTGTAGCCAGCAACATTGTTCCTAATCCTTGCCACACCAGTCCTAATGATAAAAAACCAGTCCAAATCAATAATATTGTTCTTTATTGTTGCTACATCTGTCCTGGAGTCATCAAACCAGTGTGCCATCCAGCAACAGTGTTCCTGATTGCTGCCACACCAGTTCCAGTGTTAAAAACAAAAGTGTAGCCATTAACAGCATTCCTGATCACCGCCACACAAGTCCCAGTGTCACCAGACCAGTGTCAATGTCACCAGACCAGTGTTAGTGTCACCAGACCAATGTAAGCAACCAACAGTGTTCTTGATTGCTGCCACACCAGTTACAATGTCACCAGGCCAGTGCAACCAACAAGAATTTTTCTTATCACCGCCATACCAGTGCAGTGTTGCCTCTGCCTGCCACTTGTATTGACCTTGGCCAATTTTCCTGCCTGCTGCCTGGACTAATTCTTTATTTGTTTGCCAACACCTTTCATGCCTGCTGCCTGGACTGATCCTTTACTGGTTTGCTGACCACTTTTATGCCTGCTGCCTGGACTGATCCTTTACTGGTTTGCTGACCATGACTCTGCCCGCCGCCTGAACTGATCTATCTGCATGTCCCACTGACTATGTTCCTTTTAGACACCAGTCCCAGCCATTCCCTGCAGACAACTGCTCTCCTGAGACCACAGGAAATCTTTTATGGAAATCAGTGAGTATGGCATTCCTAGGGGCAGCCATGTACCAGTAGGCTAGGCCTGCTTGGCTTATAGGAACTGGGGCTGCTGTTGGTGACACTACACTAAGTTATATTCCCTGACCACTCTTTTAGAGATGACCGTTATATTACATTGGTTTTGTTACAATTGGTTGATTTGTGTAATCCACTACATACAATATCTGGTATATAATCAGCCCATACACTAAAAAAGTTTCACACATGTGGAATTTTCATAGTCAGGAGTCATAGAAGAATGTGTTTTGGGGTGACATTAAAAGTACACTACATTGCCAAAAGTATTGGGACGCCTGCCTTTACATACACATGAACTTTAATGTCATCCCAGTCTTAGTCCATAGGGTTCAATATTGAGTTGGCCCACCCTTTGCAGCTATAACAGCTTCAACTCTTCTGGGAAGGCTGTCCACAAGGTTTAGGAGTGTGTCTATGGGAATGTTTGACCATTCTTTCAGAAGCACATTTGTGAGGTCAGGTACTGATGCTAGACGAGAAGGCCTGGCTCGCAATCTACGCACTAATTCATCCCAAAGGTGTTCTATCGGGTTGAAGTTAGGACTCTGCAGGCCAGCCACGTTCCTCCACTCCAAACTCATCCACACTATATTTCTAAAAGAATTGGGCCACCCCTCTAAATCATTTGGTGGAATGGGGATGAAGGTGTGGGGTTGTTATTCAGGGGTTGAGCTTGGCCCCTTAGTTACAATGAAGGGAACTCTTAAGGTGTTAGCATATCAAGTTATTTTGGACAATTTCATGCTCCCAACTTTGTGGGAGGAGTTTGGGGATGGCCCCTTCCTGTTCTAACATTACTGCACACCACTGCACAAAGCAAGGTCCATAAAGACATGGATGAGTGAATTTGGGGAGGAGGAACTTGACTGACCTGCACAGAGTCCTGACCTCAACCCAATAGAACACCTTTGGTATGAATTAGAGCAGACACTGCAAGCCAGGACTTCTCTCCAACATCAGTGCCTGACCTCACAAATGCGCTTCCGGAAGAATGGTCAAACATTCCCATAGACACACTCCTAAACCTTGTGGACGGCCTTCCCAGAAGAGTTGAAGCTGTTATAGCTGCAAAGGATGGGCCAACTCAATATTGAACCCTACGGACTAAGACTGGGACGCCATTAAAGTTTATGTGTGTCTACTCTAAAGGCAGGCATTCCCAATACTTTTGGCAATAAAGGGTATGCACAGTATCTCACAAAAGTAAGTACATCCCTCATATTTTTGTAAATATTTTATTCTATCTTTTCATGTGACAACACTGAAGAAATGACACTTTGCTACAATGTAAAGTAGTGAGTGCACAGCTTGTATAACAGTGTAAATTTGCTGTCCCCTCAAAATAACTCAACACACAGCCATTAATGTCTAAACTGCTGGCAACAAAAGTGAGTACACCCCTTAAGTGAAAATGTCCAAATTGGGCCCAATTAGCCATTTTCCCTCCTCAGTGTCATGTGACTCATTAGTGTTACAAGGTCTCAGGTGTGAATGGGGAGCAGGTGTCTTAAATTTGGTGTTATCACTCTCACTCTCTCATACTGGTCACTGGAAATTCAACATGGCACCTCATGGCAAAGAACTCTCTGAGGATCTGAAAAAAAGAAATGTTGCTCTACATAAAGATGGCCTAGGCTATAAGAAGATTGCCAAGACCCTGAAACTGAGCTGCAGCACGGTGGTCAAGACCATACAGAGGTTTAACAGGACAGGTTCCACTCAGAACAGGCCTCGCCATGGTGGACCAAAGAAGTCGAGTGCATGTGCTCAGCGTCATATCCAGAGGTTGTCTTTGGGAAATAGACGTATGAGTGCTGCCAGCATTGCTGCATAGGTTGAAGGGGTGGGGGGTCAGCCTGTGAGTGCTCAGACCATACGCCGCACACTGCATCAAATTGGTCTGCATGGCTGTCGTCCCAGAAGGAAGCCTCTTCCAAAGATGATGCACAAGAAAGCCCGCAAACGGTTTGCTGAAGACAAGCAGACTAAGGACATGGATTGCTGGAACCATGTCCTGTGGTCTGATGAGACCAAGATTCATTTATTTGGCTCAGATGGTGTCAAGCGTGTGTGGCGGCAACCAGTTGAGGAGTACAAAGACAAGTGTGTCTTGCCTACAGTCAAGCATGGTGGTGGGAGTGTCATGGTCTGGGGCTGCATTAATGCTGCCAGCACTGGGAAGCTACAGTTCATTGAGGGAACCATGAATGCCAACATGTACTGTGACATACTGAAGCAGAGCATGATCCCCTCCCTTCAGAGACTGGGCCCCAGGGCAGTATTCCAACATAATGACCCCAAACACACCTCCAAGACGACCTTGCTAAAGAAGCTGAGGGAGGGTAAAGGTGATGGACTGGCCAAGCATGTCTCTAGATATAAACCTCATTGAGTGTCTGTGGGGCATCCTCAAATGGATGGTGGAGGAGCGCAAGGACTCTAAATCCACCAGCTCCGTGATGTCGCCATGGAGGAGTGGAAGAGGCCTCCAGTGACAACCTGTGAAGCTCTGGTGAACTCCATGCCCAAGAGAGTTAAAGCAGTGCAGGAAAATAATGGTGGCCACACAAAATATTGACACTTTGGGCCCGATTTGGACATTTTCACTTAGGGGTGTACTCACTTCTGTTGCCAGCGGTTTAGACATTAATGGCTGCATGTTGAGTTATTTTGAGGGGACAGAAAATTTACACTGTTATACAAGCTGCACACTCACTACTTTACACTGTAGCAAAGTGTAATTTCTTCAGTGTTGTCACATGAAAAGATAGAATAAAATATTTACAAAAATGTGAGGGGTGTACTTACTTTTGTGAGATACTGTACATGCTGTGTGGGAGAAATATCTTATTATATTGACAACTTTGTGTAAAAAAAAATATTTCCTTTTTACATTTTCCAAAAAACTTGTGGCAAAAAAATAAAGTCTTCCAAAAACTCATTATGCCTCTTAAAAAAAATACATTGGGGGTAAAAGTTGGGGCATTTGTCCAAACACCCGAATAGCTAATGTTCAATCTGAACCTAGGTTCACACCAAACCGCCAGCTCATCCCTAATAATCACAACACAGCAGACAATATTAGTCTCAGATGAATAGGATATGGATGAAAGGGGAGAGATCACAGCAAACACCTTCATTTTATAACATCAGCATTGTAAGAACAATGCAAAAAATTATTATTACTGACAATCCAATATAAGGTAACTTTCATTGTTGTGAGCTCTGCCTGTTAGCTTTTCACAGCTTTTCTGGATTCCCAGCATGCTTTGCAGCTTCTCTATTGTTAGGGACTATATATCCCATGGTACCTTGCTAATTCCTGTATTCTGCCACCTCCCAGAAGGCAGGCTCTGTAAAATGTGACACAGCAGTGTCTTCTCACAGGACATGGTGACTCCGTGTCCCAGAATTCCAGGAGGTAAAGTTAATTTGCTACCCTCACTAAGGCAGTCTTCTTTTCTCTGCAGGAATGTGGGGCAGTGCGCCCGGCGCTGATTGGGTTAAGCTGTTCTTACGAGGTAGGTGTTCAACATTTACTGCTTAAAACTCTTCTACATGAAAGGATTCTCAGCTTAACAAATCATACAGCCAACCTCTCTCTAATTGATGCAGCAATTAAGGAATAATTTTAAAATAAGAAAAAAAAAATAAAAAATAAAATCTCTGTACCGTTTTATTTACCTAAATCTGTGGTTACACAACACGCTGGTCCTGAGTGTTATATCCTACTTAGTGGAAGGTTCCATTTCTGGGTGACATGGGCATTTCCTATTGGCTGCCCAGTGTGAGGTTCTCTCAGGATCTAGAAGACCAGATCATGTCACAATGAAGGGGACCATCGGCACAGCAGTGCTGGGTCACCAGTCTCCATTTCTGAAAGATGCACCTACATAGGGGATATGATGACCAGATTTAAGTGAGAAAGAAGAAGTATTTACATTCTTTAAATATGTAAATTGGTGGGAGAAGGGTGGAGGAAGAGTGGGGGCGGGGACAATATTTGGCTGGAGAGCGGCTTTTATTTTCTCATCAATACATTTGAATTGTAGAAAAATGACAACTTACAGAAGGTAGAGGACACAAGTTCATGTTTGTGACTGTTATGAGCAATATATTCGTATAACAGAGAACCATTCTAAGATAATCAAACAATAAGTATCAATAAAAACTTGTTTAACCACTTGCCGACCTGCCATTGTCTATATACGGCAGCAGGTTCCCGTGAATCGCTGTATCTGTATGGCGGTCCATGGGAGTAATCCTGGGTGCACACACGCGTCCACTTGCCAGCAGGGAAGCCGATCCCCCGTGCCGGTGGCTGCAATCGCTCCCCGTGAAGAGACAGCGACAGTCTGCTGTTGTAAACACAGCAGACCGTTGTTCTCTCAGCTATCAACACACAGCTCCTGTGATCCTCCAATTTAGGAACACAGGTCTCTGTGTTGATTGCATAAGCCCATCCCCCTCACAGTTGGAAAACACCCCCTAGGCTCACATTTAACCGTTTGATCGCCCCTGAGTTAACCCCTTTCCTACCAGTGTCATTATTACAGTAACAGTGCATATTTTTAGCACCGATTACTGTAGTTGTACGGATCCTATAGTCTCTATGAGAGAGATCCGTGCAGCTTCTCCTGAAATCCCAGTCGAAGTAACACCAAGAAGTGAAAATAGCTCCCAATCCCCCAAACATGAGTCGAGACTTCATGAAGGGGTTAAAACAAACTCTTTATTGAACAGTCACACAGAATTTATATACAGCATGGACCTCCTCCTTCTCATCAAATTGCCACACACAGGTCAGGGGTTGACTGATTACATTATCATATGCAGATGAAATTGTATACAGCAGGAGTTCCCAAACTGTGGGTCGGGACCCACTGGTGGGTCGCAAGCTGCGTTTGAGTGGGGCGTGCTGAGACGGAAATCACCGAGAGCGGGCCCGCTTATATTGGGCTGTGCGAGCCGGCGCAAATTACAGAGAGCCAGAGCAGTCAAATCGCGATGGATTCAGGACCCCGCCCACTCAGTTTTTTACGGAGGCTGGTCTGCATTTCCCTTGAGGAGGATACTTGCATCAGTGAGTACGTATGTGGGCTGTTATATAGCATATGTTCATGGGGTGCAGAGCCAGCTCCTTGGTCCTGCTGGCGGCAGCGGTGTTGGCTAGACTGGCAGCGGGATTCTCTCAGCTATAGCGGGCAGAGACGGCAGCCTAGGTGTCATAGGAGGACCAGGTGGCCCGGCAGTGTCAGGAGTTCATGGCAGCTTCTGTGACCCCAGTAGAGGATCTGAAGGAGAAGAGCCAGGACACCAAGACCAGCATAGAGCTCCTCATCATGGAAACTCTGTGTGAGGTGTGCTGGGCCCTAGAGAGGGCAAACAGGGGCTTCACCTTCACTGTGGACCGCTGGAAGAGGAAGGAGGGTGAGTGCCATATAGCCTGCTGATCACTGTCCTGGGGTGGTTGATTTCTGTCCTCTGCCTGCCTTATACTGTCTATGACGGTGCTGATTACTTACAACTCCGCTTATATGCCACACTTGCCACAGGTTTCTGACCCCTCACTTAGAACATCTGGCAAGTTCATTCAATAATTATTTGAAAAGTAGTACATTTATATTTTTAATTTAACATCTCTCTCCCTTTAAATATGCATTATTATTATTATTTGCATTTATATAGCGCCAGAAATTTCTGTAGAGCTTTACAGCATTCAATTACAAGCAAGTGGATCCCGAAAAATAACTGTATTCAGAAGTGGGTCTCGGCCCAAAAAAGTTTGGGAAGCCCTGCATTACTCCAAACCTTCCCTTTCTGTACCTCATGTAGCATGGCAATTCCTAAAGTATAACAAACCTAGAAGCAAGGGTATTTCCGTGTTCCACTCGCTCCCGAAGAATAAACTGATTTTTCTTAAAACATCCCCAATGTGGTTACGGGAAATTGATCTACAAATTGATCCCTGAAAACCAATGGCTTACAGCCATAACATACTCTCTCAACAAACCACTCATTGCATAAACCATTGGGAACTTTCACAAAAAATCCTCTCTTGGTGGTACTTAACACCAAAGTTCTCACCTCATATCTCCTCCCTGTGTTGAAGAAACTGCAACCAAACTGGCACCCTCATCCATGTCTTATGTTATGGTCATGCAAAAGCTTAACAAGCTACTGGCATAACGTTTTCCAGTTATTATCACAAGTGACTGTTTTTTTTCTTAAACCAGACCCAGCACTTGCCTTACTACACTGAGGTATAGAAAATATCCCTAAAGAATTCCATAGTATAACTGTACTTATTTTGATAGCCGCAAAAGCGCTCATAACGAGGCTCTGACGATCAGGTAAAGCTCCTAATGTCTCAGAAATTATTATGTACCTCAACCTCACCTTTGAATATGAAAAGGCTTTGGCTATTAGTACTAACATGTATCCCAATATCCCAAAAATTTGGGGACAGTAGCCTCCAATGACTCCCAAATAAACCCACAAGTGTGCTCCCTGGTTGCTTTACTCTCCTTAACCACTTCTGGACCGGAAGATTTTCCCCCTTAACCGCTTGCCGACCACCATAAGTACATATACTGTGGCGGTCAGCCCCGTGCAGGCAAAGTGACGTATGGGTATGTTACTCGCCTGTGAGCCAATAGGGGGCGAGCGCCCTTTAAGTGGGCCCGCTCTAAGTGATTTCCGTCTCAGCACGCCCCACTCAAACGCAGCTCGCGACCCACCAGTGGGTCCCAACCCACAGTTTGGGAACTCCTGGAGTAATGTTTTAGGAATGTTGCCATCCATAAGTAATTGAATACTTCCTGAGGTGAAATGTTGAAGGAATTTTGTAAGACTGCAAAGGATAAAGGTTTGGAGTCATTTAGTAGATCCTCTATCCAAAGGACTCCAGATTCTGTCCACCTTTTCATGGATAAGTGGGGGATATGGAATTTGAGGGCTGAGATAGGGGTCTTGGTTTTTGTTTCAAGAGTCCTATAGATGTTTTGTTGATTTATGTTCTCCAGGCAGTAAATGCTGCTTTTATGGTAACTGGAAGGGAAGTATTATCTATTTTCCTCCAGCTACAGTATCTGCTGGTAGAAGACCTTTGAGATCCTTAGTATGGATTACTGAGGATTCTATGTCTAGCCATACGTTGTCTGGGGATGGGGTGAACCATTGTTTTAGTTGGTTTAATTGAGTAGCAGCACAGTCTGGTATGTCTACGGAGCCCACTCCTCCATACCTTCGGTGTTTAATAAGGTGACTGTGGGGACAACGGGCTCTTCTGCCTTTCCGAACAAACCTCTTGTGTATGGATACAAGGGATTTTATGTATGGGGAGTTCACCGGGATAGGCTGAGTCCTGAATAGATAAAGAATTTGTGGTAGAATCATTATTTTTAGTGTAGCCAATCTGCCCATCCAGAAGAGCTGGCATTTTGAGTATTGATGACTTTCAGTTTGCAATTTACTAATAAGCGGTTTGTAGTTAGCCTCATTTAAATGTTATGTAGGGAAATGTCAAGGTGATGCCTAGGTAAGGTATCCCCTTTGTTGACCAGGAGTAAGGGAAGTTCTGTGATAGGCGTATGCGGGCCCCATTTGGGATCCCAAGGTCTAAGATCAAGGATTTGGAAAAATGTACTTTGTAGTGCGAAATAGTGCTTAAAAGGTTTAAAATTTGATGGGCCTGGGGGAGTGAGGTTAAGGGATTCGTGAGCATTAGAATGATGTTGTCTTCAAAAAGGTTGATAACATGTGGGCGGGTGTGGAAAAAAAAAAAAACAGAGATGGGATGGGTTCTAATAGTCTCTGCTAGAGGCTCTATCATCAAATTAAAGATGGATGGGGAGAGGGGACATCCTTGTCTCGTACCATTTGAGATGGAGGAGGATTTGGAGAGAAGGATGGAGGGGCTGTGGGAACAGGACATGTCATTTTGGCCTAGGCAAGAATGGCAGTGGGGGATGGGCATCTGGCATAAAAAAAATTAAACTGTCTATCATAGTATTTTTTAACTGTAATAATGTTTTTTTTTTTTAATTAAAATAATGTTAAAAAATGTATTGTTTTACAGAAATGTACAAAAAATTGATCAAAGGCCTGACTGGAGGTAAGAAGACGACTTTAGACCTCTTTGCAAATCCAAATCACCAGTAAAGTAAAATGTTGGGTGCTTCCTGAGGTCACCTACCTGTCTATTTATTACATCCCGTATGTCCGAGTTTACCCTAAAGAATGTGATAGGTTATACGCTCGCTTTTCCTTTTTTTGTTAATGTTTTAAATACAGTGAAGATATCCCAACACTGGAAACTTACAGAGACCCACTGACATTTTCTTTAATTCTGCTTTAATTCCTCAAACCTCTTAAGATATCAGCCCCACAGGGAGTGCGTTGTTTTCAATGAGTTGCCTTCAGTGGTGGCTGGTGCTCCATGGGCTGGGGGGGCGGCAGACAGACCACACCATACCCCCCCAGACCACACCAGCTCCAGCTCGCACACCATACCACCCCATTCCCCCCCATCGCTGGCTCACTCACCCTGGACTGACGTGGAGGGAAGTCAGTGGCGGCGGCGGCTTTCCCCCGGCAGCGGCGGCGACAGCAGCTTCCCTTGCGTCTCCTCCCTCCTCCTCCTCCTTGGCCAATAGCATGGCTTTTCCTTTCGGCCAATCAGGAAATGGGTCTCAGGACTCGCTTCCTGATTGACTGGGAGGAGAATCTGTGTGATAATAGCGAATATTCATTCGCTATTGTCACACAACTGGGTGGGCTCAGGGCGTAGTACTCTGCGCCCCGAGCCTACCCTTTTTTAGAGCCTATTAGAGCCTCTGGTTCTAATCACGTGCTTAAAAAAAAACCTTTTGGAATCAATGCGTCCGGCGCCCTGCTTGTAGCTTAGTGGGCCGGACGCATGGATGGGGGCGGGGCGGTGCCCCTACGCCCCCAATGGACGGGCCACCACTGGTCGAATTATAGACTTGAATTGTGCTCTTTAGCATTAAAAAGCAAGAAACAAAGTAATCAGCAAACACGGCTTCCCCCTTATAAGTATAAAACTGCAAAGGATATATAAAATACGGTTTTTAAACCATTAAAGTGAATGTAAACCCAATGAATTACCTTCCTATTTGCTCCCTGTTGAGCTCTGATGTATTCTGTAGGTGTATCAAGAAAAGTATTTCCAGGAAGGAAAAAAAAATGGGCTTTTAAATGGGAACTCCCAAACAACATTCAAATGTAGCACAAACATTTCATTACAATGTACAAAAATATTTTTATTATTCGACATTCAGTGTAACAAACACATTGACATTAAAGCATGGGTCATATACAGCCAATAGTACATAGCAGATAAAACAAAGACATAAATTACAGTATAACGAATATAGGTACAAAATATGCCAACATGTTTTGTGGTGTCCCGCTTCTTCAAGGATTTTGTTTGTCTGCATATACTTTGCAGATGTCAAAAAAGGGAAGTATCGGATATTTTCCAGTTTGAGGGAGACCAAATAAGAAGTGCATCAAAAACCAGGGGTACCCAAATATTGCTGCTCCAAAACTGTATTATACAGACTGAAGCAGAATGGGGGCCTAGCATTACCCAATTTATGGTGGTACTACCAAGCTGCACAAAAACCATGGGTACCAAAATATTGCCCAGGGATACCTTAGGACTTTCCGTTATAGAAAGGAAAATCTACCCCAATAGGCTCGTCGTTGTAAATGGGGGACAGCATTCTTATATCCAGCATCGTACCATACAGATCAATCCGTCTCAGAGGCATATAGACCCACAGTCAGATGCCTGGGTCTCCTGAGACCCCACCATGTCAGCACTGGAACCCCCCCCCCCTGGGTTCTAGTGCTGTCCATATGCCTCTGAGATGGATTGATCTGTATGATATGATGCTGGATATAAGAATGCTGTCTCCCATTTACAACGACGAGCCTATTGGGGCAGATTTTCCTTTCTATAATGGAAAGTCCTAATGTATCCCTGGGCAAGTGACAATATTTGGGTACCCGTGGTTTTTGTGCAGCTTGGTAGTACCACCATAAATTGGGTAATGCTAGGCCCCCATTCTGCTTCAGTCTGTATAATACGGTTTTGGAGCAGCGATGTCCCGTGTCCCCCCCAAGACAAAGCAAATGATTTTAGATTGAAATGTATTTAGGTGAGTTTTCTTCACTGGGATAGAGAGGGACCTGAAGAGATAGAGAATCCTGGGACAGAGTGTAATATTAACCAAACTGATTCTGCCCAGCGAAGAAAGATCTTAGACCAGGCTTGCAAGTCTTCTTCTAGTTTTTTAAACATAGGAGGATAGTTTATGAAATATAAATTGTCCACGCTTCTAGATAGAATAATCCCTAAGTAAAGGATAGAATTAGTGCTCCAAGAAAAGAAAAAGTGGGTTCTCAACCTGTCCACTAAAGAGGTCGGGACTGAAATATTTAATGGATTTAGAGATATTGACCTGAAGACCCGAGGCCTGTCCAAAGTCCCTATTTAGTTTAAGGATATTGGGTATGGAGATAAGGGATGAGGTAAGAAAAAGGAGAAGATCATCAGCGAATAACACACATTCGTGTTCATGTGGGCCGCATAGGACACCATTAATGTCTAGATGATTCCTAATGGTTATAGCTAAGGTTTCAATTGCTATGGCAAAGATGAGTGGAGACAAGGGGCATCCCTGTCTAGTTCCTTTTGCTATTGAGATCGAATCCGAATAATGACCGAATAATTTGATCTGAGCATATGGTGTCGAGTAGAGAGAGTGTAATATTCCCAGAAACTTAGGGCCAAATCCCCATCTTTCTGAGGTCTCAAATAAATACGGCCAGGATACTGAGTCAAAGGCTTTTTGAAGGTCTATAGATAAAAGGAAGCCTTTTTGTCAATCGCCACCATCCCATTGGGAATTAAGTATTGAGATGATGTTTATGGCCCTCCTAATTTGGTCTGGACTTTGGAGATTAGGTATAAAACCTACTTGGTCCTTGTGAATATATTGGGCTATAAAGGAGGAGATTCTATTTGCTAAGATTTTCGTTAAAAAAATTTAAGGTCATCAGTATTTATCAGAGATATTGGCCGGTAATTACCAAAGTCTCTTGGGTCCTTTCCTGGTTTAGGGATGACTGAAATAAAAGCTGAATTTAGATCTTTATTTAAACAACATTAATTTTGGAGCGAATTGAAGAACTTGGCTAAATATGGGGCTAATGAATTACCAAATTTCTGATCATAGCAGTTGGAAAAGCCATCCGGGCCAGGAGCTGGATGTGTCTTGAGCGATTTGATAACTGCAATGATCTCTGCTTCAGAAATTGATTGTTCCATGACCTTAGCATGGGGAGAATCTAATTTGGTGTAACGCTCCTGCGTTTTATGTATGGTGTGGATTTTCAGCTGCAGAAATATTCCACTTCAGTAGTCATGTAAGAGAAACGCTGAGATACCATTCCCAACCCTCAATGACTCATCATGTGTGGAAAGTCTCAATTCAGCAAATAAATACACACACTCAATAAGATGTTTCCTAGAGTGACTTATGTATATAGTAACACAGTGATGATAGACTGAAGAGACAGGTTGGGTGGAGATGGTAGATGACAGACACTTGAAGGTAAGATAGTAGCAGATGAATGCAGATAGGTTTAGCAATCGTGTATGGTAGCAGATGACAGAGTAGCAGGTGGACATCAACCCAGTGCAGGAATAGGAGGCAGTAGGCTCAAGAGCTAGCAATCTAGATATGCAGATGTGATAACAGTCCTTACTATGCAGAGCTAGATAGTGTAAGCTTTAGTATAAAGTTTATAGAGGTCTCCCCTGTGGGGTACTTATCACTAATAGCAATGTAGCCGAGGGGAGGTTCAGGAAGAGCGGATGATCCAGTAGCGGGATACAGGGATCAGCGCAGCGTGGTTCCGTCAGCGAGGTAGGCTTGCAAGCATGAGAGCTTCAAGCCAAGTTAGCATCAAGGTGCAAGGGTGTTTGAACGAACACATGTGAGTGAGAGCCGGCGATCTAAATAGGCATCCAGTCCGGCGCTGAGTGATGACAGCATCAGTCTTAAAGGGAAACACACCTATATGTGCTTCATCTATCTAGGTAGATGGAAAGCACCCGGAAATAATGTGATAGGAGGCACTGAGAGTGCCAGAACCTTACAGTACCCCCCCCCCGTAAGGCCGGCTCCGGAAGGCCTCTAAGGCTGGTTGTCGATATAAGAATCGGATCAGGTTGGTAACCGATCTGAGAATCGGATCACTTGTTGCCGATATGAAAATCGGATCAGGTTGGTAACCGATGTGAGAATCGGATCAGGTTGGTAACCGATGTGAGAATCGGATCACTTGTTGCCGATATGAGAATCGGATCAGGTTGGTAACCGATGTGAGAATCGGATCACTTGTTGCCGATATGAGAATCGGATCACTTGTTGTTAGGGTGTCTGCTACATGAACCCCTCACTAGAATCGGACGCATAACCATCCGAAGTAATCCTACTAGTCCTAGCAACCAATGCTTCTTCAAACATCCTCAGATCCTTCCTACATACCACCGTGCCATTCGAAGCGCGTACGCAGTCAGGTGCAAGAATCTCAATGTTTTCATTGGAAGCTAAAAATGTGCTTGCAAAAATAGGAGTATCTATACCAACATCTGCCAATTTCTGGGTGTCCTTTTCTGATATAGAACGGGGACAGGGCTGGCAACAGCCTTGGTAATTTCCAGGCTGTTTTTCAGGGAAGACCGTTCGGATTCGCCTGGCCTCCATTGGGAGAGCTTTAGGCCTATGGGGTCTGGTTGGGCAGAATGTAATGAAATGTCCCCCTTCACCACAATAAAAACAAAGGCCACAGACTCTCCTGTGATCTCTTTTTTCTTGTAAGGACAACTTAGTATGTACGGCACCAATCTCCATAGGCTCCTCATCCATCTCTGTAGGATCAGGGTTCAAATGGGATGTGTCAGAGTGACAAGGCTGACTGTTTAAGGCAGGCTTGGACCATGACCAGGCAGGATCACCATATCTATTTGGTTTCCTATTTTCCCTAGGTAGCCGGGGTCTGTGGTTACCTGGAGCAGGTTTAGGAGTGGGGTCACCGGCCGAAATCCGAGAAGAACTGGATAATGGCATTCCCATTTTTTCAGACTTCCTTTCTCGTAGTCTTCTATCTATGGTGATACTGAGTTGTATCAATGCATCCAGGGTTTTTGGCAGATCCGCTCGGGCCAGCTCGTCTTTTACGGCCTCTGATAGGCCAAGCCTAAATTGGGTTTTCAGAGATGCATCATTCCATTCTGAATCAAGGGTCCATCTCTTGAATTCTGCTACAAAGTCTTCCACAGGTCTCCCACCTTGGTTCAAGGATCTTAATTGAAAATCGGCAGTACTCTGCCTATTGGGATCATCATATAGGCTAGTAAGTTCTGCTAGAAACAAGGCATAGGAGCTGAGAAGCTGGTCGTTTTTCTCAAAAAGAGAGTCTGCCCAGGCCCGAGGATCGCCTGTTAGGTAAGAAATAATAGTACAAACCTTAATATGATCAGTAAGGTAGGTACGGGGTTTTAACAAGAAAAGTAACTCACATGCGTTTTTAAATTCGCGAAATTTTTTGCGATCGCCTGTAAATACCATAGGAGGATTTATTTTGGGTTCAGGAGACTGAGCAGAGGTAAGTTGTGTCAGTCTAATTACCTGCTGCGACAGAGCCTGATTGTCTTCTTTAATTCAGCAAGTGCGTGTATTAACGCAGTTACTTGCTGTTTTAATTGTGTCACCTGAGTGGTTATTTCTGCTGAATCCATTTGTAGGTTCGTTCAATCTGTAACGCTCCTGCGTTTTATGTATGGTGTGGATTTTCAGCTGCAGAAATATTCCACTTCAGTAGTCATGTAAGAGAAACGCTGAGATACCATTCCCAACCCTCAATGACTCATCATGTGTGGAAAGTCTCAATTCAGCAAGTAAATACACACACTCAATAAGATGTTTCCTAGAGTGACTTATGTATATAGTAACACAGTGATGATAGACTGAAGAGACAGGTTGGGTGGAGATGGTAGATGACAGACACTTGAAGGTAAGATAGTAGCAGATGAATGCAGATAGGTTTAGCAATCGTGTATGGTAGCAGATGACAGAGTAGCAGGTGGACATACAAGAGAGATCAACCCAGTGCAGGAATAGGAGGCAGTAGGCTCAAGAGCTAGCAATCTAGATATGCAGATGTGATAACAGTCCTTACTATGCAGAGCTAGATAGTGTAAGCTTTAGTATAAAGTTTATAGAGGTCTCCCCTGTGGGGTACTTATCACTAATAGCAATGTAGCCGAGGGGAGGTTCAGGAAGAGCGGATGATCCAGTAGCGGGATACAGGGATCAGCGCAGCGTGGTTCCGTCAGCGAGGTAGGCTTGCAAGCATGAGAGCTTCAAGCCAAGTTAGCATCAAGGTGCAAGGGTGTTTGAACGAACACATGTGAGTGAGAGCCGGCGATCTAAATAGGCATCCAGTCCGGCGCTGAGTGATGACAGCATCAGTCTTAAAGGGAAACACACCTATATGTGCTTCATCTATCTAGGTAGATGGAAAGCACCCGGAAATAATGTGATAGGAGGCACTGAGAGTGCCAGAACCTTACATTTGGGAAGATTAATATATCGTCCAGGAAATTCTTCAAATCAGAGTTATCGACGACTTTGTTAGCTGTGTATAGTTTAGAGTAGAAATCCTGGAAGGTCTCCATTATTTTTTGGGGTTGTTGGGTGAGTGTGCCCAGTTTAGTTTGAATTTTGGGGAAGGATGTATGACGGGGCTTAGGAAAAAGTTTGGCTGCCAGTTTTGAACCTATCCTGTGTTTTTGGGAGTAAAACCTTGCTCTCCGCTGCTGAATTTAAAGAGCTAAATGTAATGCTATACATGCGGCATCTAGTTGTTGTAGTGTGCCTTGTGTGGGATTAGACTTGTTCTTTTGCTCAGAGACTGAAATTCTACAGTCCGTTTGTTAACTTCCATTCTGCATTCTCTTTTAGCCTGGGATGATAGTTGAAATTTTTTTCCCCTAATCACCGGTTTATGAGCTGCCCAGAGGACATCAGCAGAAATGTCCTCAGTATCATTCAGTTGAAAAAATGTGTATATTTCCTTATTAATAATCATGCATTGGACTGGATCACTCAACAAGGCCTCATTAAGGCGCCAGTTAAATAGTTTTACGGGGTTCAACAGTTGAGTAAGGTATAGTAGAACCAATGCATGGTCAGAAATTGCTGTATCCCTAATTTTAGATTAAGAGGCTTGGGGGATAGAAGAGGACATAATAAAGATATGATTTATCCTGGCGTGAGTTTGGTGAAGGGCGGAAAAGTGGGTATAGTCCTTTACTCCTGGATTCAGTTCCCTCCAAATATTCGATAATCCCAAAGAATAAAGAGATTTTGCTATTTTAAGGCTTTGTCTGGGAGGACATTTCGTTTTGGAGACACCGCTTGATGATTTATCAACAGATTGACCTAGAGCCATGTTGGTATCTCCTCCAATGACTAAAAAACCTTCAAAGTGAGGTTTAAGCGATTGAAGCATCGTTTCAAAGAAGCATGCTTGGTTTTTTGTATATAAGAGGAATACTGCGCTAACCTAAAGGAATTAAAGTGCTTTGGTGATTTAAAATGCTGCGATAACTCACATACATCAAAACATAAGAAAATGCATAATATTGTGCATAAATAACAATTCAGTGTAATATTGGCAATAGACAATAAAAATTCATTCAATAAAAGTCCATAAAAAATTGCTAATTAAAACGTGCTATAAACCATGTGCAGTAATACAAAGTGATAGTAAATTTCTTCAATAAAAAGTCCGTGATACTGCTTAAAAAAGTGCTATATAGTCTTATAGGTGCAAATATTGCTGATAAAGTGATGTCTGCGACCCTCCGCTCCACCGCAAAGTGATAGTTGGTAAGGTAGCTCACTTACCAGATGGCATGGATTCCTTTGGCGTACGCCAACAGGAATCAGACTGCGCTTGTACACCGCTCTAACTTTGGTGGGTGAATGGGATCTTTGGAGAACTGGTATAGGCTCAGGATGAAAGAAAAAAGAAGAAGCTCCTCATCGTGTAGAAGGTTAACAACCTTTATTTGTACACTTCACACGAACATCCATTAAAAACTTCCATAAAACACTGCAGTGGTAAAAAACTGTTCACTCCAAAACATCAAACGATATGTGTCACGGCAAACTATGCAAATGCAAACCGTTACAAAAAACTGTTCTGGCTGAGTCCTTGCTCTAGCCGCTTCTGAGTGCCTGTACAGCCTCGCGGCTGGTGTAACAGGACGCTGCTGAGTGGACAACCGCGAAGTGTGCCATTCCCGGAAGCAACACCTTGGCGTGTGGTTCAGCAGACTACTCAGAACGAGGCAACGTGCGTACCAACTTGCCGCGTTTCGTCAGAGATGTGACGTCTTCGGAAGTGGAACGCACGTTGCGTGTCATGAGATTTTATGCGGAAGACGGGAGCCATATCCGCCTATCTGCCCGCCTTTTTTACAACATCCTTGATCGAACCGGAAGTGTTTCACGGTGTCTATAATCTCAGACTAACCACCATTATGTTGTGGTAAACTCGTTGTGTTTAACCCTATGTGTATATCAGAATTGTTATTAGGTTCCAGATATCGCTGTTTGGATACCATACAATTACCAGGGTGGGAACCCTTTGTTATATGATAATAAAAAACGAGTGTTTATACCCATCTTGATATTAATTTTGTGACTTACCCTCTTTTGTATATTTTGTATTTAATAAGGTGTATAGAAAGCGTGAATAACTTCCGTTTTACATAAGTGATGGTAACAACATATATTAAACATACCCTGTCTATAATATTAATCCACCTAAAAGAAGTTGATGCTTGGTTTTTATTTGGGGAATAATATGAAACAAATGTGTAGAGAGTTCCATCTATCTAACCTGATACTAGTAAATAGCGGCCTTCTGGATCTTTAATACCCTTGCTCATAGAGAAATTTAAGTGTCTACAAAAACAGACTGCCACTCCTCGTGTTTTATTCTCAGCATTAGCCAAGTAGAAGTTGGGATCTTTGTGGTGTATAAAAGAGGGATTATATGATTTAGGGGAGTGGGTTTCCTGTAAAAGTATTACATCTATTCTTTGAAAAATGTTCCGCTTCTTAACAGGGGAATGTAGCCCCTGGACATTATGGGTGGCTATACACAGGCCAGGGAAGTTATGGGTCCTGTTACACATGGTTCAGAGAGGATCTGCACCAACAAAAAGAGACTTACCCCCTGGATGATTACCTGACATCCCATTTTAACAATCCCATTCTCCATGGAGCTTGATGAGTCAAGGGTTGGAAGAAACCCAGAGGATTAGGAATGTCGTATGTATCCCAAGAAAGAGAAAAGGAGTTAGAAACAGAATGATAAAGAGAATAGTCTAACTCTAAACAATTATGAAAAACTGTAGAAGAAGGGGAGGACTCCCTGACCTTGTCGGGCCTGGGGAGAACAACCCTGTCCCTCACTGGAGGTACAAATAGATGACCGCCAGTGAGGGTGTCTTCAGTCTGTCCAGAGGCGGAATACATTTTTCCACATAAGGGCAGAGTGACATTCACTCCAGCCTCCCCGCCAAAAAAGGTTAAAGTCAATAAATAGTAATATTAAGAGCCCGCCGTCTCCCCCACCTTTGAGTATATTTCCTGCTTAAGGAAGAAAAAAAAACAAGATAAACTTCAGGTCAATGTAAAACTTAGCTACTGTTAAGTAACCTCTATCTTTATCAACTTTGTAAGAAAGCATATACGGTGGGAGGCCTAAAATCAGGTGGAGGTAGAAGCCCTAGGATGAAAGATCTTGAGCAAGAGTTATAAATTCAACAAAGTTTCCAGCTATGGTGGAAAACGCCATTCGGAAAAAATAAATAAATAAGAACTGAGATCCAGAACCAGGAATTAAAAGACCTGGAGAAAGGTCCAGTCTCAGGCTGTTGTTTTTGCCACATGGGGATAAGAGGACTAGGGGGGGGGGGGAAGGTCGTTTCGCTGATATTGGCCCTTTTTTGTTGAGAGAAAGGCGGATTTTCCTGCAAGATCAGTTCCAGTTTTATAAGGATTCTTTTCCCTTCTGGGAAGGAGGAAAAGCCATACAATTTTTTGTGATAAGAGAAGTTCAAGCAGAAGGGGAATGACCATCTGTAGGTGATTTCCTTTTGCGTTAAGGTCAGTAGCAAAGGTTTTAGTGATCGCCTTCATTGAATAATGTACGGAGAGAGAGGTCTGCAAACACTTGGCTCTGGGAGCCTTGAATCAGTAGTCGATCTGAATTGCGGGACCCGAAGACCATCTGGACGTGGGGGTTGGAGAGCTCTATGAGCTCTGTCCAATTCCAAGCGGCTATCTTCAATGACTGGTATGAGATCCTTTATAAAGGAACGAACAGCTGAATGGACATCCCTGATGGATTCGGGGAGCCCACTTATTCTAAAATTATAGCGTTTGGATCTGTTTTCCAGTTCATCAATTTTAGAAAAAAGTAGAGTCCAGTTGGTCCTGAAGATCTTGTATACGTGTGGTGTTCTGGTTAGTTCTAGCAATAGTTTGGTCCATTTTCTGTTCAATGATTTCTATTATGGCCCCCAATTGGATGATATCTTTATGTATGGTAGAAGTGATTTGTGCCAGACCCCTGGATAACATTTAGGAGAAGGATGACATCATGGATGGAAAGTCCTTTGGAAGAGGGGACCAGTCCTTTGCAGCTCCCCCCAAATATGTCTGGGCCCAAATATGTCTGGGCTTGCTAAAATGTCTCCCATAGGTGTTAGTAGAAGTTAATCCCCAGTCCTCTCTATCAGGGATTCAGTGGATGTTGGGGAATGTAAAGGCATAAGTGGATTACTCACTGTTAATACAGTGGGGTTGTGCTCCTCTCCTCCTGATTGATCTGTCCTCCTCTGCTGCAGAGCCTCGTGGAGCTGCCAGCGCCATATTGGAAATATCCTGTGTCCCCGGTCTGGGCTCCAGAAGTCTGGAGAGATACCTTCTAGTGGATCCTCTGGACATTTAAGCTCTGCCCTATCTCCTGTGTGACCCGTGTCTTAGTTGGAGAGGGACTATGGGCTCCAATGCAGCAGTGGCGGGGAGAATCGGGCCGGAGCAGTGCGGAGCTTCTGCACTACACGTCCATCACGGAGCTCTTGC
Organism: Pelophylax lessonae; assembly: GCF_965119305.1. NCBI lineage: Eukaryota > Metazoa > Chordata > Amphibia > Anura > Ranidae > Pelophylax > Pelophylax lessonae. The sequence goes on from NC_138768.1 coordinate 884,337,339, forward strand.
GCATGCGCACTCCATTTTTGTACATTGTAATGAAATGTTTGTGCTACATTTGAATATTGTTTGGGAGTAACCATTTAAAAGCCAGTTTTTTTTTTCTTTGAAATAATGTTTTCTTATTTAAAAATAAGAGGAGCAGCAGTTGATTGCTCTAGTCTGCTCGATGTTTCACAGGCTGCTGATATGATTTTCCCTCCCTGCAATCTAGAGGATTCTGGAATCACAGTCAGTGGAAAAACAGGGGGGCCGCTTAAATATTTATGGGCATCCAGCCAATTCCTGGGGAGGTGTGTCCAGTAGATGGTTAGAGCCCATAAATAGTTTGAGGCCTGGAGCATGTATGTAGTACGTCCTGGGTTCAGTCCTACAAGAGGGATCCCCTGTCTAGGGGGCTATGCCCCTTAGGGCAATTTGCTGTAATGCTATTCAGGAGTCATGGAGGTCCCAGCTGTAGCATAGCTTGGGAGGCTATTCCCAAAGTTTGGTCTGAGATTCTCTTATGGTCTGGAAACCTCTCTGAAGAACGCCAGACCTGGAGGAGAGCCTGGTGGATATCCGAAGAAGGCAACTGATGATCCGATCCGAGTGAGTACTGACCTGAATCCAGAGCTCTAGTTACTTAGTGCACTCCTCAGTTCCTAAAAAGGAGGTCCAAATAATTTCTCAGCCAGTAAAATATATATGAGTATTAAATATTCACGTGATCGTGCCTGGGTATTAGATCAATATTAGTATAAATGTGAAAAAGGAAAAATGAGCTGCTCCTCAAAGCAACAGTGGGTTGTGAGAAATGTGATAATGGGGAGACAGCGCTCAAGTTGTTGTTTGTAAATTGTACAATATGTGAATCAATTCACTACAGGTGAATAAATAATATTAAAACAATTTCACTTAATAAACATATCTAAACACGATCTGGTGGACCAGTGGATTACCCCTAAAGTGCTCAAATCCTAAGGTGATTGTGCTTATAATAACAAATTATATTGCATATACAATCCTTGTGTCTTTGAAAGTGCAAGTGCAAAGGTGCAACAAACAGTTCTGAGTGATTGTTTTAAGGTGCTTGGTGTTCAATAGAAATGGATTTCCACATGGGAGATAGGGGAAGGGAATCCATCCCCGTTCGAGAATGTGGTGGTCTCAGTGAGCCCTAAAAGAAGCAGGGAAACTCATGGTGCAGTATCAGGGATCACCTGATGACGTCATACGCTTGATGACGAAATGCGTCGGGTACCGTGCTATGCCCCACGTCACTTCCGGTATCTGGAACACAGCCGGAACGCAAACTGGCAACAGCGCTGTTCTATGATTCAGCTGTTCCTTTCATACTGAAATGGAAATGATTACTTATTTAATAAATACCGCACTTATACATACTGCACCATGAGTTTCCCTGTTTCTTTTATGGCTCACTGAGACCACCACATTCTCGAACGGGGCATACATCGGAATCCCACCCAGCCCTCTTCCAAGCTAACGGAATGCATTCCCGGACACACCTCCAGCGGGGAGGTACAGGAATACCTGGAACCACAACAGAGAGACCATTTACCTACGCTAGACCCCAAGGGGTCATTTGGTAAGTGGGCTGAACATTTGGTGACGGATTCCCTTCCCCTAGCTCGCATGTGGAAATCCATCTCTATTGAACACCAAGCACCTTAAAACAATCACTCAGAACTGTTTGTTGCACCTTTGCACTTTCAAAGATACAAGGATTGTATATGCAATATCATTTGTTATTATAAGCACAATCACCTTAGGATTTGAGCACTTTAGGGGTAACCCACTGGTCCACCAGATTGTGTTTAGATATGTTTATTAAGTGAAATTTTATTTATTCCCCTGTAGTGATTGAATTGATTCACATATTGTATAATTTACAAATAACAACTTGAGCGCTGTCTCCCGATTATCAAATTTCTGAGCCAGTAATGAATCTAATGGGAGCTCTCTGTCAGATCAATGTAAAGATAAATGTCCTCAGTCAATTCAACTTCCTGGGGTATCCCATGTCCCCACCCAGTCCACGTTCAAACCTGCAAAAAGACAATCCCTAGACTGTCACTGAGCCATTGTAGAAGGGAAAATGCTGTGTGCCTGGTTTGTACTGAGTTGGAGTGCGACTGAGGAGACTGGGCGGAACCAGGGACCAGATCACCGCTGTGAGGGAACGATACCCAATATCGATCCGCGGTCCACCCTTGTAGGGGTACTTTACTCTGGGAAGCGTGGGACCTAAGGAGAGGGGGAGCACCTTATCTTTTCGCCCACCTACTGCACTCCGGGCCACAACAAAAAAGAGCACCCTAAGACCTTCTATGGACTTTGCACTATTATAATAATATTGGATACTTCTATCCAAATTTGTGTTTGCACTTTTTGTGGATTTATATATATTGATTATAGGCTGTATGGACATTATGAATTTTATCATGGAGTCATATACCCTTTTTTAACCTTCGATATAACACGTATTTATTATTATATGGTACTGTATGGGACATCAATTGTCACATCACTGGATTTGCACCTTTTATTGATTTTTTACTTTTCACATGCTATTTAATTTTTTAGTCGATATTGGAGTCACACATAATTACGGATATATATCCAGTTAGCTCACTCGTTTTTTATTCATTCATCCAGCTGTAGTATACCTCTTATTTGGGGACAGTTGGAACAATTGAATTATTTTTATAATCATATCTAATTTTGGTATAGGTGATTACACCTGTTAGACACAGCACTTATTGCACTTTCGTTTCTTATAAATTTGAGGCAACACATCTCTCAATTTTTTGAACACTTTGCACTTTTCTTTAGAAACATATATATATAGTTATTTTGCACTATTGCCATACACTGCAAAGGAGTTTTCTATTTATTATATATTTTTTAGTACCAATATTTATCAATTTTGGAATAGCACTATCACTTTACTTCACAATAATTAACCCCGTACACCATAATAGATATTGACTAATCATTTAACCTACCTTATCTATTTGTTCAAAGACCCTACGTTTTACAGCGCCAATCACTTACTTTCCTTTGCACATACAGGCTCAGAAAAGACCCGCTCTCCTTTCCCATGATCCTTTTTGGATTAATCGAGAGGAGAGAGCACATCTAACTGTAAGTACTGCACCAAGCACACCCACACAAACTTAGATAGGCACACTTAACCCCCGATCACCCCTCCAGTTAACCCCTACACCCCCTGTCACAACACACACTGTATACAGTATATAGCATTTTCCTATATACCTGTATAAGTGTGACTTGTGACCAAGTTTAGCGCTTGCGGTCGTTACTTTTATCCTTAGGGTCCCCGCCACCCCCCCATGTAGATTTAACCCTCTGATCCCTCCTGATCACCCCAAGTTAACCCCTTCCCCCCTGTCACATTGCACACTAATAAACAAATAATATAGTGTTTTACTGTATTTTGTATTAGTGTGATTGTGACTTGAGTTAGCGCTAGCGCGTTCGTTTCTGTCCCAAGGAGGTTTAGGGTCCCTGCCACCCCCCAATAAAGATTTAACCCCCTGATCCCCCCCCCCCCTGATCACCCCTACACCCCCTGTCACAACACACACTGTATGCAGTATATAGCATTTTCTATATACCCGTATAAGTGTTACTTGTGACCAGGTTTAGTGCTTGCGGGCCTCCCTTTTTCACTTAAAATACCCGCCACCCCCTCCCAATAAAGATTTAACCCCTGATTCCCCCTGATCACCCCCAGTTAACCCCTTCCCCCATGTCACATTGCACACTAATACACACGTAATATACTGTTCTATTTTATTTTGTATTAGTGTGATTGTGACTTGATTTAGTGCTAGCGAGTTGGTTTCTGTCCCAAGGAGCTTTAGGGTCCCCGCCACCCCCCCCCAATAAAGATTGAACCCCCTGATCACCCCCAGTTAACCCCTTCATTGCCCTGTCACAGTGTCACTTTTATAGTGTACAGTTTTTTTTCTGATCACTATTATTAGTGACACAGGTGACATTAGCTAGTGTTAGTGTCAGTCTAAAATAGCGCAGATCCCCGGCGCATAGTTAGAAATAACCCCTTGATTACCACACACACACACACACACACATACACTTCCATTACTAGTATAGTGTTTGAACAGATCAATATCTGATCTGATCAGAACTATACTAGCATCCCCATAGTTTAGAGTTCCCAAAACGCGGTGTTTGCACGATCAGCACTGATTCCTGCCAGCACCTGCGTTTAACCCCTCCGCCCAGCCCACCCCACCCCACCCAGGCAAGTGTAGTAATCAATAGATTACTGTCACTTACAAAAATCACAACACACAAAACCGCTGTGTTAGCAGAGTCAGGCCTGATCCCTGCTAGCATTAGCAGGTTTTTTTTGGTAGCGGTTGAAATAGTCCTTGACAACCAGGTGCTTTTATTACCTGTGAGTCAACACTACTGTACCGGTAAATTTAGTAACTAAAATGACCAAACGTTGGTACAGTAGTAAAGAGGCTTACAGTATACTGACCATGTCAGATGAGAGCGATGGGTAAGCCTCACTGGCAGAATCAGGGTCAGTATACGAACCGGATGACAGCAGTGGCTCCCTGACAGATAGCTCCGACGACGGATGGGTCCCTGTTAGACACAGGCGTACTTGACCCCATTCTGGAGTTGTTGAGATGCAATGCAGGAATCACAGGGTGCTCGTATGGAGCAGAGTGTCGGTACTAGTGCCGCTCATCCTTCTGGTGGCCTGGCAAGCGCCAGCGGCCTAGTACACCCTGGACCTAGTACAACCAGCACTGCAGTAACACTTGGTGACGTGGCGAGTCCCATAAGTCCAGTTGAAGCTGGTGTGGTGGCTAGCACGAGTAGTGGCCCGCAGCCACCGCATATTCGAAAACAGGCTGTAGAGCCCAAAGTGCCCTCCCTGATGCGCTGGCATATCCCAATTGACAACCCACTGATACTACAGCACCAGTACTTCCCCCATTCACTGCCCAACCTGGAATCCACGTGGAGACAGCTGGTTTTACGTCCCTGAATTTTTTTGAGCTGTTCTTCCCGGAAGATCTTTTCGGATCTATTGTGGATCAATCAAATTTATACGCACGCCAATTCATCGCCGACAACCCAAATTCGCCCCTTGCCAGACAATTTGCCTGGAAACCTTTAACGGTTCCCAATTTTAAAATCTTTCTGGGCCTTCCCTGAACATGGGCATAACCAAGAAGAGTGAATTGCGGCTATATTGGTCCACTAGCCCAATTCACCATATGCACATGTACTCTGCCTCCATGTCCAGGGCGAGATACGAGCAAATTCTGCGATTTATGCATCTCATAGACCACTTCAATCAGCGGTTTGCAGCCTTGTTTACCCCCAAACAAGTTGTCTGCATTGACGAGTCCCTGATTAAATTTACTGGCCGCCTTGATATGAAACGGTGCCTCCCCAGCAAGCGTGCCAGATACGGGGTCAAACTGTACAAGCTGTGTGACAGGGCCACAGGCTATACAGTTCGTTTCTGGATCTATGCGGGGAAAAGATAGCACTGTGGAGCCCCCCAACAGCCCAGACTACATAGGGAGCAGCAGCAAGATAGTTTGGGACTTGGTGTCACACTTATCTGAAAAGGGGTACCATTTGTATGTGGATACTTTTTACACAAGCGTGCCACTATTTAGTCACCTTCTTGAATTACAATTTGGCGCATGTGGCACCGTGCGACCTAATTGCCGGGGCTTCCCCTAACGGCTTGTAAATTCCCGTTTTAGTAGGGGGGGAGAGCCTGCTTGAAAACTGACAAATTGCTTGCAGTGAAGTGGAGGGATACACGGGATGTTTTCGTTCTGTCCTCCATTCACCCAGACACGACGATCCAAATTCCTACAGCAACTGGTGTTATGGAGAAACCCCTCTGTGTCCACGACTAAAACCTTAATATGGGAGGAGTGGACCTTAACGGCCAGCTTTTGGCGCCGTATTTAATTGCCCATAAAGCCAGACGCTGGTAAAAAAAAAGTGTCTATTTATTCCAATTGGCTATGCTAAACGCCTTTGTCTTATACAGGGCATCAGGACGAACTGGATCCTTCCAAGAATTCCAGGAAGAGATCATCAATGCCTACCTGTACCCAGGAGGCATGCCTGCCCAACTTCCCCTTCCAGATGCATTGAGCCGGCTGCATGAGAGGCATTTTTCACATGTCCTCCCGAGTACCCCTACCCAAAGCCGACCCCAAAGAAGATCTTGTGTCTGTAGCAGGCGCCCATTATTATTGTCCCGACTGTCCTGACCAACCTGGTCTCTGCATCCTGGACTGTTTCCGTCGCTACCACACACTAGTGGAGTTTTAGTGTAGGGTACAGCACAACACAGTGTAGGGCACACCAACACAGGGTCTCGAAAGATGTTCGATGGCTATCGACATTTTGAGAGACCTAAGCTGTAAAATTGCAGTTAAAAAAAAAAAGTGTTAAAAAAAAAAATTAAATAAAAAAAAACAGATGTCCTGTCAGTTATTTTTATGTTCTTCTTCTCTTCCTACTGTACTTTTACTGTACTTTGTTTGTTTTTCATTCTTTTCTTAACCTGTTTCTCTTGCAGGTTACACTCATCGGCTGCCACACTGATTTTATATATTCTGACACAAACAGCGGTTGTGCACAGCATATATGGATACCTCTGATGGCAGCAGCTGTGGTAGGTTGATTTCACCACTGCAGTTAAAATACCTTTAGGTATGCGTGTAAAATTGTCATAAATGGCCGCTAGACTGCTTTTACATGCAGTGGGAGGGGACTCCCCCAACCCCTCCCGCCACCTTCTGTGTTTTTTCTCGGGCTCAACTTTGTGTTAAAAAAAATAAAAAAAATGTGTAATTTTCCCAAAACTTGTGGCAAAATATAAAATATTCCATGGACTCACCATGCCTCTCAGCTAATAGCTTGGGGTGTCTACTTTCCAAAATGGGGTCAATTGGGGGGGTTTTGTGGTATCTTGACATTTCAGGGCCTCCTAAACCGTACACAGACAGGCTCCCAAAAAGTCTCACATATGTGGTATCCCTGTACTTAGGAGATGCAGAAAAATATATTTTGGGGTGTAATTACACATATACCCATGGCATGTGTGAGCAATATATCATTTCAATGTCAACTTTGTGTAAAAAAAATATTTTTTTTTTTTAGTCATTTTTCAATCACCTGTGACAAAAAAATGGCAGTCAGAAATGAAAGCTGCGTAAATTTCAGTATTTACACCATAGTTTCTAGACGCTATAACTTTTGCGCAAACCAATAAAAATACGCTCATTGAGATTTTTTTTGTCAAAGACATGTAGCTATACACATTTTGGCCAAAATATATGACATAAATTGAGTATATTGGATATTTTTTAAAAGACAAAGTTGAAAATGTCATTGTTTCTCAAAATTTTCGCTCTTTTTTTATTAATATCGCAAAAAATAAAAAGCGCAGAGGTGATCAAATACCACCAAAAGAAAGATCTGTTTGTGGGAAAAAAAGGACGTAAATTATGTTTGAGTTCAGCATTTCATAACCGCGAAATTGTCAGTTAAAGTCACGCAGTGCCAAGTTGAAAAAAGGGGTCTGGTCTTTGAGCAGCCAAATCCTCCGGGGCTTAAGTTGTTAAAGTTCATGTGCATGTAAAGGCATGCATCCCAATACTTTTGGTAATATAGTGTGTGTAGATAGATAGATAGATAGAAATCTCTCTGGTAAGTAGAAAGACCCAAAAACTATACTCTCTTCTAGCACCTACCTAGGAGGGTGCTACAAAGGCATCAATATTTGTTCAGGCATTTTGCGGTTAAGCAAACTGTACAGCCTTGGCTCCTTTAGTAAATGAGCCCCGAACCTGCCTAAAAACCTGAACAGCGAACTGATCACCCAACCAGAGACACTCTACTGTCCTGTCCCCTACAGGTGAAGGGCTGTATGTGTCCTCTCTTCTGATTGGCTGTTTTAGGAAGTAATGGATCTGTTGCTGGTGATAAAAGAAAGGCCCACCAATGTCACTTGTTCAAGAAAAAAATTTCCTCTCGCTCCTTTGAATTTTCTCGTCACTGCGGTTTAAAATGAATATTGATTTTATCCCAATAATGATTACAAAATCAAACAAATATTCATAAAAAGAAAAATTGTGAACAAAATTCCAGTATATGGCCGGTGTGACTCCTGCAGATGACTTCCCTCATCACTTCCTCGGGATCTCCTCCTCCAATGTTCTCCTCCATTCACCTACACATAGAAGTTGTGTTTGTAGATCTGGATTTGTGTTACTAATACCGTTCCCTGACTCCTCTCTTCTCTTCTTTTCTCATCCAACAGCAAAAGATGGAACTGCGCGCTTCTTCACAAGTAAGGAATGTTTATTTATTTACTCATCTCCATTATAGATAAATGGGAAATGAAAAGGGGGGCGGGGGGCGAGAAATAATTCCAACCCCCTACAAATGATAGGACTTTATAGGCATACACTGATTAACCTCCCTGGCGGTATTCCTGAGTGTGGCTCTGGGTTAATTTTCAGTACCAAAAGCAGTAACCCCGAGCCACACTGGGGAATACCGCTAGTTAGGTTAATCAGTGTATGCCTATAAATTGTTATCATTTGTAGGGGGAGTACTTGAAATGGTCTGGTGTGGAATGTGGGGTCCCGCAAGGATCTGTCCTGGGACCAATCCAGTTTAATATATTCATAAATGATCTGGAGGTTGGGACACCCAGCACAATCTTGGTATTTGGGGACGATACTAAGCTAAGCAGGTCAATATCTTTAATACAGTAGGTGGAAACCTTACAAGCAGTTCTAAATAAAATAATGGGGCGGGCAACTACATGGCAAATGACGTTTAATGTTGGAAAATGTAAAGTAATGCATTTGGTTGCCAAAAATATGAATGCAAGGGGGAATCTAAGATGGAAAAGGCCCTGGGGGTCCTAGTAGATGACAAGCTCAGCAATGGCATGCAATACCAAGCTGCTGCAAGCAAAGCCAACAGAATATTGGCTTGTGTAAAAGAGGGGATTCATTCCAGAGATAAAACGATAATTCTCCCTGTAACAGAACCACAACTCACACTGTACTTGTGGACTTCCATCAGTATCCGGCTTCCTCCCAGTTGTGAACATAGATATCGTATTTTGCAGCCGCCCCCATACAAAGCTTGCCGACAACTTACAGTAGCTTGTACTGGAACCTTCTCTTTATTGAACAGTCACACAGTTTAAGACAGTATGTACCTCCCCCCTCCTGATCAGATTTCCACACACAGGTCAGGGGTTGCCTGATTACCTTATCATATGCAGATGAAATTGTATACAGAAATAGAATTAACCTGAACTAATTATCCAGCCACCTGGATGAAAAAAATATGTGAGTTCATTAAAAATTAACAATGGGACAGACAGGCTTAACAGAATACACATCACACCTCAATACACAGACAATAGGGAGAGCCTGTCTCTGACATTGAAGTTCAATACACATTATCCTAAGTGTAAACATGGAACCCATTTGAAGCAATCCAAACAATATTCTCAGTGTCCATTAGGTATCTGTCTTTCACTCCCAGTGATGGTGAGTACTGTCACATATCTTCCCCCCCATAGTTAGACTAACCAGGTTCCAGACCTCCAATCGGTCTGTGCCTGAGTTAGTCGGGTAACAAGTCCCAAAGAGTCAATCCATCATGGCAGCTTCCTTGACAAAGTTCCACATAGATTGTAAGTTTGTCCCGGCAGGGCGCATGGAGCTCTCATAGCCGATCAGTCTGTGGAAGTCTGGTTTGGGAAAGCCAGACTGGGCTTCTTGGTCACCCTGTGTCCCTAATAGACACAGGGTGACTTACACATAAGAGGGGCCTAGGGGGCTAAGAGAGGTATTTCCCAACCTCTCTAATGTAAGCTGTGTTCCACGGGCCCCCCAACCAAAGTGATTCCCATCACATCTCTCCCCTTTTGGAAGGAGACTAACACAGGAGGTGACCCCAAACGGGTTTACTTTGAAGGTAGTCTGTAGTTCCAGTCCTCCAATGTCTGTACCCACACAGTACCCCAAACACATTGTCCCAAACGGAGCATTACTCACCCATCCAACCTCTGACTCTCTCGTAGAACATACCCGTTGCTGGGGCGAAGCATGGACTGGCCCTTCTCCCTGGAGTCCGTTCAGCCGCTGGAAAGAAGACAGGGTGGTGGGGCTCACTCTTACATGTTGTTAGAGACATCGACTTCCTAGCATCCCTGGGATATAGAGGTGAAGACCGCAGTCCCATCCACTACCACAGGAACTCCATCTTTTGTATGTTGAGGGCAGAGGCCAGCTGCACTCTGCTCTGTTGCCAGGTCTTCTCCTGGGTTGGTGTCATCATTCTGGGGCACCATCTGCTGCTGGGAAGGGAGTCAGTTGCTCCATCTTCCTTACCCTCAACTGGTGGTTGGGACAACCTTTCTCTGGTACTGTCTCCCAGATATACAGATCCTGGCAGGGGAGGGAAGACAGTTTCCTCCACTCTGACTGACTGGTGGGGAGTGAGGACAACAACCTCCTCTCCCTTCTCATCCTGGGCCCCCGGAACTGCCACAGGTGTGGGGCAGAGGTCTTGGACTCGCTGTCCAGTTGTCAGCGTTTCAGCTGGAGAAGTTTCTTGTAACTCCACAGATGCTGCTGGCAGGAAATCCCATGTCCCTGTCAGTGGTGTAGGAGAAAGGTCAGCTGCCTCTTCTCTCAGGAAGGCTGAAGCTGCTGTTGGTGTTGGGCAGAGCTCAGTGATGTTAGGCCCTGATGCCAGCTGTTCTGCAGGAAAGTAAACTGTAAAGTCAGTACCCTTGCACACATCTTCTTGGGTCACCAATTTTTGCAGGCAGAGATCAGCAGCACTATGCCTGGATGCCCGCTCTTCTGCCGTAGCCTTACTGGGATATTCCTCCTCTGCAGAAAAGTCTATTAAATCTCCAGCCTTTGGAATTGCTGAAAGTCCAGGGCATGGGGTGGTGGCACTTTGGCCCAGTGCCAACACTTTGGCGGGTTATTTATCATTGATATCATCCTCCGATGGAAAGTCAATTAAATCTGTGATCCATTCTTGGGGAATGAAGATTATTCTTATTATAATTATTATACAGGATTTATATAGCGCCAACAGTTTGCACAGCGCTTTAAAATATGAGGGAAAACAAAACAGTTACAATGCAATTCAAGACAGGAGGAATTGGAGGGCCCTGCATGTTAGAGCTTACAATCTAGAAGATAGCTTCCTCTTCTCCCATACCTTTATCCAGTGGCTGGACAGATGCATTCCTCCATCCAAGCCTGTCCTGTGCAGAAACAGGTTTGTCAAGGTGAGTCAGCACTTGCTGCATCCGCCAAAAGACCTCCACATCCAGAACCGTGGGTGCAGGTGAGCAAAGCACACTATTACTGTGCCATAGTGTCGATTCTTCAGGCAGGATTTTTGGACTGTCAGCTGGTACTTCTGGATATTCACAGGCAAGGGGAGCCCAGGCCTGGCGCTGAGCAGAGTCTAGCAGCTGTCTGTAGGCGATCTCCAGGTCCCATTCCTGGACTGCCAGAAATTCCAAATTCCAAAAGCCCATAACACTTCTGAGATGTTCAGGATCTCTTCTCTGTAATCCTCAATTTCCTCTAACCGCCACTCCAAATCGATCCCAAAGTCAGGGTCCTTGGACAGCCTCTCTAATAACAGCCCCAGGCTGCCGTAGCAAAAGACTTCTGTTGGGATGTCATCTGCTGTCCATGGTCATACTTTGGTTACATACCAGCTAAGGATTCTGTAGCTCTCGTCCAACCGCATTTCAACCTGAACCAGTCTGCTTAACTCAGTTTTCCATTCCTTGTGCGGTTGTCACCTCAAAAATACCATTCGAACTTCGTACTGCGACCAGTACCTTTCCTGGAAGGAGGGGAGGTTGAACTTCGTACTGTGACCAGTACCTTTCCCAGAAGGAGGGGAGGATTTTCCCCTGGTGCTCACGGGCTAGCGCTTCCTTCCAGCTCCCAGCGGATTGAATCATACCATCTTAGCAGGACCTTCTCTGACACTGGCTCCCTGTGCTCTATCCGCATCTCTCACAACTTCCTTCCGAATTCCTCTTCCATGGTGGCTGATATCTGTACCTCTCCTCTTCTGCTATCCGGACCTTGAATCCTGATGGAAGTTTGGATGTCCCAGACTGCAGGAAGCATCCCACCGCTTACCACCAATTGCCACCACTCCCACTCTACAAGATTCTGGTCTGGCCACATCTGGAGTATGCCGTCCAGTTCTGGGCACCTCAGGAAGGATGTGCTGGAACTGGAGAAAGTCCAGAGAAGGGCAACAAAAATAATTAGGGGTAATAGAGGGCATCAGCTATGAGGAAAGACTACAAGCACTGAACTTATTCTCTCTGGAGAAGAGACGATTGAGGGGGGATGTGATATCAATGTACAAATACTGTACTGGTGACCCTAGCATAAGGAACAAACTATTCAGTGAAAGGGAATTTAAAAAGACACGCGGCCATTCGCTACAATTTGAAGAGAAGCGGTTTGACCTTAATCTCCATGGAGGGTATTTTAACAAATCCAAAATAAGATATAATGAAATTAATAATCCAAATTTGAAAATAAATTTGAATTAAAAAAAATTAATTAAAATTTGAATTCAAAAAATGAATTCAAATTTAAATTTGAAAATGACTTTGAATTTAGAATGGAAACATATTGCAATGAATACAAAAATGTATAAATATTATGAAATGACATAATTATTCCTACTTAGGCTGCTTTTAGAAATTGAATAGAATAAAATAGAATAGAATGGACTAGAATAGATTAGAATAGATCAGAATAGAGTATAATAAGAAAGAGTAGAATACAAAATAGAAAAAAATGAGATACTAAATAAAATAATAAAAAAGAACAGAAAAGAAAAGAAAATAATTAAATCAATTAACTAAAAAGAATGTAGCTGCCTTCTAAAATTAGAATTTTGAAATTCAAATTTTGAATAGAATAGAATGGAATAGAAAGAATATAGACATCTTCGGAAATTCAAATCTCAAATAGAGTAGAATAGAATATAAAGAATATAGCTGTCTTCTGAAATTCAAATTTCGTATAGAATAAAATACAAAGAACAAAGCCATCTTCTGAAATTTGAATTTTAAATAGAATAAAATAAAAAAAATAAAGCCGTCTTCTGAAATTAAAATTTTCATATAGAATAAAATAAAAAAAATAAAGCTGTCTTCTGAAATTTGAATTTTAAATAGAATAAAATAAAAAGAATAAAGCCATCTTCCAAAATATGAAATAAAAAAAGAATAGAATAGGATAGCAGGGAATAAAGTAGAAAGAGTAGACACGTCTTCCAAATTTTGAATAGAATAGAACTAGCTATTCTTCACAATGAATTTGGATTGATTTAATATATTTTGAATCTATTGGAAAAATCTGAATCCTGTTAAAAATGAATACAATTAATAAAAATAAACAAATGTAGTTATGAATGTAACAAAAAAAATGAGTGACTTTATCAACCGATCTGAAACAAAACTTGTTCCCGTTGTGCGCATGTCTAGCAGTTACAGTGCAATGTAATTATTCCATCCTATTCATAGTTAACATTGTGAGAAATCCAGTGGGAATATATTAATAATTAGTATTACATTTATTTTATATTATTTTATTCTATCACCTTCATAAAAGTCCCCCCGGGGTCCCATCATACATGGGGGGAGGGGGAATACACACAGGCCGGGGTCATTATTCCTTACACCAATTCTTTCCATTCATTTTATCCAGGAGGCTGGAATTGGATTTCCGGTAAGAAGGAAGGTAAGGAGACGTCTTCTATATATAGATCTGTATCCATCACATGGCTTCCCTCATATAGAATGGACTGCCAGAGAGGGAAGATATAGAATGTACTACCATAGAGGGAACATATAGAATGGACTGCCAGAGAGGGAACATATAGAATGGAATGCCAGAGAGGGAACATATAGAATGTACTGTCAGAGAGGGAACATATAGAATGTACTGCCAGAGATGGAACATATAGAATGTACTACCATAGAGGGAACATATAGAATGTACTACCAGAAAGGGAAGATATAGAATGTACTACCATAGAGGGAACATATAGAATGTACTGTCAGAGAGGGAACGTATAGAATGTACTGCCAGAGAGGGAACATATAGAATGTACTACCATAGAGGGAACATATAGAATGTACTGTCAGAGAGGGGACATATAGAATGTACTGCCAGAGAGGGAACATATATAATGTACTGCCAGAGAGGGAACATATAGAATGTACCGTCAGAGAGGGAACACATAGAATGTACTGCCAGAGAGGGAACATATAGAATGTACTGCCAGAGAGTGAATATATAGAATGTACTGCCAGAGAGAGAACATATAGAATGTACTGCCAGAGAGGGAACATATAGAATGTACTGCCAGAGAGGGAACATATAGAATGTACCGTCAGAGAGGGAACACGTAGAATGTACTGCCAGAGAGGGAACATATAGAATGTACTGCCAGAGAGGGAACATACAGAATGGACTGCCAGAGATGGAACATATAGAATGTACTGCCAGAGAGGGAACATATAGAAGGTACTGCCAGAGAGGGAACATATAGAATGGACTACCATAGAGGGAACATATAGAATGTACTGCCAGAGAGGGAACATATAGAATGTACTGCCAGAGATGGAACATATAGAATGTACTGCCAGAGAGGGAACATATAGAATGTACTGCCAGAGAGGGAACATACAGAAGGTACTGCCAGAGAGGGAGCATATAGAATGTACTACCATAGAGGGAACATATATAATGTACTGTCAGATAGGGGGCATATAGAATGTACTGCCAGAGAGGGAACATATAGAATGTACTACCATAGAGGGAACATATAGAATGTACTGCCAGAGAGGGAACATATAGAATGTACTACCATAGAGGGAACATATAGAATGTACTGTCAGAGAGGGAACACATAGAATGTACTGCCAGAGAGGGAACATATAGAATGTACTGCCAGAGGGGGAACATATAGAATGTACCGTCAGAGAGGGAACACATAGAATGTACTGCCAGAGAGGGAACATATAGAATGTACTGCCAGAGAGTGAACATATAGAATGTACTGCCAGAGAGGGAACATATAGAATGTACTACCATAGAGGGACCATATAGAATGTACTGCCAGAGAGGGAACATATAGAATGTACTGCCAGAGAAGGAACGTATAGAATGTACTGCCAGAGAGGGAACATATAGAATGTACCGTCAGAGAGGGAACACATAGAATGTACTGCCAGAGAGGGAACATATAGAATGTACTGCCAGAGAGGGAACATACAGAATGGACTGCCAGAGAGGGAACATATAGAATGTACTGCCAGAGAGGGAACATATAGAAGGTACTGCCAGAGAGGGAACATATAGAAGGTACTACCATAGAGGGCACATATAGAATGTACTGCCAGAGAGGGAACATATAGAATGTACCGTCAGAGAGGGAACACATAGAATGTACTGCCAGAGAGGGAACATATAGAATGTACTGCCAGAGAGGGAACATATAGAATGTACTGCCAGAGAGGGAACATATAGGATGTACCGCCAGAGAGGGAACATATAGAATGGACTGCCAGAGAGGGAACACATAGAATGTACCGCCAGAGAGGGAACATATAGAATGGACTGCCAGAGAGGGAACATATAGAATGGACTGTCAGAGAGGGAACATATAGAATGTACTGCCAGAGAGGGAACATATAGAATGTACTATCAGAGAGAGAACATATAGAATATACTGTCAGAGAGGGAACATATAAGATGTACTGTCAGAGAGGGAACATATAGAATGTACTGCCAGAGAGGGAACATATAGAATGTACTGCCAGAGATGGAACATATAGAATGTACCGCCATAGAGGGAACATATAGAATGTACTGCCAGAGAGGGAAAATATAAAATGTACTGCCAGAGAGGGAACATATAGAATGTACTGCCAGAGATGGAACATATAGAATGTACTGCCAGAGAGGGAACACATAGAATGTACTGCCAGAGAGGGAACACATAGAATGTACTGCCAGAGAGGGAACATATAGAATGGACTGCCATAGAGGGAACATATAGAATGTACTGCCAGAGAGGGAACATATAGAATGTACCGCCAGAGAGGGAACATATAGGATGTACCGCCAGAGAGGGAACATATAGAATGGACTGCCATAGAGGGAACATATAGAATGTATGGCCAGAGAGGGAACATATAGAATGTACCGCCAGAGAGGGAACATATAAAATGCACCGCCAGAGAGGGAACATATAGGATGTACCGCCAGAGAGGGAACATATAGAATGGACTGCCAGAGAGGGAACATATAGAATGTACTGTCAGAGAGGGAACATATAGAATGTACTGCCAGAGAGGGAACATATAGAATGTACTGTCAGAGAGGGAACATTCTAGATGGTTTCGTATATATTCTCCCCTATGGGATGAGATCCCAATCGTATAGAATGGAGAATAATTCCACCAAAACTTCCATGTATGATGTGACATTCTTATTATTATACTGTATGTTATTCATAAAGTGTCAGAGAGATAATAGATGACTAAAAATCTGTACTGACTGACGGAAAATCGGCTGTTGACGGCCAACAAAAATTTTATAGCCTGCACACCAGATTTTGTTTTGCCGAAAAGTCAGAGTCGGTTGTCGAAAGCATCATACTAAAGCCTCGTACACACGCACCGATTGTTGGCCGTGAATTTTCGTCCAACGTCCGATCGGCCGATTGTCGGCTTGTTAGTATGATGCTTCCGACAACCGACTGCGACTTTTCGGCCGAACAAAATCTGGCGTGCATGCTATAAAATTTTTGTTGGCCGTCAACAGAACGGCCGATTGTTCGTCAGTCAGTACAGAATTCGGCAGACAAAAATCAGATGAGCAAGACTGGGCATGCTCAGAGAAGAAAAAACACACAGAAAGTAAACCAGAACATGACATCACTTCTGAAGTTGGTTGTTGTTAGCCGAAAAAATTTGTGTGCAGTTTAGGCACATTCCAACCAACACAACAACACTGGACAAAAGACGGCCAATCGGTCGGCCAACTATCGATGCGTGTGTACACGGCTTAATAGACAGACAGATTATAGACAGACAGACAGATTATAGATAGACAGAAATATTATAGATAGACAGACAGATTATAGACAGACGGACCGATTATAGACAGAGAGATTATAGACAGACAGACAGATTATAGATAGACAGAAATATTATAGATAGACAGACAGATTATAAACAGACGGACAGATTATAGACAGGGAGATTATAGACAGACAGACATATTATAGACAGACAGATTATAGACAGACAGATTATAGACAGACAGACAGATTATAGATAGACAGAAATATTATAGATAGACAGACAGATTATAGACAGACGGACCGATTATAGACAGAGAGATTATAGACAGACAGACAGATTATAGACAGACAGATTATAGACAGACAGATTAAAGATAGACAGAAATATTATAGATAGACAGACAGATTATAGACAGGGAGATTATAGACAGACAGACATATTATAGACAGACAGATTATAGACAGACAGACAGATTATAGACAGACAGATTATAGACAGACAGACAGATTATAGATAGACAGAAATATTATAGATAGACAGACAGATTATAGACAGACGGACCGATTATAGACAGACAGATTATAGACAGACAGATTATAGATAGACAGACAGATTAAAGATAGACAGAAAGATTATATATAGACAGACAGATTATATATAGACAGACAGATTATATATAGACAGACAGATTATAGACAGACGGACAGATTATAGACAGACAGACAGATTATAGACAGACAGACAGATTATAGACAGATTATAGACAGACAGATTATAGATAGACAGACATATTATAAAGCCTCGTACACACATAACGATTATCGGCCGACCGATCGGCCGTCTTTTGTCCAGTGTTGTTGTGTTGGTTGGAATGTGCTCTAGACTGCACACAAATTTTCTCGGCCAACAAAAACCAACTTCAGAAGTGATGTCATGTGATGGTTTACTTTCCGTGTGTTTTTTCTTCTCTGAGCATGCCTAGTCTTGCTCATCCGATTTTTGTCTGCCGAAATCTGTACTGACTGACGGAAAATCGGCCGTTCTGTTGACAGCCAACAAAAATTTTATAGCATGCATAAATGAAGAAAAAAGGGGGAAAGAGAAAGGGGGCGTATCTATGGGGGACTTTCTACAGGGGCGCCGTCATAGACCAATATAATTAGAAAATATGTATAAAATCAAATATTTTATTGAAAAAACATAAGTATAAAAATACACTGTATTATCAAACAAGATGAGACAGTGATACAATATGAATTAAGAACATGTAGTTGCAAGCACAATCATATTAAACTGTATAATTAAAGCATACATATCATGTCCTACACTGGGGTTTATAGATTGTACTATAGACCCTAGACCAACCAGACATCGAATGTCCAGGTTAGTACCAGCATGAAGACCGATGATGCCCAAAACTGAAGCCCGACATGTTTCATGGCAAACGCCGCTTCCTCAGGGGCAGTTGAGGGGTTTTATATATACATCAATACAGTTACTGAAAGAAAAGAAAGATACATATAATATATATCACAAAACACATAGCAAATCTTTAATTTTGTACAAACATATTATATGTGACATAGTCAGAGAGAAGCCTAACAATCTATATCACCTGGAGGTATGTGGCATGCGACCCGATGGATGAATCCCGGAGCATAAGGTATGCGTTGCCCCCCCCCCCCCCCCCCCCGTGGCGAACACGGGAACCAATCCCCACTGAATACGGCTATTGGGCGGGTGAATGGCTCAATACAAGAATTCTAAATAAGTAAAAGATATATATGTATTTATGCATGTAAAAATATAATAATAATAATAATTTTATACCAAGAATATGGAATATCATTATAAGAATAGGTAGAGTAATGGCTAACGATATTGAGTCCAAATATGTATGGACTCCATATATCTTACCAAAAAAAATCCGGAGATAATAATCAAAGCAAGGAACCAGGTAAGGTGAAAAATGATCCTAGGAACTGATGAAATAGTCCTCAAGGTGGTAAACAGAGAATGGACAAATGTCCTAAAGGATCTGGTAGGGAGTAATGAAGGGTGGTGATAATAATTAATGGTGAAATAAAATATATTGATAATATAGAGGACAAGAAAAGAAAAATATATTTTTTTAGTGTATAATCGGATGTATAGAAGCAATCCAATCATATAATGAGAGTAGAAATGGTTTAAAATTGATCAAAAAAGTGAAAGTGAGCATAGTGTGTCATTACTTAAATGTAAGGAATCTAAATAGCCACAAGATATAACCATATCTATAGAGAAGTTTCCATTAGAGGTATGGTATAGCAAAGGCAAGGGGAAATGGTGTAAAAAGAAACCCATTAACAGGCTTGATAACCAACATATGGGTGGTGAAATTAAAAGTAAAAGATAGGTAAGTGTTAAGAATGGAGTATCCAGAGAGGATGTCAATAAAGTAAAATACCTGGTATGTTACACCACGCGTGTCCTGTCCCTGCATTGCAGAGAGGGGCAATGAATGAGCCGATAAGTAGGGGAAGTTCTGCCCCAAACGAGCGTAGCGGCGTGCGTCACAAGATGCCGTTCGGGGCCTACGCTCTGAATGCGCATGCGCGAAAAGGTAAAGACAGATAATAGATAGACAGATTATAGACAGACAGAAAGACAGATTATAGACAGAGAGATTATAGATAGACAGACAGATTGTAGACAGACAGACAGACAGAATATAAACAGGCAGATTATAGACAGAAAGAAAGAGATGGACGAACATCGGCCGGGGCGGTTCGCGCACGTCAGCCGCAAATGTTTGCGGCGGGCCCCATTGACTTTAATGGGAGGCGAACTTTAAAAACCTTTAGGTCATATTTGCAGCCACAAAATACGTACTAGCTGTGCACAAATAGTCCCAGCACATGGACAATGTCATAACAGAAGTATTGCAATTGGAAAAGTTGCCCTAAATTATTATTTTTTTTACAGCAAAATTTTTTTTTTCATAAATCAGCCAGAACTGACAGCAGCCGGTAAATATATGTCAAATACATATATGGTCCATTCACACATCTGTAAAATGGGTCCGCATGCAGTCCACAATTTGTGGAACCTTTACAGACCCATTGTTTTTCAATTCCAGTCTGAAAAAATTAGGCATTCACAGGATAAAGAAGTAAGTGTCGGCCATTCCAGGCCCCAAAAATTAGCCCACATGTGTTTACCTGACAGCTAAGAACGTAGTATTCTGTGGCTGAAGGTACATTAGGCATTCACAGTATACAGAAGTAAGTGTCGGCCAGTATAGGCCCCAAAAATTAGCTCACATGGGTTTAACTGACAGCAAAGAACGTAGTGTATTTAGAGTTACATAGTTACTATTTGATGGCTAGAGGTACATTAGGCATTCACAGTATATAGAAGTAAGTGTCGGCCTGTATAGGCCCCAAAAATTAGCTCACATGGGTGTAACTGACAGCTAAGAACGTAGTATTTGATGGCTAGAGGTACATTAGGCATTCACAGTATACAGAAGTAAGTGCCGGCCTGTATAGGCGCCAAAAATTAGCCCGCATGAGTTTAACTGATAGCAAAGAACATAGTGTATTTGATGGCTGGAGGTACATTAGGCATTCACAGTATACAGAAGTAAGTGTCGGCCTGTATAGGCCCCAAAAATTAGCTCACAAATGGGTTTAACTGACATCAAAGAACACAGTGTATCTGATAGCTGGAGGTACATTAGGCATTCATAGTATACAGAAGTAAGTGTCGGCCTGTATAGGCCCCAGAAATTAGCTCACATGGGTTTAACTGACAGCAAAGAACGTAGTATTTGATGGCTGGAGGTACCTTAGGCATTCACAATATACAGAAGTAAGTGTCGGCCTGTATAGGCCCCAAAAATTAGCCCACATGGGCTTAACTGACAGAAAAGAACGTAGTGTATTTGATGGCTGGAGGTACATTAGGCATTTACAGTATACAGAAGTAAGTGTCGGCCTGCATAGGCCCCAAAAATTAGCCCACATGGGTTTAACTGACAGCTAAGAACGTAGTATTTGATGGCTGGAGGTACATTAGGCATTCACAGTATACAGAAGTAAGTGTCGGCCTGCATAAGTCCCAAAAATTAGCCCACATGGGTTTACCTGACAGCAAAGAAAGTTGTATTCTGTGGCTGGAGGTACATTAGGCATTCACAGAAAAAATAATTGTCGGCCCTGAAAGGCCCCAAAAATTTGGACATGAAATGCCTTTTATGCCGCTGTATGTAGCAAAGCCAAGGACCAGGAATTGCTGTGGGTGGAGGGTGGTCTGGCGGATATTTGTGGCCTGGCATGGAGGAATTTAAATGAAACCTGGTCTACTGGTCACATGTGTTGAATTCTTTAGAGATCCATGCCTCATTCATTTTTATAAATGTGAGGTAGTCTATACTGTCATGAGCTAGGCGAGTGCGCTTATCGGTCACGATCCCCCCTGCTGCGCTGAACGTCTTTTCGGACAGGACACTGGATGGGGGGCAAGCCAACATTTCCATTGCAAATTGTGCAAGCTCTGGCCAGAGGTCAAGCCTGCCCCCCAGTATTCCAGGGGTTCATCACTCCTCAGAGTGTCCACATCGGCGTTTAACTCGATGTAGTCGGACACCTGACGGTCTAGGCATTCCTTGTTGCTGGATCCGGAGTACAGCTGTCGATGGTTCAGCTGAAAGAAGGATCTCATATCTGAAGTGACCAAGACATCTTCAAACCGCCCTCTTCTTGCAGGCGCTGTTGGATTGCTACCCGTTGGATTGCTCTCTCTGTGACTGGAAATTCGTCTGTCAGCGCACGCAAAAGCAGAATGCTGCATTTCCCGCAGCAAGGCCTGGAAGTGCTGCATTCTGACCGCCCTCTTTGATTGTGGTAACATTCCCACCATTTTATGTTTGTACCGGGGGTCTAAGTATGTTGCCACATGGTCCTTGGTCTTTATGAATTTTATACGGGGATCCCCCTTAAAACACTGGAGCATGAAGGCCCCCATTTACACTAAACTGGAAGCGGTGTAGTGGCCTGCTTCCAGCTCATCATCCTATAAAATGTCATCCTCGTTCTCCTCCCCCCATCCACGGATAACACCAGGGATCCCAGAAAGGTTTAAAGCATGCTCTTCTTGCTCCTCCTCATCCCCCCCCCAGTACCATCCTCCTCTGACTCCTCTTCAGACTCCTGTTGTTGATTTGTCTCAGATGGAGTAGCACCCCCTGGGAATTCTTCCAACATTGCAACTTCCTCATCTTCCTGCTCCTGCTCCTCGACGGCTTGTTCATTGACACGACGCAATGCACGCTCCAGAAAGAAGGTGTAAGGTATAATGTCACTTATGGCGCCCTGGCCGTGACTGACCAGTTTGGTGATCTCATCGAATGGCCGCAGAAGTCTTCATGCGTCGCGCATGAGCAGCCACTGGCGAGGTGAAAAAAACCAAGCTCCCCAGAACCTGTCCTGCTGCAGAGTTCGTACAGGTAGTCGTTAACTGCACGTTTCTGCTGGAGCAGCCTATCGAGCATATGCAACGTTGAGTTCCATCGCGTCAGGCAGTAACAAATAAGACGCCTGACGGGCAGGTTGTGTCACCGCTGAATGTCAGCAAGGCGAGCCATGGCTGTGTAAGATCTTCGGAAATGGGCAGAAATTTTCCTGGCCTGCCGCAAGACGTCCTGGACCCCAGGGTATTTGCCAACGAATCGCTGCACCACCAAGTTCAGGACGTGTCCCATGCATGGCACGTGTGTTGTTTTGCCCTGTTTCAGCACACTCAGTATATTGGCACCGTTGTCGCACACCATCTGCCTGTGAACGCAAAGCTGAAAGGAGTGCAGGACCAGTGTGGCTCTTGGCTTCCAGGCACAACAGACGCAGCACAGCATGGCAACGTCTCACCTGGCATGTGGAAAAGGTTCTGGGGATCTTGGGCGGCGCAGTGAAAGAGACGGTAGCAGCAGAAGAGGAGGAGTCAGCCGAGGAGGAGAGGGAGGATGGAGGAGGAGGAGAAGAAGAGGCAGGCCTGCTTGCAATCCGTGGCGGTACAACTAAATCTACACGGGTGCCACGGGTTACATGCTTGACGGCCGTCAGAAGGTTCACCCAGTGGGCAGTAAAAGTGATATACCTTCCCTGCCCGTGTTTGCTAGACCACATGTCTGTGGTCAGATGTATCTTGGCACCAACACTGTGTGCCAGAGAAATATTTACTTGCCGCTGAACATGGCCATACAGCCCTGGAATGCCCTTCTGCGAGGAACATTTGGACCGCAGAAGCCTGCCTTTTTCCAGAACTGCGTGACGACGGCATCATGGCAGGTGGAGTGGAGTAAAAATGTGAGGAGAGAGGAGAAGGAAAAGGCGCTGGACGGTGAGAGCCTGGAGTGTGGCTTTGTGGGTTCTGATGGCGTTGCTCCCACTGGGCTCAATGATGGGAGTTCAGGTGCCTTTTTAAGCCTTTTTAAGGCGGTTGTCCCTAGGGGAGTGTTGGGCTTACCGCGACTTATGCGTTGACTGCAAAGGCTGCAGATGGCAACACTGTTGTCAGCAACGGACACATTAACGGACACATTAAAAAAAGTCCACACTGAGGAGCCATGTGCCGGTGTCACCAGATGTGACTGTACATGGTTGATGGCTCACTCCTGATACATTTGCAGTCTGCTTTGTATCTCTTGTGCAATGCAAGTTCTGCCTGCTTCTCCTCCCTATCTGCCGGTCCGTTTCTCCCTCTGAACTCCCTTTCTCTTCCTCTCTTGTGGACACCCACGTGACGTCCATAGACACGTCATCATCCACGTCACCTTCACCACCACTAACATTCGAGATCTCGGAGTAGGCGGCAGCAACAGCGGGGACCAACCTCCTTGAGCTGATCTGGGTACTGTCGTCAGACTGCTGAGTGGCGGCTGTTGCTACCTCCTCTTCCTGATCCGATGCCAGGAATGGCTGCGCATCGCAAATATCTTGTGATGGATCGGAAAATAATTCCAGTGACTCAAGCGGAGGGTATGTGGTGGTGGTGGTGGTGTCTTTGAGGGTGCACACAGCAGAGTGAAGAGGGTGCAGAGGGTGCAGAAGAGGAAGGCTGAGCGAGCCATTCAACCAAGTCTGGTGCATCCTTTGACATAATTGCACGCAGCTTTTGAAACTTCACAGTTTGTCTCCGGCCTACTGCTCCTGCCCTACCCCTACCACCCCTGCATACGTGTCTGCCTCTTCCTCTGCCTGTCATGTTTTTTAATCACCCTGTGACAAAAGACTCTAGAGAATCGCAGTTTATCTGGAAAAAGGTAGACAACACCCCGCTTCAATCTGTGGTATTGGGGGACCACAGGTTTATCCCACCAGTTCTACAAATAATTGGCCAGTAACTGTTGTCACTGTGTGTAGCACAGTTAACACAGTAAAAGAGGCCACATTTTTGCAGTACTAAAATACACTCTTAGAAAAGTACAGTGTTAAATAACACCCCACTTCAATATGTGGTATTGGGGGGGGGGGGCACTGGTCTATCACACCAGTTGTTCAAAAAATTGGCCAGTGAGTTTGGCACTGTATGTAGCAGAATTAACTCCGCAAAAGAGGCAATATTGTTGCAGGACACAAATACACTTGTAAAAAGTATACTCAGATAACACCCCACTTCAATATGTGGTATTGGGGGGGCATTGGTCTATCACACCAGTTATAATACATTATAAATTCTTTTGTCACTGTTTGTAGTATTGCTGCAGCAACGCTCAGTCACCACCACACCTGTCACAATGCTGCACAGTGCACAATAATACTACTAATCCACTATAATATGTTTAATATGCTTTCTATAAATTATATTATACTGTGGATTACCCCCCCCCCCCCCTTTTTAGTGCACTGCACAGCAATACCAAAACATTTGCAGCCCTTTAAAGGACTTTTGTGGACATTAACAGAGCGATTTGTGTGACTGCTGCCGATCTCTAACTGCCCCTAAAGCACCGACTGGATACCTGTCCCTATACTGAGAAGATACTAGTAGACCTATACCAAAATACCAGCCCTGAAAAGGACTTTTGTGGATCTTCACAGCTATTTGTGTCTAGCAAACTCTCCCTGATGAGCACAGTGGACCTCTCCCTACACTGGCAAAAAGCAGAATGTGAAATGGCCGACAGCTCAGGTCTATTTATAGGGTAGGGGGCATGTCCATGTGCTGAAATGTTTTTATTGGCTGTCCCGTTCCACCTGATGGCTGTGTCATGGGTCAAAGTTCTCCCCAATGTAAACTAATATGGCCACCGCGAAAAACGCCATGTGTTCACAAATTTGGTGGGTAGCGAACAAGCAAAATTTGCCGCGAACCGACCGCTGGGCGAACCGCAAGGACATCTCTACAGACAGACAGACAGATTATAGATAGACAGACAGACAGATTATAGACAGACAGATTATAGACAGACAGACAGATTATAGACAGACAGATTATAGACAGACAGATTATAGACAGACAGACAGATTATAGACAGACAGATTATAGAAAGACAGACAGATTATAGACAGGCAGATTATAGACAGACAGATTATAGACAGACAGATTATAGACAGACAGATTATAGACAGACAGACAGACAGATTATAGACAGACAGATTATGGACAGACAGATTATAGTCAGTCAGACAGATTAAAAACAGACAGATAATGGACAGTCAGACAAATTATAGACAGACAGATTGTAGACAGAAAGATTATAGACAGTCAGACAGACAGAGAGACAGACAGATTATAGACAGTTAGAAGGATTATAGACAGACAGATTATGGACAGTCAGAAAGACAGATTATAGACAGACAGAAAAATTGTGGACAGACAGATTATAGACAGAGAGAGAATAGATAGACAGACAGAAAGACAGATTGTAGCTAGACAGACAGATTATAGAAAGTCAGACAGACAGATTATAGACAGTCAGATAGATTATAGACAGATTATAGACAGACAGATTATAGACAGGCAGACAGATTATAGACAGACAGATTATAGACAGTCAGACAGACAGATTATAAACAGAAAGACAGACAGACAGATAATAGACAGAAATATTATAGACAGTCAGACAGACAGATTATAGACAGTCAGACAGACAGATTATGGACAGTCAGACAGACAGATTATAGACAGACAGATTATGGACAGTCAGAGAGACAGATTATAGACTGACCGATTATAGACAGACAGACAGATTATAGACAGACAGAATATAGACAGTCAGACAGACAGATAATAGACAGAAATATTATAGACAGTCAGACAGACAGATTATAGACAGTCAGACAGACAGATTATAGACAGACAGATTATGGACAGTCAGACAGATTATAGATAGATAGATCAATGTGGGCAGAGTGTTACAGGAACAGTGCCCCCCTCTGGGAGAAGGTGTGTATCACACACACTGCACACACAGATATTATGGTAATACTTGTATTAGAATGTATGATATTTATACCCGTACTGTGAAATACAATTCAATGGAGGCGGAGTCACTCATTCTCTACATGTTCTCTGTCTGTTTTACTTCATGCAGATGAGCAAATGGTGCCACGCAGTTCAAGGGTATCAGGTATGTGATGTACAGTATACAGGTACCAGGTGTGTGATGCACAGTATACAGGTATCAGGTGTGTGATGTACAGTATACAGGTATCAGGTATGTGATGTACAGTATACAGGTATCAGGTGTGTGATGTATAGTATACAGGTATCAGGTGTGTGATGCACAGTATACAGGTATCAGGTGTGTGATGTACAGTATACAGGTATCAGGTGTGTGATGTATAGTATACAGGTATCAGGTGTGTGATGCACAGTATACAGGTATCAGGTGTGTGATGTACAGTATACAGGTATCAGGTGTGTGATGTACAGTATACAGGTATCAGGTGTGTGATGTACAGTATACAGGTACCAGGTGTGTGATGCACAGTATACAGGTATCAGGTGTGTGATGTACAGTATACAGGTACCAGGTGTGTGATGTACAGTATACAGGTATCAGGTGTGTGATGTACAGTATACAGGTATCAGGTATGTGATGTGCAGTATACAGGTATCAGGTCTGTGTGATGTGCAGTATACAGGTATCAGGTGTGTGATGTACAGTATACAGATATCATGTGTGTTATGTACAGTATACAGATACCAGGTGTGTGATGCACAGTATACAGGTATCAGGTATGTGATGTACAGTATACAGGTATCAGGTGTGTGATGTATAGTATACAGGTATCAGGTGTGTGATGCACAGTATACAGGTATCAGGTGTGTGATGTACAGTATACAGGTATCAGGTGTGTGATGTACAGTATACAGGTATCAGGTGTGTGATGTACAGTATACAGGTACCAGGTGTGTGATGCACAGTATACAGGTATCAGGTGTGTGATGTACAGTATACAGGTACCAGGTGTGTGATGTACAGTATACAGGTATCAGGTGTGTGATGTACAGTATACAGGTATCAGGTATGTGATGTACAGTATACAGGTATCAGGTGTGTGATGTACAGTATACAGGTATCAGGTATTATAGACAGACAGGCAGATTATAGACAGACAGACAATCAGATTTTAGACAGACAGATTATAGACAGTCAGATAGACAGATTATTGACAAACATACAGATTATAGACAGTCAGACAGACGGACAGATTATAGACAGACAGATTATGGACAGACAGACAGATTATAGCCAGACAGATTATAGACAGTCAGACAGACAGATTATTGACAGACACACAGATTATAGACAGTCAGACAGACAGACAGATTATAGACAGATAGATTATGGACAGTCAGACGGACAGAAAGACAGACAGACAGATTATAGACAGACAGACATACAGATTATTGACAAACATACAGATTATAGACAGTCAGACAGACGGACAGATTATAGACAGACAGATTATGGACAGACAGACAGATTATAGCCAGACAGATTATAGACAGTCAGACAGACAGATTATTGACAGACACACAGATTATAGACAGTCAGACAGACAGACAGATTATAGACAGATAGATTATGGACAGTCAGACGGACAGTCAGACAGACAGACAGATTATAGACAGTCAGACAGATTATAGACAGACATATTTTAGACAGACAGACAGACATATCATAGACAGACAGACATACTATAGACAGACAGATTATGGATAGTTAGACAGACAGATTATAGACAGTCAGATTATAGACAGTCAGACAGACAGATTATAGACAGTCAGAATATAGATAGTCAGACAGACAGATTATAAACAGACAGATTTTAGACAGACAGACATACAGATTATAGACAGTCAGACAGACAGACAGATTATAGAAAGTCAGACAGATTATAGACAGACATATTTTAGACAGACAGACAGATTATTGAAAGGCAGATTATAGACAGATTATAGACATATTTTAGACAGTCAGACAGACATATCATAGACAGACAGACAGACATATTATAGACAGACAGATTATGGATAGTTAGACAGACATATTATAGACAGTCAGATTATAGACAGTCAGACAGACAGATTATAAACAGACAGATTTTAGACAGTCAGATTATAGACAGACAGATCATAGACAGTTTGACAGACAGATTATTGACAGACGGACAGATTATAGACAGACAGATTATAGACAAAAGCCCCGTACACACGTACCGATTGTCGGCCGAACGATCGGCCGTCTTTTGTCCGGTGCTGTCCTGTAGGCTGAAAAGTGCTCTAGACTGCACACAAATTTTGTCGGCCAACAACAGCCGACTGCAGAAGTGATGTCATGTGATGGTTGACTTTCCGTGTGTTTTTTCTTCTCTGAGCATGCCCAGTCTTGCTCATCTGCTGTCTGTCGGCCGAAATCTGTACTGACTGGTGAACAATCGGCCGTTCTGGTGTTGGCCAACACAAATTTTATAGCATGCACACCAGATTCTGTTCGGCCGAAAAGTCGGAGTCGGTTGTCAGAAGCATCATACTAACAAGCCGACAATCGGTCGATCGGACGGTGGCCGAATATTTACGGCCGACAATCGCTACGTGTGTATGGGCCTAGAGAGACAGATTATAGACAGTCAGACAGACAGACAGATTATAGACAGACAGACAGATATATTATAGACAGACAGACAGATTATAGACAGCCAGAATATAGACAGTCAGACAGACAGATTATTGACAGACTCACAGATTATAGACAGTCAGACAGACATATTAAAGACAGACAGACGGATTATAGACAGACAGATTATTGACAGACTCACAGATTATAGACAGTCAGAAAGACAGATTTTAAACAGACAGACAGTCAGATTATAGACAGATTATAGACAGTCAGACAGACAGATCATTGACAGACAGACAGATCATTGACAGACAGACAGATTATAAACAGACAGACAGATTATAGACAGACAGATTATGGACAGTCAGATAGACAGAAAGACAGACAGATTATAGACAGACAGACAGACAGAATATAGACAGACAGATTTTAGACAGTCAGACAGACAGACAGATTATAGACAGACAGATTATGGACAGTCAGACAGACAGATTTTAAACAGACCGACAGTCAGATTATAGACAGTCAGACAGACAGGTTGTAGACAGACAGATTTTAGATAGTCAGGCAGACAGATTATAGACTGTCAGATTATAGACAGTAAAGCCTCGTACACACGCACCGATTGTTGGCCGTGAATTCTCGGCCAACGTCCGATCGGCCGATTGTCGGCTTGTTAGTATGATGCTTCCGACAACCGACTGTGACTTTTCGGCCGAACAAAATCTGGTGTGCATGCTATAAAATTTTTGTTGGCCGTCACCAGAACGGCCGATTGTTCGTCAGTCAGTACAGAATTCGGCAGACAAAAATCAGATGAGCAAGACTGGGCATGCTCAGAGAAGAAAAAACACACGGAAAGTAAACCATCACATGACATCACTTCTGAAGTTGGTTGTTGTTGGCCGAAAAAATTTGTGTGCAGTCTAGGCACATTCCAACCAACAAAACAACACTGGACAAAAGACGGCCGATCGTTCGGCCAACTATCGGTGCGTTTGTACGAGGCTTAAAGCCCCATACACACGTACTGAACGTCGGGCGAACGATCGGCCGTCTTTTGTCCAGGGCTGTCCTGTCCGCTGAAAAGTGCAAAGAACTGCACACGAATTTTGTCTGCCGACTGCAGAAGTGATGTCATGTGATGTTAACTTTCCCTGTGTTTTTTCTTCTCTGAGCATGCCCAGTCTTGCTCATCTGATTTTTGTCTGCCGAAATCTGTACTGACTGAGGAACAATCGGCCGTTCTGTTGTTGGCCAACAAAAATTTTAATGCCTGCACGACAGATTCTGTTCGGCCGAAAGTGCGCTGTCGGCTGTCGGAAGCATCATACTAACAAGCCTACAATCGGCCGATCGGTCGGCGGCCGAATCTTTACGGCCGACAATCGGTACGTGTGTACGGGCCTTTAGACAGACAGATTATAGACAGTCAGATTATAGACAGTCAGACAGACAGACAGATTATAGACAGACAGACATATTATTGACAGTCAGACATATTATAGACAGTCAGACAGACATATTATAGACAGACATACAGATTATAGACAGACACATTATGGACAGTCAGACAGACAGACAGATTATTGACAGACAGACAGACAGACATATTATTGACAGTCAAACAGATTATAGACAGTCAGACAGACATATTATAGACAGACAGATTATAGACAGTCAGACAGACAGACAGATTATAGACAGACAGACATATTATTGACAGTCAGACATATTATAGACAGTCAGACAGACATATTATAGACAGACATACAGATTATAGACAGACACATTATGGACAGTCAGACAGACAGACAGATTATTGACAGACAGACAGACAGACATATTATTGACAGTCAAACAGATTATAGACAGTCAGACAGACATATTATAGACAGACAGACAACAGATTATGGACAGTCAGACAGACAGAAAGACAGACAGATTATAGACAGACAGATTATAGACAGAGAGATTATTGACAGTCAGACAGACAGACAGAAAGACAGATTATAGACAGACAGTCGGATTATAGATAGATTATAGACAGACAGACAGACAGACAGACAGATTATAGACAGTCAGACAGACAGATTATAGACAGACAGATTATAGACAGGCAGACAGACAGATTATAGACAGACAGACAGATTATAGACAGACAGTCAGATTATAGACAGACATATTATAGACAGTCAGACATTCATATTATAGACAAACAGACAGATCATAGACTTAAGCCCCGTACACACGTACCGATCGTCGGCCAAACGATCGGCCGTCTTTTGTCCCCGGGCTGTCCTGTCCGCTGAAAAGTGCAAAAAACTGCACACGAATTTTGTCTGCCGACTGCAGAAGTGATGTCATGTGATGGTTAACTTTCCGTGTGTTTTTTCTTTTCTGAGCATGCCCAGTCTTGCAAATCTGCTGTCTGTCGGCCGAATTCTGTACTGACTGGCGAGCAATCGGCCGTTCTGGTGTCGGCATACAAAAATTTTAATGCCTGCACGACAGATTCTGTTCGGCCGAAAGTGCACTGTTGGCTGTCGGAAGCATCATACTAACAAGCCGAAAATCGTCCGATCGGTCGTCGGCCGAATCTTTTCGGCCGACAATCTGCACGTGTGTACGGGCCTTTTGACCGACAGACAGACAGATTATAGACAGA
The DNA here is from genome assembly GCF_965119305.1 of Pelophylax lessonae. Taxonomy (NCBI): domain Eukaryota; kingdom Metazoa; phylum Chordata; class Amphibia; order Anura; family Ranidae; genus Pelophylax; species Pelophylax lessonae. The sequence continues at coordinate 884,369,349 of NC_138768.1, forward strand.
CAGATTATGGACAGTCAGACAGACAGACAGATTATGGACAGTCAGACAGACAGACAGATTATAGACAGACAGGCAGATTATAGACAGATCATAGACAGACAGATTATAGACAGACAGATTATAGACAGACAGACAGATTATAGACAGACAGATTATAGACAGACAGACAGATTATAGACAGACAGATTATAGACAGACAGACAGATTATAGATAGACAGATTATAGATAGACAGACAGATTATAGACAGACAGATTATAGACAGACAGACAGATTATAGACATTCAGACAAACGGAGAATAGACAGACAGATTATAAACAGACAGAAAGACAAATTATAGACAGACAGACAGATTATAGATAGATAGATCAATGTGGGCAGAGTGTGACAGGGAACAGTGCCCCCCTCTGGGAAACGGTGTGTATCACACACACTATACACATGGATATTATGGTAATACTTGTATTAGAATGTATGATATTTATACCCGTACTGTGAAATACACTTCAATGGAGGCCGATTCACTCATTCTCTACATGTTCTCTGTCTGTTTCACTTCATGCAGATGAGAAAAGGGTTGCAAACAGTGCGCAGGTACCAGGTATGTGATGTACAGTATACAGGTATCAGGTGTGTGATGTACAGTATACAGGTATCAGGTGTGTGATGTACAGTATACAGGTACCAGATGTGTGATGTACGGTATACAGATACCAGGTGTGTGATGTACAGTATACAGGTACCAGGTGTGTGATGTACAGTATACAGGTACCAGATGTGTGATGTAGAGTATACAGGTATCAGGTGTGTGATGTACAGTATACAGGTACCAGGTATGTGATGTACAGTATACAGGTATCAGGTATGTTATGTAGAGTATACAGGTACCAGATGTGTGATGTACAGTATACAGGTACCAGATGTGTGATGTAGAGTATACAGGTATCAGGTGTGTGATGTACAGTATACAGGTACCAGATGTGTGATGTACGGTATACAGATACCAGGTGTGTGATGTACAGTATACAGGTACCAGGTGTGTGATGTACAGTATACAGGTACCAGATGTGTGATGTACAGTATACAGGTACCAGGTGTGTGATGTAGAGTATACAGATACCAGGTGTGTGATGTACAGTATACAGGTACCAGATGTGTGATGTACAGTATACAGGTATCAGGTGTGTGATGTACAGTATACAGGTACCAGATGTGTGATGTACAGTATACAGGTACCAGGTGTGTGATGTACAGTATACAGGTACCAGGTGTGTGATGTACAGTATACAGGTATCAGGTGTGTGATGTACAATATACAGGTATCAGGTGTGTGATGTACAGTATACAGATACCAGGTGTGTGATGTACAGTATACAGGTACCAGGTATGTGATGTACAGTATACAGGTATCAGGTGTGTGATGTACAGTAAACAGGTATCAGGTGTGTGATGTACAGTATACAGGTATCAGGTATGTGATGTACAGTATACAGGTACCAGGTGTGTGATGTACAGTATACAGGTATCAGACATGTAATGTACAGTATACAGGTACCAGGTGTGTAATGTACAGTATACAGGTATCAGGTGTGTGATGTACAGTATACAGGTATCAGGTATGTGATGTACAGTATACAGGTATCAGGTATGTGATGTACAGTATACAGGTACCAGGTGTGTGATGTACGGTATACAGGTACCAGGTGTGTGATGTACAGTATACAGGTACCAGGTGTGTGATGTACGGTATACAGGTACCAGGTGTGTAATGTACAGTATACAGGTATCAGGTATGTGATGTACAGTATACAGGTATCAGGTATGTGATGTACAGTATACAGGTATCAGACATGTAATGTACGGTATACAGGTACCAGGTGTGTAATGTACAGTATACAGGTATCAGGTATGTGATGTACAGTATACAGGTATCAGGTATGTGATGTACAGTATACAGGTACCAGGTGTGTGATGTACAGTATACAGGTATCAGGTATGTGATGTACAGTATACAGGTATCAGGTGTGTGATGTACAGTATACAGGTACCAGGTGTGTGATGTACGGTATACAAGTATCAGGTGTGTGATGTACAGTATACAGGTACCAGGTATGTGATGTACGGTATACAGGTATCAGGTGTGTGATGTACGGTATACAGGTACTAGGTATGTGATGTACAGTATACAGGTACCAGGTATGTGATGTACAGTATACAGGTATCAGGTATGTGATGTACAGTATACAGGTACTAGGTATGTGATGTACAGTATACAGGTACCAGGTGTGTGATGTACAGTATACAGGTATCAGGTATGTGATGTACAGTATACAGGTACTAGGTATGTGATGTACAGTATACAGGATTCAGGTGTGTGATGTACAGTATACAGGTATCAGGTATGTGATGTACAGTATACAGGTACCAGGTGTGTGATGTACAGTATACAGGTATCAGGTATGTGATGTACAGTATACAGGTACTAGGTATGTGATGTACAGTATACAGGATTCAGGTGTGTGATGTACAGTATACAGGATTCAGGTGTGTGATGTACAGTATACAGGTATCAGGTATGTGATGTACAGTATACAGGTACCAGGTATGTAATGTACAGTATACAGGTACCAGGTGTGTGATGTATAGTATACAGGTATCAGGTATGTAATGTACAGTATACAGGTACCAGGTGTGTGATGTACAGTATACAGGTACCAGGTGTGTGATGTACAGTATGCAGGTATCAGACATGTAATGTACAGTATACAGGTACCAGGTGTGTGATGTACAGTATACAGGTACCAGGTGTGTGATGTACAGTATACAGGTATCAGGTATGTAATGTACACTATACAGGTATCAGGTGTGTGATGTACAGTATACAGGTACCAGGCGTGTGATGTACAGTATGCAGGTATCAGGTGTGTAATGTACAGTATACAGGTATCAGGTGTGTGATGTACAGTATACAGGTATCAGACATGTAATGTACAGTATACAGGTACTAGGTGTGTAATGTACAGTATACAGGTATCAGGTGTGTGATGTACAGTATACAGGTATCAGGTATGTGATGTACAGTATACAGGTATCAGGTATGTGATGTACAGTATACAGGTACCAGGTGTGTGATGTACGGTATACAGGTACCAGGTGTGTGATGTACAGTATACAGGTACCAGGTATGTGATGTACAGTATACAGGTACCAGGTGTGTGATGTACGGTATACAGGTACCAGGTGTGTAATGTACAGTATACAGGTATCAGGTATGTGATGTACAGTATACAGGTATCAGGTATGTGATGTACAGTATACAGGTACCAGGTGTGTGATGTACAGTATACAGGTACCAGCTATCTGATGCTGGGGGGTGACTCAGTGAATGGAAATAAAATAGTTTGACCATTTGTGTGAATGGAGGTGTGTAGATCTATAACGGCTTATCAATGTAGAGACGTATCACAGAGATCTCAACACGGCGCTAACCAGGGCCAGTTATATATACAGTACATCACAAAAGAAAGTACACCCCTCAATTTTTTGTAAATATTTTTTTCTACCTTTTCATGTGACAACACTGAAAAAATGACACTTTGCTACAATGTAAAGTAGTGAGTGTACAGCTTGTAGAACAATTGAGCACACGGGACACGCTACATACATCCAAACCATTTCATCCTAGTGCACAACGTGTGTAACACATCCAGTCCTTCTCCCCCTCTGCTTCACCCCCCCCCCTCCCACTTCACAGCAAGTGTTTATAAACATTGATCAGACAGGAGATAGAGAGATACAAAGTAACATTGTTTATAAACATTGATCAGACAGGAGATAGAGAGATACAAAGCAACATTGTTTATAAACATTGATCAGACAGGAGATAGAGAGATACAAAGTAACAATGTTTGTAAACATTGATCAGACAAGAGATAGAGAGATACAAAGTAACAATGTTTATAAACATTGATCAGACAGGAGATAGAGATACAAAGTAACATTGTTTATAAACATTGATCAGACAGGAGATAGAGAGATACAAAGTAACATTGTTTATAAACATTGATCAGACAGGAGATAGAGAGATACAAAGTAACATTGTTTATAAACATTGATCAGACAGGAGATAGAGAGATACAAAGTAACATTGTTTATAAACATTGATCAGACAGGAGATAGAGAGATACAAAGTAACAATGTTTATAAACATTAATCAGACAGGGGATAGAGAGATACAAAGTAACATTGTTTATAAACATTGATCAGACAGGAGATAGAGAGTTACAAATTAGCATTGTGTATAAACATCAATCAGACAGGAGATAAAGAGATACAAAGTAACAATGTTTATAAACATTGATCAGACAGGGGATAGAGAGGTACAAAGTAACATTGTTTATAAACATTGATCAGACAGGGGATAGAGAGATACAAAATAACATTGTTTATAAACATTAATCAGACAGGAGATAGAGAGATACAAAGTAACAATGTTTATAAATGTAGGTTAGACAAGAGATAGAGAGATACAACGTAACATTGTTTATAAACATTAATCAGGAAGTACAAGAGTTCTCATTATCAGTGTCAATGCTGGTGACCATTACATGTAAAAAACCAAGGCAGAGGCCCCCTTCAGATAAAACTCAGTAATTATAGGAGGCTGACAGACAGATATGGTGACAGACAGATATGGTGACAGAGATATGGTGACAGAGATATGGTGACAGACAGATATGGTGACAGAGATTTGTACAATCACAGGTGGAGTGATCATTAATATCTGACTCCAGAAAGACATGTGTCGGATACTGACCATTATGTATGGAGAGATGATCTGTAACGTATTATTCTCATCACAGCTCCATTCCATATACAGCTTCCAGATCATTATTATATCATGTGACATTTCTTCCATCATGTTGGGTAAACCTTCCGATGGGCAACAAAACCCTGAACTTCCCCCATATTTTATGAAGGGTTTAGTAATCATGATGTCAGGCACCCCATTTACTAAACATTGGGGACATTGTCTAAGGTGACAGGTTACAATGTAACAGTATAGAACATTCCATCATTCTTCATATGACATTTCATAAATCTTCCATCCATTCAGAAATACAGAAATCTGTCTTCTATTCTTCTATATATGTGACATTTGGGGTGACTCTGATGATATCTTGTTTTCCTTTATCTAGAAATTCCTAAATCCTGGTCTGAATATTTCCGAGGTATGTAATGCGGGGGGGGGGGGGGGTACAACTGATGAGATGAGGTGATACTAATGTCTAGAATGGAGGTCTCCAAACATTTCTGTACGAGGGCCACATCTTATTTTTATAAATATTTAGGGGCTAAAAAAAATCCCCTCAGAGTCCCCCTTATACGAGAGTCTTCCTTAGAGTCCCCCATACTTTAGAATGGTCTTTACTTTAGAGTGCTTCATAAATTAGGTTCCCTATCAGAGTCGCCCTTACTTCAGTGTCCCTGTCAGGGCACCTTTTACTTCAGTGTCCCCATCAATCAGCCCCCCCCCCTTACTTCCGTGTCTCTATCAGGGCCCCTCTTACTTCAGTTTCCCCATCAGAGCCGCCCTTACTTCAGTGTCCCCATCAATCAGGCCCCCCCTTACTTCAGTGTCTCTATCAGGGCCCCTCGTACTTCAGTGTCCCTATCAGGGCCCCCTTACTTCAGTGTCCCCATCAATCAGGCCCCCTCCTTACTTCAGTGTCTCTATCAGGGCCCCTCTTACTTCAGTGTCCCCATCAGAGCCGCCCTTACTTCAGTGTCCCCATCAATCAGGCCCCCTCCTTACTTCAGTGTCTCTATCAGGGCCCCTCATACTTCAGTGTCCCTATCAGGGCCCCCTTACTTCAGTGTCCCCATAAATCAGGCCCCCTCCTTACTTCAGTGTCTCTATCAGGGCCCCTCTTACTTCAGTGTCCCTATCAGGGCCCCCTTACCTCAGTGTCCCCATCAGAGCCACCCTTACTTCAGTGTCCCCATCAATCAGGCCCCCCTTACTTCAGTGTCTCTATCAGGGCCCCTCTTACCTCAGTGTCCTTATCAGGGCCCCTCTTACTTCAGTGTCCTTATCAGGGCCCCCTTACCTCAGTGTCCCCATCATAGCCACCCTTACTTCAGTGTCCCATCAGGGCCCCCCTTACATAATGGTCCCTATGAGAGCCCCCCTTACTTCAGTGTCCCTATCAGGGCCCCTCTTACTTCAGTGTCCCTATCAGGGCCCCTCTTACTTTAGTGTCCCTATCAGGGACCCTCTTACTTTAGTGTCCCTATCAGGGCCCCCCTTACCTCAGTGCCTCTATCAGAGCCCCCCTTACTTCAGTGTCCCTATCAGGGCCCCTCTTACTTCAGTGTCCCTCTCAGGGCCCCCCTTACCTTAGTGTCCCCATCAGAGCCACCCTTACTTCAGTGTCCCCATCAGGGGCCCCCTTTCATAATGGTCCTATCAAAGTCATCCTTACATTGGAGTTCCTATCAGAGTCCCCCCAACATCAGAGTCCCCCTTAAACCAGGGTCCCTATCAGAATCCTTCTTACATTAGAGCCCCCCTTACACCATGGTCCCTAAGAGAGCTTCCTTACATCAGGGTCCCAATCAGAGTTCTCCTTACATTAGGATCCCCATAAAAGTCCCCCTTAAATTAGAGTGCCCATCAGAGTACCCTTACATCAGATTCCCCATCAGAGTCCCCCATTACATCAGATTCCCCATCAGAGTCCCCCATTACATAAGGGTCCTCATCAGAGTTTTCCTTACATCAGAGTTCTCCTTCTATCAGGGCTTCTATCAGAACCCTCCGTACAATACAGCCTTACAATATGTTTCCTTTCAGAGTCCCTTTTAAATTAGGGTCCCCATCAGAGTACGCATCAGTGCCCCCCCCCCCTTACATCAGGGTCCCAAAAAAAGTCACCCTTACATTGGAGTCCCTTTCATAGCCCCCTTATATCAGAGTCCCCATCAGAGCCCCCATACATCAGGGTTCCCATAAAAGTCTCCCTTACATTGGAGTCCCCATCATAGCCCCCTTATACCAGGGTACCCATTAGAGCCCCCTTACATCAGGGTCCCCATCAAAGTTCCCCTACATCAGTTTCCCCATCAGTTTCCCCATTACATGGGGAAGTGTTGAAACAAGCCTCCGCTGACCCTAATCCTCAGTCAATGCCCATTAAGGATACGTAACTGACCCTAGCTGTGGGCCAGATAAAATCTTTTAGCGGGCCAGATATGACCCATGGGACATAGTTTGGAGACCCCTGATGTAGGAATAACACACATTTGTAATGTAACTGGTTTAATCATATACAAGTTATACCTCATATAATGTACCCAGGTACTCCTACCGCAGATGTCCAATGGTTTGTGATTACTTTAGTTTTTTGCTGATGGATCAATAAATACAATCTAATCACCAATTACAAAAGCCAAGCTTAAAAACGTCATGTGTCAGAATGGACATTCATGCATTCCAATGAGAGAACCAAGCAAATGGCCAAGAGTCCAAAATTGTATTAATAAAATTGGATCATAGAAGAAGAAATCAATGCATTTCAGGGGTTGTACCGCCCTTCACCAGGAATTAGAATACAAACGATCTGTGATTTTGTCAGGACACCAATATCAGGAGAAGGACTCTAGGACCCAGCGTCTGTCAGGACACCAATGGCAGGAGAAGGGGTCTAGGACCCAGCATCTGTCAGGACACCAATGGCAGGAGAAGGGCTCTAGGACCCAGCATCTCCACCAAAACTTCACATGGGCCTTTATAAGGAAGTCTGTCAGTGGTTGAAGTTGCTGATTGATCTTCAGCTTGTACCGTGTTCCTGTGATCCTTGTTCCTAAAAAGTTCTCTGCTACTGACCCAGCTTGTCCTTGACTATTCTCCTGCCTGTCTCCTGACCTGACCTTGGCTTGTCCACTAATATTCTCTTCTGTTCTCCTATATCTGACCTTGCCTGTTCGGTTATCCTTCTGGCTCTGAACTCTGGCTTGAACTGACTTCCCATTGTCTCAGTGCTACTACAGACCTGCCACGTCTCACAGGTCACCTGTGATATTGTTTGCAGGAGGAACTCAGAAGGGTTTCTGATGTGCTAAGTAGTGGCTGTAGACAGGTGGCGCTTGTGAGATGTGGCAGGTCTGTAGTAGCACTGAGACAATGGGGAGTCAGTTCAAGCCAGAGTTCAGAGCCAGGAGGATAACCGAGCAGGCAAGGTCAGAGGAGAAGCCAAGGTCAGATATAGGAGAACAGAAGAGAATATTAGTGGACAAGCCGAGGTCAGGTCAGGAGACAGGTAGGAGAATAGTCAAGGACAAGCCGGGTCAGTAGCAGAGAACTTTCAGGAACAAAGATCACAGGAACACGGTACAAGCTGAAGATCAATCATCAACTTCAACCACTGACAGACCTCCTTATAAAGCCCCATGTGAAGTGCTGGTAGAGATTCTGGGTCCTAGAGCCCTTTTCCTGCTGTTGATGTCCTGAGAAATGCTGGGTCCTAGAGTCCTTCTCCTGCCATTGGTGCCCTGACAGATGCTGGGTCCTAGAGTCCTTCTCCTGCCGCTGGTGTCCTGACAGATGCTGGGTCTTAGAATCCTTCTCCTGCCATTGGTGCCCTGACAAATGCTGGGTCCTAGAGTCCTTCTCCTGCCATTGGTGTCCTGACAGATGCTGGGTCCTAGAGTCCTTCTCCTGCAATTGGTGCCCTGACAGATGCTGGGTCCTAGAGTCCTTCTCCTGCCGCTGGTGTCCTGACAGATGCTGGGTCTTAGAATCCTTCTCCTGCCATTGGTGCCCTGACAAATGCTGGGTCCTAGAGTCCTTCTCCTGCCATTGGTGTCCTGACAGATGCTGGGTCCTAGAGTCCTTCTCCTGCCATTGGTGTCCTGACAGATGCTGGGTCCTAGAGTCCTTCTCCTGCCATTGGTGCCCTGACAGATGCTGGGTCCTAGAGTCCTTCTCCTGTTGTTGGTGTCCTGAAAGATTCTGGGTCCTAGAGTCCTTCTCCAGCCATTGGTGCCCTAACAGATGCTGGGTCCTAGAGTCCTTCTCCTGCTGTTGGTGTCCTGACAGATGCTGGGTCCTAGAGTCCTTCTCCTGCCATTGGTGCCCTGACAGTTGCTGGGCCCTAGAGTCCTTCTTCTGCAATTGGTGCCCTGAAAGATTTATTGTTTGGAACATTTTTAAGGGGCAGGTGAGGCCAGTGTAATGCAGCAAAAATGCCTTTTTTGGCATCCAAAATATGTTGAATTTGTGTGCTAAGAATCAACTTTATCATTACCTGCTTGCTACCCGCCCACAATACATCTACTGCAGGCAGAAGGCACAGCCAGGCTAGGCGATGTACCCATATGTCACAGCCTTTTTTTGGGGGGGGGTTTTGGGAGCACATGCTCACGCCCCCTGCTGACCAACAGGTTTCAGCCAATGATTTTAACTGTATACCTGCTGATCGGCTGTGGCCAATCACAGCACAGAGTTCTGTATTTACAAACACACAGAACTCTGTGTACACTGAACAGTGATCTGGCTGCCAGATCTGTTAGTAAAAGCAGCGCCCTCACACTTTGAATGACAATTACTCAGTCATGCAACAGCGTACCCAAACACTATTTTTTATATTTTTTCCATACAAATAGAGATTTTTTTTAAGTAGTATTTAATCACCGCTATGTTTTTTATTTTTTGGTGATATAAGTGAAAAAAGACCAAAAAAAGAGATTGCAAATAAGTCTTTTTTTCTTCATACATTTGGGCCAAAATTTATTCTGCTAAATATCTTTGGTAAAAATAACCCAAAATAGTGGATATTATTCAGTCTGTGTGAATGTTAAAGAGTTTACAAGCTATGGTACCAATCATTGAGGCCAGGAAGAGGGGGAGTGGGAGGGGGGGCCGAGTCGCTGAACCATGGGCCTCTGGTTTGTACTTGCCCCCTGGGGGCGAAAGTTGCCAGTCTGTCCATGCCTGCGCTGGCCCTACTGGGCCTTCTCTCCAATTTGCATGTGTGGGGAAAGATGACGTTGCTTAGCAAAGCATTTGGGGGGTTCATATACATGAGGATCACGTGCTCTGTTTTGCATGAATTAATACAGAAAACATTTAGTCTTGTCTGACGATCGTTATGGGCATCTTCAAGAAAATGTTTTTTCTCTTCTCTAGATGTCTACGATAATGCTGTAGTGATGAAGAACATTGCATCTTGTTTGGCGCACTGGGAATGGGGAACGACAAACAATTTCCTCTACCAATGCAAACGTGAGCATATTAACCACTTAAGGACCAGGCTTATTTCTGACATTTATTGTTTACAAGTTAAAATCAGTATTTTTTGCTAGAAAATTACCCCCAAACATTATATATATACATATATATTTTTTTTTAGCAAAGACTCTGGAGAATAAAATGGCGGTCGTTGTAACATCTTTTGTCACACAGTATTTGCGCAGCGGTCTCCCAAATGCAATTTTTGTTTGTGAAAAAATAAATTTCACTGCATTTTAAAAAAAACTAAACAGTAAAGTTAGCCCAATTTTTTTTTATTTTGTGAAAGACAATGTTACGCTGAGAAAATAGATACCTAACATGTTATGGTTTAAAATAGCGCACGCTCGTGGAATGATGACAAACTACGGTACTTAAAAATCTCCATAGGCAATGCTTTTAAAACATTTTAACAGTTACCAATTTAGAGTTACAGAGGAGGTTTTTTTTCAGAATTATTGCTCTCGCTCTGATGATCGCAGCGATACCTCACATGTGTGGTTGAAACACCGTTTTCATTTGCGGGTGAGACTTACGTATGCATTTTCTTTCGTGCGTAAGCTCATGGCAACAGGGGAGGCTTTAAATTTTAATACTCTCTACACCTTCCAGGACGGCCAACATATGAGAGATGGTGGCTCCTCCCCACAGGAAACACAATCAATTTACAGCTTGTTAAAAGGCCCCACCCTTCTCCTTGTCCCTCAGTTTAGATTGTGTTTCTTCCTACAGCGAAACATTTGTTATTTTCTCTGACCCGAAACAGTGTGTGTGGATGGGTTCCCCTGTAAGCCAGGTTCGGTCGGGCCAGTGAAGGATTCTCCCTTCCCTTCTGCCTCCCCAGGCTTCTGACAGGTCGCCCCAAAGACCCAGGCAGTCGTTCCTATTTGGTGGTTCCTCCATGCCTGGGCCCTGACAGCTTGCAGAGGTCTCCTCCAGTCTTCCTGGATGTCTCAGCGTCTTCGGATTTCAAAAAGCCCGCCACAGCGTGCCTCAAGCCTCGCTTTGAGGACCAGAACGTCCGTTTGGAAGCAGAGCATGCGCAGTGCGTTAAGTAAGAGAGTATCTGCAGGAGACGCTGAAAACCGCTTGGCGGTAATATGGCAGAGTCTTCAACCCTGAAATACGGGAAGACTGCCAAGGAACGAAACCCTCCGCTATTCGCCTCATGGAAGAAGAAAAGTCGCTCCGGGTGGCTACCACTAAAAGCAGACTGAATCCCGGTAAGGTCATTTTTTTCCTTGTCTGCAGGGGGGGGGGGGGGGGTTGTACCGATGTCTACCATTAGGCCCTGGTGAACCCCATGTTTCCCCTAGGTAATGTAGCCTTTGTTTTCAAGTTATTGCAGGAAGAGTGATCGGTTGGTAATCTTCTCTTCTCTTGCAGAAGTCCCTATTGGGACCCAGGAGGCCTCTATCATATCACCTTCTATTGCAGCTAGCACTAGCTCCTCTAAGAGATGTGCTAACTGCGGGGATAGATTGTCTAGATCGTATGCAAAGCCTCTTTGTTACACCTGTATTAACAAACTGGCAGGTGAAGAGGCCTCAGGATTAAAATGCCTCATTTCCCTGTGTTCTGGAGGATAGAAAAAAAAAAGCCCTATGGCTGTGGTAAAAAGGGGGAAAAAACAACAGTGGTTTGTACTTGCTTTTACCTGGGGAGCTTAGCAGCAGTATCCCTGATACCAGCCAGGTGGGTTCTTGGGCTTGTCATAGTACTCCCTCCCTTAATGAGGCTACTACGATCTTTCACTTTAGCACAGGGGTTAAGTAACCAAGAAGCTTCAGCTAGACCCAGGTCCACATCCTCCTCTTAAAATCAGGAGATGCTGTGGTCATTAGGGATGATCCAACTTTTCAAAAGTTCGGTTCGACCAGAACACCAGAACTTCCAGAAAGTTCGGCCGGATTTCAGAACCCCATTGAAATCAAAGGGACCCGAACTTCGGTAATCAAAAAAACCCATTTTGAAGCCCTAAAACCCAATAAATACCCCTATAGAGAAGTTCGGATGTTTTGCCTGCCTCCAAAGACCCCAAAAAAATGCCCCAAAAAAACGCCTACGCCAAAAAAAAAAAAAAAAACGCCCAGGTGTGTTATTGCAGGTGTTTTTGGGGTCTTTGGAGGCAGGCAAAACATCTGAACTTCTGTAAAGGGGTATATATATACACACACACTTATATGTATTTATTATTATTTATACACATATACATATATAGGTGTGATAGGAGCGGAGCCATATGCCTGTTAATTATTTCATTAGCGCAAGCATAGTGTTCTGCTACTTTCACACCTATATATGTGTTGGTGTATATATACATACATGTGTGTGTATATATACCCCTATACAGAAGTTCAGATGTCATGCCTGACTCCAAACATGTCCTCAAAAAAACCCTATAAACACCTGCAGCAAAAAGCAGGCTGACAGGCGAGAAGCCATATCGCTGCTCTATAAGTGACCTAAGAGAAACAATCTTTTCTCTATAGCGGTCACCCTGAAATGGAAGGGTTTGGTCACCCTGCCATTGCAGTCACTGTCAGTTCACCCTACACAACACTACACTACGGTCACCCTGGCACTTAACACTTTCCCTACAGAAACTAGATTTTTGAATCTAACTAAAGTGGAAAATAGCACCCTAACTACACTAGATATCCCTTTCCTCACACTAATAATTGCTAAATTACACTTTTGAAGCAGAAGTAACAGAACTGCTTCCACTCTCTTCCATGTCCCTGTATTACAATGCTAGGAATTTGGCGGGGCTATCTTATATACTGGGGGCATATTCACTAATGATTGGCATCTTGACACACTAGTCACTCCAATCACATTCCTAGCATTCTCCTGCCCCCTCAATTGGCTTTTACTGATGGTTCTGGTCCAATCACGGGCTTTTAAAGCCCATTTCCTGTCCTATTGCATTTTGGTCGGTTCTGGTTGCCGAATTCCGAACTTTTTCAGCAAAAAGTTATAAATTCGGCAGAACCTCGAACAGTCAATGTTCGGGTCGAACCGATCCGAACCGTTCGATCATCCCTAGTGGTCATTGCAACTTTAAGTTGCCAGTTCCTCACTATAAACCTTGTTTGCATATCAATATGGGTAATTCTAGTGAAGGAGTGATACCTGTTAGACACGGGGTCTCTTGCTGGCTATTGCTGCCACTGAACAACTTAGACATTCCTAAAGGGTTAATCAATTGGAATGTAAGGTGGAGTTCAGTAACCTGAAGGTTACATGGGTAATTCCACAGTTTTTTTTCCCTGGTCAGCATTGCACGCCAGATAATCTGAATACATTTGGCCAGCTACTATGATTCTAGCACACATCTCCAAGATGGGTGATTTAGCCTTCTTGCTCTTAAGAGCCTGCATCATAAATTCTCTCCACATATGGTGAAGAGACACAGTAAGGAGTACCCTTGAGGAACCTTTGGTTCTTATGGATTTGCTCGCCATGTTTAACACGCAGTGTGTAACAACTTAACAAGCTGCAACTTATTGTTTTCATCCTTACACTACTGTTAGATCAGTTGGTGTGTAAGGCTATGTTTACGCTAGTGCAAACACCAAAGTCACGCGATTGCTGTGCGACTTTGCAGTGGTGCAATTTTGATCTGATATTGCACTCTCTGACTAGAGGTCGTAGCAAAGTTGTGCAGGCACCTTTCCAAAGTCGCTGCCACTTTAAGTCGCAGAGGACCAGGGAAGGTCGCATGACAAGTCGCACTGCTAGAAACAGAGCCTAAGAGTTAATTGGGACCCCTGGTGGTTCGGGCTACTGATAAACTAGATGCATTGTTTTCTGCAACTCTGTTTGATGATTTTTTTTGGGGTGCAAAAAACTTGTATACAAAGAGCTACATTAAGGCTGGCCATACAGGTTCAACTTTTGTTGTACACTTTCTGTTAGATTTACCACAAACCACATAATGTGAGGTCAAAGCTAAACAACACTTTCACTTGTATCTAATTAGGCAGGCCTTTGTACTACATATTTGAAGGTAAATTTTGATAAAATTGATCAGAAAATTGTAAGAAAATTGTATTGTGTATGGCCAGCCGAAGTAACCCGTAGTCAATGGTTGCTTCGGGTGTCTGATTGCTTCCAAGCTAAAATTGTGTCCAGCCCTTCCTAAGGCTGACTTAATTGATCTCCAGGTCTGTGCTCGTTAAGACCTTAGATGCGAGGAGACTTGGATTCCCCCCTGTGGGTGTGTGATAACTACACCTACTCATACAAAGTTAGGGTAACAGCTGCTACTAATGTGCTGTATACACCCACCTTAGACTTCCATTATTTGGAACTAACCTGGTTCTCCTCTGGTGGAGAAAGGTTTAGTATCTTAGAGTCCAAGCTATGCTTATATAAAGCTTGCCTTCTGCTGTCTATTTTTTAGTTTGATATCACCATGACTCTGACTTTATGTCTGGTCTGGTGGCATCTCAGAAATACACAATGTGGAAGTTTTAATTGTCCTTGTGGTGTTTTATGGCAAATCAGAAAACACGCAACACTAGTTGTCTGTCTTTTGGCGATATGGTTCTTTTTCTTACTAGAAATACAACACATTGAAAGTTGGGGGTGTCTTGCTATTACACCTCATTCTTCTTTACATTAGAAATGCACTCCACTGTTGTTAGTAACATTTCTGGTACCTTGATAACGTCACTTTTGACGAAACGTACGTCGGTCGCGGCGTGCTGACGTCACTGGAGCGGGACGAAGGGCGGGCAGAAAGGGCTGACCGGCCGGCGGCTTATGTGCACCTCATTGCTCATACCTACCCTGCATTTTGTAATTGTAATACTTTATTTTTACCAGTAAATGTTATGGTTTTACGCTATGGATTTCCACATATTTTTTCCACATGCTATTATGATCTGATGGTGGATGCCCCTGTCCATACTGTCTAAACCCTGGATGAACAGTGGAGAGCTGCCCTTGAATATCCATACTAGTGTATGATTGATATATTTGGCTTTTTTTACACCTAGATCTGGTAAGCAGTATATACTACTGGTGGAGGTCAATACACATACTGGTGGATACTGTTACTTTTCACATTCTTCATTCACGTTTCTTGGGAACTTTTTGGATTATTGAGAGACTCAATATCTTCCTGATTTATTGGACATTTATTTATTTTAGGCCCCTTTCACACAGGCGGACCGTTCAGATCCGCCTGTTCGTTTTTTTTGGTGGATCGGAACGGTCCCCCCATGCATTCCTATGGGGCATCGGATGGCAGCGGAAACATGTCCGCTGACATCCGACCCGATCCGATCCGTCAAATCTGGACGGATGGAAACCCTATTTTCCATCCGTCCAGCGGATCGGATGAGATTTCCCCCATAGAGATGCATGGGGAACTGACAGCTGACACAGCTATCCTCCTGCTGCTCAGCGGGGGATCGGCGGCTCGATCCCCCGCTGAGAAAAACGGAATCCGTCCGACGGACGGATAGTGTGAAAGGGGCCAAATAACAAGAGTTGAGCGAGCACCTGGATGTCTGGGTATGGCGGGTCCGGCCAAGCTTAAAAAAAAAGTCCTGGTTCGTGACCCGGACTTAACCCGAACCCCATTAAAGTCAATGGTGACCCGAACTTTTGAGCACTAAAATGGCTCTAAAACAAATATGGAAAGGGCTAGAGGGCTGCAAATGGCAGCAAAATCATCTTAAGAACATGGCAAGTGATCTGCAAACAAATGTGGATAGGGAGATAACTTAAAATAACATAAAAAACAGAAAAATAAAAAATAATAATCTTGAATGATGTAGGAGGAGGACGAGGCCCATATGGAGTAGGAGGTTGAGGTGGCGGTGTAGGTGGAAGCGGCGGTGGAGGACGAGGTAACCAACACTGGTTTTTGTTTTTAATTTTATTTCTTTTTAAATTAGGGTACACCCCAAAAGAGTTAGAAATATCAAATACAACAATGGCTGGGTAAGGCCGGTATATATGTCTATTCTGCACAAGGTACGGACAAGTCCTGTGGGATCCATGCCTGGTTCATTTTAATGAACGTGAGCTTGTCCACATTGGCTCTGGACAGGAGACTGCGCTTGTCTGTGATAACGCCCCCAGCCGTGCTAAATACACGTTCAGATAATACACTGGCTACAGGGCAGGCCAGCACCTCCAAGGCATAAAGGGCAAGATCGGGCCATGTGCCCAATTTGGAGACCCAGAAGTTGAAGGGGGCAGACCCGTCATTCAGTAGGTGTAGGCGTGTGCACACAAACTGCTCCACCATGTTAGTGCTAGGTTGTGGTGCTGCTGGTGGAGAACGATAAGGTCTTCGACCCCACATGGAATGAATGTCATGCAGGTGACATGAGTGGTTTGGAGGAAGAGGCAGTGGTCGTACAGAGCCACCAGCACAGCAGAAGAGGGAGCAGGGTGCAAAAGCGGAGCGGCCGTGCCCTAGACACTACGCCTGCTACTGCCCAACGCAGCAAGGGACCGAGCACACCAAAGCCATCTCTAAGGAGTTCCCTAGCGTGGCAGTTCTTCAGACAATGTGCTAATGACAGGATATGAGTGGTTTGCACGCTGTGCAATTAGAGCCTGAAGCGAGGCATAAACCTTCTCAACCTGAGCACAACCTGCATGACCAGGCATCTAAGTGCAAAGCACGAGCTGCAGTGGAGAAGACACCTCAAAAACCAAGAAAGGTCTCTGGCTCCTCCTGCTTCCTCTTCTGCTGCAGTCTTGGCCTCTTCATCCACCTCTGTAGTGACAGTGGCACCTGTCACCCCGCAAACAGAGGATCTGCCAGCAACACCACCACCTGGGTCACCAACAACCATCTCCACAATGTCCTGTGGAAGCGTTCAGCTTTCTATCTCCCAAACACTAGAGCGGAAGAGGAAGTACCCCCCTACCCACCCGCGATCCCTGGCCCTGAATGCCAGCATTTTAAAATTCCTGGCCTGAAATGCTGTCATTCCGTCGGGTGGAGACGCAGAGTTTTAAAAGCCTTATGTCGGTGGCTGTCCCACAGTACGTCGTGCCCAGCCGCCACTACTTTTCCAGGCAAGCCATCCCTTCCCTGCACAACCAAGTGGGTGACAAAATCAGGTGTGCACTGCGCAACGCCATCTGTGGCAAGGTCCACCTAACTACGGATATGTGGACCAGTAAGCACGGTCAGGGACTTTATATCTCCCTAACAGCACACTGGGTAAATGCAGTGGCGGCTGGGCCTAAGGCGGATAGCAGTTTGGAGCATGTGCTTCCACCGCCGAGGATTGCAGTGCGCTTCAGTTTGCCTCCTGTTCCTAACTCCTCCTACTCCGCTTCCTCATCCTCTACTGCCTCCTCATCCGGTCAGCTTAACACCTTCACCACCAACTTCAGCACAGCCAGGGGTAAACGACAGCAGGCAGTTTTAAAACTTGCCTGTTTGGGGGAAAGAAACACACACCTCGCAGGAGTTGTGGAGGGGCATTGACCAGCACACCGATGAGTGGTTGGTGCCAGTGAGGCTCAAGCCCGGCCTGGTGGTGTGCGATATTGGGCAAAATCTCGTAGCAGCTCTGGGCCTAGCCAGTTTGACACACATCCCTTGCCTGGCGCATGTGCTGAATTTGATGGTGCAGAGGTTCCTTAGAAATTACCCCGATATGTCAGAGGTGTTGCAGAAAGTGCGGGTCGTCTGTGCGCACTTTTGGCGTTTTCACCCTGCTGCTGCTCGTCTGTCAGCGCTGCAGCGTAACTTCGGCCTTCCCGCTCACCGCCTCATATGTGACGTGCCCACAAGGTGGAACTCCACCTTGCACATGCTGGCCAGACTGTGCGATCAGCAGCAGGCCATAGTGGAGTTTCAGCTGCAGCACACACGCATGAGTCGCTCTGCGGAACAGCACCACTTCACCACCAATAACTGGGCCTCCATGCGGGACCTGTGTGCCTTGTTGCGCCTGTAACATATGCAGACTAGGCCGCAATTTAATATTTTTTCCCTAAATGGGTGTTTATTGAATAGCGGAATAGAACAACAGTATGCAATGAGTGTATCTCAAAGTAAAATATGCAGACTAGGCCGCAATTAATTTTTTTCCCCTAAATGGGTTTTTATTTCAAAGCGGAATACAACAGTATGCAATGGGTGTATCTCACTGTACCATAGGCAGACTAGGCAGACTAGGCTGCAATTTGCTTTTTATCCCCTAAATTGGTTTTTTATTGCAAAGGGGAGTACAACAACAATATGCAAAGGGTGTATCTCACTGTACCATATGCAGACTAGGCTGCAATTAAATTTTTTCCCCTAAATGGGTTTTTATTGCAAAGCTGAATACAACAACAGTAGGCAATGGGTGTATCGCACTGTAACGTATGAATGAAAATCTGAAAAATAATTGTCCCCTTAACCGCCTTAGCGGTAAACCCGAGCGTGACTCGGGGTAGGAATTTTCTGCTATTAGCGGTATCCCCGAGTCACGCTCGGGGTCAATGGGCAGAGCGTGCAGACAGCGCAGCGGAGCTTCTCTTACCTTATCCTGGCGATCCAGCGATGAGCTCTCATTGCTGTGACCGCCAGTGAGATCTCCGCCGCTCGTCTGTCGGTAGGAGGACTTCCTAGTTCCGTTCCCTGCAGCAGCAATGCTGCATGGGAGCGGAACTAGGGAGGGAAATTAAAAAAAAAAAAAAAAAACGTTGCACAAAACACATAACACATTTTGTATTATATATATGTGTGTATATATATATATATATATATATACCTATATACACACACACACATATATATATATATATATATATATATATATATATATATATATAGTTATATTATTGATTCGATTATAATTAATGCGTTATATATATATATATATATATATATATATATATATATATCTATATACACACACATATATATATATTTATATATATATACACACATATATATATATAATATATAACGCATGAATTATAATCTAATCAATAATATAATTTTATTATATATTATATATTAAATAATAAAATAATATTATTGAGTCGATTATAATTCACTTGTTTGTGTTTCAAATTTATCACATCTGGGATGTCTACTAGAGACGTGTTTTGGTCAGGTTTAAGTCAGTAATTACTAAGAATTGTAGGCCTATAATACATAACGCCAAATTTCCATGAAAAGAATTGTACCGCTTTTGGAACAGAATTCCTGACAGAATCATACCGCCAGGGAGGTTAATTGGTGCTTGTTGAATAGCAGATTTGAAATGCGGTGTCTGTCTAAACGCTGTAAGTCACAGTAAAATATGAAGGAAAAAGTTTTTTACTTTTTTAAATGCAGATTAAGCAGACACATATGCACTGAGCTTGAATGAAATGGCCGCTACACACCGCATGCCTAAAAGGTTGGATACTGTTGCTGTTTTATTCCGCTATTGAATAAAAAATCAAAAAAACATTTGAATGAAAATCTGAAAAATATTTTTTTATCCCTAAATATTGAAAAATAATTATTTTCCCCTTGCATTGGTGCTTTTTGAAGAGCAGGTTAGAAAAGCAGTGTCTGTCTAAACACTGTATGTCAAAGGAAAATATGAAGAAAAAAAGTTTTTTTTTTCTTTTTTAAATGCAGATTAAGCAGACACATATGCACTGAGCTTGCATTGAATGTGCAGCACCACACGCCTAACAGACTGAAAAAAGTGTTTTTTTTTCTCCTTTCTCCTCCTCACTGGGCTCAGGTCAGGAAATAAAGATTGTGCACTGCACCCCCACACAATACAATCAATGTAGATCGCTGTCTGATTAAAGAAGATTCTTCCTATTCTTTCCCTCAAAGCAATCTCCAGCCTGACCCTCCAATAATCTCCTATCTCTCCCTTAGCAAAAGCAGCAGGAACCTCTCCCTAGTATAGTTTGAGCAGAGTGATGCGCGGCGCTATGTGACTCCAGCTTATATAGAGTCTGGGTCACATGCTGTACTGGCCAATCACAGCCATGCCATTAGTAGGCATGGCTGTGATGGCTTCTAAGGGCACACTAGTTAAACGCTTGCTGATTGGCTGCCTTGCACCCGTTGAAACCGCCCCATTAAAACCGCGCCAAAACATCAAATAATATTACCGAACAACGGACAGTACGCGAACATACAGTGAAATGTTCGGGTCCGTGTCCGGGTACGTAATACCCAAAAGTCGGTATGATCCCGAACAATACAGTCCGGGTTCTCTCAACCCTAGTTATAACCACACTGGGATTAATCAACTGCGCAACTTTAAAGGGTTTGTTAATAACATCTATGTTACACTTCAGGTAGGACACCTGCTTAGTTGCGGACAGATCCATAAGGAGTGGTATATTGAACATTGTTCACAAACTGAAATGCCAACATTCAGTGGTGACAGGGGTCATAGGTTTGCTGTACCTTGGGTATATACCAGTCCAGCCCTTTCGAACCTATAGAAGAGGTTCTCTTTAAGTTTTGGCCCTCAAAATTAGCCTTCCTGGTTAGCTGTCACTACAGCCAGAAGAATAGGGGATTTACAAGGTCTTTCTATTAAAGACCCATTTATGTTAATCTTCCCAGATAGGGTTATTCTCATGCCAGATCCCTTATTTCTGCCCAAGATAGAATCTTCCTTTTACAGGAAGCAGGAAAAAATGTTTCCATCCGTGTGTGGTAACCCTAAGAATGAAAAAGAAATGAAATGTTACTGCTTAGATGTGAGAAGGTGCCTCCTCACTTGTCTATAGAGGATCAGGGAGTTTAGGAGTGCTATTCATCTTCTGATCCTCTACTCTGGACCAAGAAAAGGACTGCAGACTTCAAAACCTTCAGTCTCTAGGTCAGGAGTGGGGAACCTTTTTTCTGCCGTTGGCCATTTGGGTATTTATAAAATCATTCAGGGGCCGTACAAAATTATCAACTTAAAAATTAGCCTGTTATATTTGGTTTAAACATTTAATTAACTCACCCCTAATGTGATGGCTGCAACTGCTTCTCTTTGGTGAGGTGTGTGATGTTAGCTGGTATTGGTGATGTTGCTACTCGCAACTGGTTTTCCAGGTTTGCGTCGGTCAGTCTGGAGAGCAGTCGACTTTTTGTGATGGTAAGTTTTGAAAAGAACTGCTGGTGGGTACAGCTGGCTGGTACTGCTGGTGGGTCCAGCTGGCTGGTACTGCTGGTGGGTCCAGCTGGCTGGTACTGCTGGTGGGTCCAGCTGGCTGGTATTGCTGGTGGGTACAGCTGGCTGGTACTGCTGTGGGTACTGCTGGCTTAGGCTTGTACTGTGCTGTGGGTACTGCTGGCTGGTACTGCTGTGGGTACTGCTGGCTCAGGCTGGTACTGTTGTGGGTACTGCTGACTCAGGCTGGTGCTGTGCTGTAGGTACTGCTGGCTGGTACTGCTGGCTCAGGCTGGTACTGCTGACTCAGGCTGGTACTGTGCTGTAGGTACTGCTGGCTGGTACTGCTGTGAGTACTGCTGGCTCAGGCTGGTACTGCTGACTGGTACTGTGCTGTGGGTACTGCTGGCTGGTACTGCTGGTTCTGGCTGGTACTGCTGGTTCTGACTGGTACTGCTGGCTCTTGCTGGTACTGCTGGCTCTGGCTGGTACTGCTGTGTGTGCTACTGGCGCGAAATGCTGGTTAGCAGCAGCGCCGCGCTGTAGGAAGAGGCAATGTTTCCTGTATTGGTCTCAGGCGGAGTGCATTTGATATCACTCCGCCGGTGACTCACGCAGACTGTCAGAATGGAGCCGGAACTATACAGGAAGCATTGGCTCCGTTCTGACAGATCAGCTGAGAGACACAGACTGAACTGCATGGGGGGCCGGATCAAATGACTTTGAGGGCCGCATACGGCCCCCGGGGCATAGGTTCCCCACCCCTGCTCTAGGTGGATTAGACAAGCCATTAACATTGTCTTATGAGGTTGCAGGTGTTCCGGTTCCAGCAAAGCTTAAGGCACACTCTACAAGGGCACTAGCAATATCCTGGGCTAAAAAAGCTCCCTGGGAACAGATTCGCAGTGCAACCACCTGGTTCAGCCATGACACTTTTCTGAAGCATTACCGTGTGGCGGTAAGGTAAGGTAAAAGATAAGGTAAAAGGTGCTGTCTCAGCAAGACCTAGCCTTTGGCAGAAAGGTACAGCAGGCAATGGTCCCACCTTAAAGTAGGCCGGTGTGGTTTCTTTATTATCCTCTCATATGTTGGCCATCCTGGAAGGTGTAGAGAGAATACCTACCGTTAGTGTACTGGTAACAGTATTTCTTCAAACCTTCTATGATGGCCGGCCCACTTCCCGCCCTGTTAAAAGGGTGAGTAAAATAAGGTAAGGTAAATGGCACCTGGTGAGTGCCTAAGGGCTTATAAATCCCTTGTGTATTGGTTGTGGAAGCTACTTTATTACAACTGAGGGACAAGGGGAAGGGTGGGGCCTTTTAACAAGCTGTAAATTTATTGTGTTTCCTGTGGGGAGGAGCCACCATCTCTCATATGTTGGCCATCCTGGAAGGTTTGAAGAAATACCATATGTTACCAGTACACTGACGGTAGGTATTTGTCCTATTTATTTTATTAAATTTTTTATTTTTAGCACTTTAAAAAAAAAAAAATACAAATCTGATTAATTTTATTGCTGTGAGATGGAATGTAAACATGCCTTGTGACAGTAATAGGCAGTGACAGGTACTCTTTATGGAGGGATCGGGGGTCTAAAAGATCCCAAACCCCTCCACTACACTTCAAAGTATTAAAAATGCAGAAATCTGCATTTCTGAATACTGAGGTTTTTTTTAAAATTGGCGCCATTTGCAGCCGAGTAAACCAGAAGTGACATCACGGTAGGTTACTACATCAGAGACCCAATCCAAGCCAAATCTGGGTTTGTTCGGGACTCCAACCAGCTTGCGGACGCTGGTTGCTTGGGTCTCCTGATGGCACAGGAGACCCGGGCAAAGCCGTGGAAGGCGGCAAGAGGGGGGGAATCGGGGGGAATCCCATCCTGCTCGCTGGAATATGGCTGAGCAGCTGCTGAGCTGCATCGATTGTTATCCCCTGAAAGCCGACCACCGGCTCTAAAGAACGGTACCGGGGTGATGCCTGCAGCTGCAGATCATTCCCCTACAACCACTTCTCCAAGCCGTCATATAGGTATAGGTAAAGGGACAGGTATAGGGACAGGGACAGGTATAGGTACAGGGACAGGGACAATATGGTCTAAAATGATATGCAAATTCAGAGGGATGGGCAGCTTTGTTCTCCCACCACTCATATTTCTTCCCCAATATCTGGGTATATTATTAGACCATATTGGTATATTTATGTCTCTTTGTAGATTATTGATGCATCTGCCCCTGAAGAAGTGGAGCGAATCCACAAAACACGTCGGGCCTATATAGATGCACCATGTTTTGATAGATGGTTCTACATGCCCTTTTCTATCAAAACATGGTGCATCTATATAGGCCTGACGTGTTTTGCGGATTCTCTCCACTTCTTCAGGGGCAGATGCATCAATAATCTACAAAGAGACATAAATATACCAATATGGTGTAATGATACACCCAGGTATTGGGGAAGAAATATGAGTGGGGGGGACAAAGTTACCCATCCCTCTGAATACTTGCATATTATATTGGACCATATTGGTATATTTAAGTCTCTTTGTAGATTATTGATGCATCTGTCCCTGAAGAAGTGGAGTAAATCCACAAAACATGTCAGGCCTATATAGATGCACCATGTTTTGATAGACAGTTCGACACTCTCTTTTCTTTCATTCAGCTTACACCACACCAGCCTGCTTTTGAAGGTATCTCATGATATGGAGGACAGGCTTTTACACCGCACAATGCAATGTGCTATGTTGTTATTTATATGTATATATGGTTTGCAATATGTTACTGACATGTGTATAATCCTATGCATGTACTTATTGCAATATGTCATGCTTTTCATTTTTCTAAGAGACTAAGCATACGTTTTTCAACATTGACTATTTTGCTAGCCATGTCACACATGCCTCATTCAAAGTCCCAACCCTCCTCTTTCCAATATGTGGCATTGGACACTCTTTTTCAAAGCCAATCAAAGCTCCTGTCAATAGATAAAATAGTCTCCTTACAGTCCTGTTCACACGCTGTCTTTGCTTCCCTTCAAAAGTATCCCCAGTGTTGCTTTCTTGGTGCTTCAAAGAATCTCCTGTCTGCGTTTACTTGTGCTCATAAAATTTCATGGTCCCCAACTGTGAACCATGGACCGTTCCAGTCTACCTTATCTTGTGCTCATATCGTTTCATGGTCCCAGCTGTGAACTGTGGACTGTTCCAGTCTGCCTTTACTTGTGCTCATATTGTTTCATGGTCCCCACCCATGATCCATGGACTGTTCCAGTCTGACTTTATTTGTGCTCATATCGTTTCATGGTCCCCAGCTGTGAACCGTGGACTGTTCCAGTCTGCCTTAACTTGTGATCATATCGTTTCATGGTCCCCAACTAAAAATTGTGGACTGTTCAAGTATGCTTTTACTTGTGCTCATATTGTTTCATGGTCCCCTACTGTGAATTGTGGACTGTTCAAGTCTGCTTTTACTTGTGCTCATATCATTTCATGTTCCCCAGCTGTGAATTGTGGACTGTTCCAGTCTGCTTTTACTTGTGCTAATATTGTTTCATGGTCCCCAACTGTGAAACATGGACTGTTCTAGTCTGCCTTTGCTTGTGATCATATAGTTTTATGGTTCCTAACCATGATCCATGGACTGTTCCAGAATGCCTTTGGGTGTGCTCATAGTGCTTCATGGTCCCCAGCTGTGAAC
Organism: Pelophylax lessonae; assembly: GCF_965119305.1. Classification (NCBI taxonomy): domain Eukaryota; kingdom Metazoa; phylum Chordata; class Amphibia; order Anura; family Ranidae; genus Pelophylax; species Pelophylax lessonae. The sequence goes on from NC_138768.1 coordinate 884,394,437, forward strand.
CATGGACTGTTCCAGTCTGCCTTTACTTGTGCTAATATAGTTCTATGGTCCCTAGCCATGATCCATGGACTGTTCCAGTCTGCCTTTACTTGTGCTGATATCATTTTATGGTTCCCAGCCGTGATCCACGGACTTTTACAATCTGCCTTTATTTGTGCTCATATTGTTTCATGGTCCCCAGCTGTGAACTGTGGACTGTTCCAGTCTGCCTTAACTTGTGCTCATATTGTTTCATGGTCCCCAGCTGTGAATCGTGGACTGTTCCAGTCTGCCTTAACTTGTGCTCATATCGTTTCATGGTCCCCAACTAAAAATCATGGACTATTCAAGTCTGCTTTTACTTGTGCTCCTATCGTTTCATGGTCCCCAACTGTGAATCGTGGACTGTTCAAATCTGCTTTTACTTGTGCTCATATCTTTCATGGTCTCTAACTTTGAACCATGGACTGTTCTAGTCTGCCTTTGCTTGTGCTCATATCGTTTCATGGTTCCCAGCCATGATCCATGGACTGTTCCAGTCTGCCTTTGCGTGTGCTCATACTTCTTCATGGTCCTCAGCTGTGAACCATGGACTAGTTCCAGTCTGCCTTTGCGTATGCTCATACTTCTTCATGGTCCTCAGCTGTGAACCATGGACTAGTTCCAGTCTGCCTTTGCGTATGCTCATACTTCTTCATGGTCCTCAGCTGTGAACCATGGACTAGTTCCAGTCTGCTTTTGCGTGTGCTCATAATTTTTCATGGTCCTCAGCTGTGAACCAAGGACTGTTCCAGTCTGCCTTTGCGTGTGCTCATACTTCTTCATGGTCCTCCGCTGTGAACCATGGACTAGTTCCAGTCTACCTTTACTTGTGCTCATATCATTTTATGATCCCCAGCCATGATCCACAGACTGTTCCATTCTGCATTTGCTTGTGCTCATACTTCTTCATGGTCTCCAGCCATGAACCATGCACTGTTCCAGTCTGCCTAAGCTAGCACTACTGCTGTTAAGTAAGGAGTGTCCTTTACTGGCAATATAATTAATTTTTGGGTAACCTGCATCACCCCAACCCCCCCTCCTAAGTTTCTACTAGCAAACTTACAAAAGACAACCCCTAGGCTGGTGAATGAGCCAGAATGAAGAATAAACTGTTGTTGCTGTGTGCCTGGCTGTGTCTGCGTGGTGTTGGGAAAGAACCTGTTAATCTACAGTAGCCCCTCGGGGGGTAGCGCTACAAATCTTTCAATGTAAAAGAGACCTAGTGTAGAAAATGTTCACATAAATAGGGCAAAAATTACTGCATTTTCTCCAGTGTGTGTAGTTCCTTTATTGTCAGCACCCCCCCCCCCCCCCGATGCCCATAATGTGTTTTTTTGTCCCCCAGAAATACCCCAGTCATGAGACAGAAATTTACTGTCATCATTAAAAATCCTGAATATCAGTTGGGAAATTGCCCTCTGGCCTATTCTCTCTTCTGCTTACTAAGGAAATACCCTGTGGACCCTTTAATGACTTCCACACTATATCTGTGATACATCTCGTGAATGGGTATGTGATGTCACTTTACCAGCCCGTTTGATCTAGGTCAGTGCCAGGGTTAGCGTTGGGATCAAGGTCAGGGTCAAAGGTCAGGGTCAGGATTGTTTTGGACAGGATTCATTTATTTACGTATTTATTTTTTTAATTAGTATCAGTGTCAGTGTGTTTCAGGTAGGATTTAAAACAAAAAGTTTCTGGGCTGTACTACGGGTACAAACTAGGGATCGACCGACTATCGGCAACACCAATATATATATATATATATATATATATATATACACTATGATACATCGGAATCGGGCAACAAGGTGACCAATATTGCAGATATTTCGGAAAGTGCTTGTCCTGGGGTGATGCCTGCAGCTAGAGGCATCACCCCGTTAACGGCGTCCATAGCCGAGGGTCGGCTGTCTTGTAATGACAACCAATGCTGCTGAGAAGCCGCTCGGCTGTCATTACAAGAAGTGGGAGGGGACGTCCCCCCCCCCCCCCCCGCTGCTTGGCCGGGTCTCCAGTCCCACCAGGAGACCTGGGCAACCAGCGATGGCCTCCGAAGACCCGATCAAAGCCGCATTCGGCTCTGATCAGGTCTCCATGTAATACCCGGAAGGGATGTCATGATGTCACTTCCGGGTACTCGGCACCAAATTAAAAAAAAATGACAGCATTCAAAACAGCCAAATTTGGCGTTTTGAATGCTTTTAAGTGCTGAGGAGGGGTTTGGGGTCTTTTAGACACCAAGATCCCTCCACAACAGTACCTGTAAAAAAAAAAAACATTTTTTTTTTTTAAATGTCCGAAAATATCGGCCGTCACCAATATCTGATGACCAAAATATCGGCATTGGTATCGGCAATAAAAAAACGATATGATTCGATCACTAGGAACAAACATCTACTAACATACACATATGTGATATCACTGTGATCATCAGGAGCAGAATTATTTTGGGTTGTTCTTTGGTGGTGGGTTATGGTAGTTGCTAGAAATATACAGTTTAATTAAATGAAAAAGTGTGATTTCTTTTTTTTTTTTTTACTATTTTGGGCAAGTTTCTTTCTTTTGATCATTTTTTTTATTTAAGATTTAAAAAAAAAAAAAAAGAAAAAAGACACCCATTACCATTTACCACCAAATGAAAGCCCAATTTGTCCTGGTAAAAAAAAAAAATAACGCGGTATAATCCACCCGAATGCACAAAGTAGTTGTGATTGATAACTACGGTTTCACTAACATGTGTCAAAACTGTGCTGAGGCATTCGGGTTTGTTTTACCCTTTTAGGCGTAAAGGTAAAAGCTGTAGTTTTAAAAATATTGCAAATGACTTTAGTATGTAAAGTTTGTGTGAGATTAATATATGGGTCTATGTGAAAGTATTTGTAAGAGAGTGACTATTTTTTATTTATTTTTTGTAAATTGATAAACCGCTAGCACACCTTTTAACTTTTTTTTTTTTTTGCGTTTATTAATATTTTCATTGATTTATTTCCCAGAAAAAATCACAGAAGACTGCGACCTCTTGCATAAAGAGCAAATCTGTCTGGTGGATGCCGGGTTGGAAATTAATACTCCGTACCCCTTAGTGTTACCTCCTCACCGCAAAGTAGATCTGATTTTATCTTTTGACTTCAGTGCAGGAGATCCATTCGAGGTAGTGACATTTCTATGGTCATTCAATGCATCTTAACAACAGCAAATATAAAATGAAATAGAAAAAACCCACAAAAGTGATGAAATAATACATTGTTATCTACATGAAAGCACAAGAGGGGGATTACAGGACAGCAAATCCGTCTCTCTTTTAGCGAAATGTTAATGAGATTGTTTGTTTGTTTTTTGTTTTTTTTTCCATTTCTCATTTTTAATTTATTTTTTTCGAACAGCATCATTTTTTATTTTTTTTTTTTGGGGGGGGGGGGGGGGGATTTGCCAGATTACAGTATTTAAAATGTCTGTCATCATCATTTGTATAACAAAAATTGATATTAACCACTTAAGCCCCAGAAGATTTTACCCCCTTCCTGACCAGGGCCTATTTTGCGATTCGGCACTGCGTGACTTTAATGGACAATTGTGCAGTCGTGCGATGCTGTACCTAAACTAATTTGACGTCCTTTTTTTCCCACAAACAGAGCTTTCTTTTGGTGGTATTTGATCACCTGTGCGATTTTTTTGATCATGCGCTATAAACAAAAAAAGAGCGTCAATTTTGCAAAAATAACAATATTTTTCACATTTTTTTATATGAAATTTCCCCCCCCCCAAAAAAAAAATGTAAAAATCAAATTTTTTTAACATTTTAGGCCAATTTGTTATATGCTACATATGTTTGGTAAAAAAAAAAAATTGCATTTTAATTGGTTTGCGCAAAAGTTATTGCGTTTACTAACTAAGGGAAAGATTTTTGTCTGTGGTATTTGTGGTGCCTCAAGTCAAGGTGGGATTTTAAGGGCAGGAGTAAAGGGGATATCGAAGGTAGTATAGTAGGTAAAAATTTTATTTACAAAGTATGAATATAAATACAAACATTCATAGTGAAAATGGGTAAAGGCCCATTGTGCCAGTGGGAGAAGAAAAGTTCAGATGTGATAACAAGTGACAAAATTGTGACTTGAGTTGATTTTGGTGATCCTGCTCTGCTGATTCTCATGTCAGAAGACCGGAATAGACGCAGAGGAGGTAACCAATCGGTTAATCCGACATGTTTCGGCCAACTATGGCCTTTATCAAGGATCTGTCACCGATTCTAAAATAATCAAAGAGATATATGGTATCAAGTAATGGCAATTTGAAGAGAACCGTAATTATAAGGCAAAAGCGCACAATATGTGAGTACATACATTTTAGATATATGTCCACTTCCTAAGGTTGAGCCTTCCCAGAGTTTCTCCAGGAGCTACAGGAACAATATGCTGTGAGGGTGAGATAAGTAGTTGACTGAGTATGCAAACAAAGGGAGCCAATGATTGACTAGTGAGTAAAGTAATAGTAATTACTTGCTGGGCAGAAGATTCTGGTCCAGGGATCCAAATTAGGATTGGATATATGTCAAAAAAGCTTCCACAAGATTGGTTCTGAGATCTGGTAAAATATAGTAAGGTTGCCAAGAGTAGGTAATTTTATTAGAGTATGTGTGCATTTAACATAGAAGTAATTTGGACTCCTTTCCAGAAAAGTTTCCAGAGTGGTCCTTAGAAACTTGGTAGGAGAGATCTATGAAGGCTCTCCTCCAAGTAAAACTTACATTTAGATGTGGAGATTAGCAGGGTCACAGCATGAGGGCTCCGGGTCCGCCTTCTCCCTCGGTCAGAGAGAGACTGGCAGGCTCAGAGTGTTCCCCGGCCTATAAAGGCAGTCGCGCATGCGCAGTGAGCGCTGCGTGATGCTGTCTGGTATTGTCCATGCACGGCGTGGAGGGCGCTTGCGTGCAGCAAGAGCGCATCCCCAGAGACCGTGCGGACGTGCCAGTGAAGGCCGCCGACACAGTGCGAGAAGCCGGATCATCCCCGAAGGGATGACAGGAAGGTACGAGACCGACCATACGGGTTCAAGTGCCCCGATCCATAAGGATTCGGGGCTACCTGTGCCGGGAGTTCATGGAGTCTCGGGTTGAGGCTTGAGAAGTGGATATAATAATGAAAATAAAAAAATATAGTAACAAGGAAATAATAAGTAAATACACAATAATGAATGAATTAGCAGCATAGAGTTTACAGAGGAATTTTCTGTGGGAGAAGAAGGAAGGGGGGGCAAGGGGGGGGGGGGTTTTGGTGGAAAAGAAACAGTCGGGCTCCAGAGATTGGTCACATAGGAAGCAGTTGGAAGATCAGTGAGAAGAGGTCCATATCCTAGGAATAAATCATAGTCAATTCAGATTGGATTTACAATCTGATATGTAATAATCAAAGTCAAAGGTGGACAAAAATAATAAAGGATAATTAATGAAAATAAATAAATAAAAAAAATTATAAATAAATAATATAATAATAATAATAAAATATAAAATAATAATAAAAAAAAAAATAAAAAAAATAAAATAAAATAAAATAAATATAAAAAAAAAAAAAAAAAAGAGTCTTTAGTCCGTTTTTCCGGAGGAAAAACCTGGAAGGAATGGGCGGAAGCTTTGTGCTTCATTTAATCCAGGTGGTATGGTAGCTTTGAGTCTAGTGATCCAGCGCATTTCCAACTGTAAGAGGGTCTTGTTCCAGTCACCGCCACGAAGTGGCACATGGATTCTATCCAAGGCCATAAAGTTTATTTTGGGCATTTTGTATGCCCAAAATGCCCAAAATAAACTTTATGGCCTTGGATAGAATCCATGTGCCACTTCGTGGCGGTGACTGGAACAAGACCCTCTTACAGTTGGAAATGCGCTGGATCACTAGACTCAAAGCTACCATACCACCTGGATTAAACGAAGCACAAAGCTTCCGCCCATTCCTTCCAGGTTTTTCCTCCGGAAAAACGGACTAAAGACTCTTTTTTTTTTTTTTTTTTTTTATTATTATTATTTTATATTTTATTATTATTATTATATTATTTATTTATTATTTTTTTTTATTTATTTCTTTTCATTAATTATCCTTTATTATTTTTGTCCACCTTTGACTTTGATTATTACATATCAGATTGTAAATCCAATCTGAATTGACTATGATTTATTCCTAGGATATGGACCTCTTCTCACTGATCTTCCAACTGCTTCCTATGTGACCAATCTCTGGAGCCCGACTGTTTCTTTTCCACCAAAACCCCCCCCCCCCCTTGCCCCCCCTTCCTTCTTCTCCCACAGAAAATTCCTCTGTAAACTCTATGCTGCTAATTCATTCATTATTGTGTATTTACTTATTATTTCCTTGTTACTATATTTTTTTATTTTCATTATTATATCCACTTCTCAAGCCTCAACCCGAGACTCCATGAACTCCCGGCACAGGTAGCCCCGAATCCTTATGGATCGGGGCACTTGAACCCGTATGGTCGGTCTCGTACCTTCCTGTCATCCCTTCGGGGATGATCCGGCTTCTCGCACTGTGTCGGCGGCCTTCACTGGCACGTCCGCACGGTCTCTGGGGATGCGCTCTTGCTGCACGCAAGCGCCCTCCACGCCGTGCATGGACAATACCAGACAGCATCACGCAGCGCTCACTGCGCATGCGCGACTGCCTTTATAGGCCGGGGAACACTCTGAGCCTGCCAGTCTCTCTCTGACCGAGGGAGAAGGCGGACCCGGAGCCCTCATGCTGTGACCCTGCTAATCTCCACATCTAAATGTAAGTTTTACTTGGAGGAGAGCCTTCATAGATCTCTCCTACCAAGTTTCTAAGGACCACTCTGGAAACTTTTCTGGAAAGGAGTCCAAATTACTTCTATGTTAAATGCACACATACTCTAATAAAATTACCTACTCTTGGCAACCTTACTATATTTTACCAGATCTCAGAACCAATCTTGTGGAAGCTTTTTTGACATATATCCAATCCTAATTTGGATCCCTGGACCAGAATCTTCTGCCCAGCAAGTAATTACTATTACTTTACTCACTAGTCAATCATTGGCTCCCTTTGTTTGCATACTCAGTCAACTACTTATCTCACCCTCACAGCATATTGTTCCTGTAGCTCCTGGAGAAACTCTGGGAAGGCTCAACCTTAGGAAGTGGACATATATCTAAAATGTATGTACTCACATATTGTGCGCTTTTGCCTTATAATTACGGTTCTCTTCAAATTGCCATTACTTGATACCATATATCTCTTTGATTATTTTAGAATCGGTGACAGATCCTTGATAAAGGCCATAGTTGGCCGAAACATGTCGGATTAACCGATTGGTTACCTCCTCTGCGTCTATTCCGGTCTTCTGACATGAGAATCAGCAGAGCAGGATCACCAAAATCAACTCAAGTCACAATTTTGTCACTTGTTATCACATCTGAACTTTTCTTCTCCCACTGGCACAATGGGCCTTTACCCATTTTCACTATGAATGTTTGTATTTATATTCATACTTTGTAAATAAAATTTTTACCTACTATACTACCTTCGATATCCCCTTTACTCCTGCCCTTAAAATCCCACCTTGACTTGAGGCACCACAAATACCACAAACATTTTTTTGGGATGGTGGCAGACACAATTATTGAACCTCCAGTAGATCCAAAACCCTATTCGGAAAGATTTTTGTCATTTTTGTTGGGTTTTTTTTACGAGTAATGGTGGCGATCTGCGATTTTTTTTTTTTTGCGGGACTGCGACATTGCAGCGGACAGATCGGACCCTTGACTGACATTTTTGACACTTTTGGGGTACCAGTGACATTACTACAGTAATCAATGCTATACATATGCACTGTTACTGTAAAAATGACACTGGCAGTGAAAGGGTTAACTTTTTTTTGAGAGGGTGGAATTATGTGTGTCCCTAGGGGCGTGTTTCTAACTGTGATTGGATGTGGCTTGAGGTGTAAGAACAGAGATCAACGGTCCTACATAGCAGAACTATGTGATCTCCATTCTTACACAGGGGAGAATGACAGGCAGCTTGTTTACATTAGCCGCCTGCCTTTCTCCCGGTGTAACGGACAATCGCGAGTGCCCGGCGGACATCGGGTCCGCCAGGCACACGCGCAGGGGGGTCGTGACGGAGCGGGAACGCGCGTGAAAAACGGACAGCCGGATCTGATCAGACCTGTTATGTGAACCCACCCCTAACCTTTTCCCTTTAACTGCTTGCCGCCCACCCTCAGAACATTTACTGCAGCAGGATGGCACGGGCAGGCTGGATCACATACATGTACTTCATGCAGCCTGTTCCTGCCTGTTTCAAGGCAGGGTCTGGGGAGGGGCCAGGGGTGGGGTTGAGGGTGGTACTGAAGGGGGCCCCATCAGGTAGACTGTACGGGGCCCCATGATTTCTATAAGCAGCCTCTAGATGAAGGAGATGGTTTTTGCTGAGTGTTAGTACCAGGTTGCGGTCCTCGGGTTCGACCCACCAGGAGGGTCCAGTAGCAGATATAGCAGGTAGGGATCAAGCAGAAGCGTAGTCAGTAAGGTACATATCGAGTGGTAGTGAAAATAAGGATGGCAGCAAGAGTATCAAGAGCAAGATATTGGCTGGAGGGTGCACAATAATCTGGCAAACAGGAAGTTCAAAGGCATGGCCCAAATAGGAAGTTTATAGGAGGAGCAAAGAGTTCAAAGTTCAGGAGAAACAGGACACAAGGAAAAATTATCCAAACAATCAGGCAGGAAGCCGTCGAGCATCTTAGGTAGGTCAGCAAGAAGAGACATCGCCAGACACAGCAGAGTTTGCAGGTTCTGAACTGGGTCCTGACAAGGACAATCCAAAAACTACCCACTGTGTTTCAGAGGTCCAAGAATGCCCCCTTTATCAGGACTTGATTGATAACAATGTGATGTTAACAAAGAGAAGTGAACTGGACCTACAAATATTTTTTTTCTAAGTGTGAATTACAAGCACAGGCCTTGTCAGCAGCTTGTTTGGGAGCCTTTCTGTGGATTTTAGACCCCAAGTATTGGGGAATTTTTTGACTCACCTCTGGGGTTGTGGGCTGTCAGCATCCCTGCAGTCATACCAGATTGATTCATTATGATAACGCTGACTTATCAGAATTGATAGGGTCCATCCTAGAAGAGCTGCACAGAGAAGAGGAAGAAAAGAAGGGATCTGAAATCCCTTTAGCTCTGAACTGACTGTGGGGGGTGCTGATGGCAAATGTTAGAAGGGCTTCATGGTTGGTTGATTTTGGCGCCCAAGAACAAGGCCCTATCCCCAATCTAGCTCTGCTAGAACACAATCCCAATTGCTGAGGCCGCCATTTCCCTCCTATTAAACCTGTTCTTCACCATAGGCCTCCACATAAGATCCCCTACCCTGCTCTTCGCCATAGGTCTCCTCACAAGATCCCTTACCCTGCTTTTCGCCATAGGTCTCCTCACAAGATCCCCTACCCTGCTCTTCGCCATAGGTCTCCTCACAAGATCCCCTACCCTGCTCTTCGCCATAGGTCTCCTCACAAGATCCCTTACCCTGCTCTTCGCCATAGGTCTCCTCACAAGATCCCCTACCCTGCTCTTCGCCATAGGTCTCCTCACAAGATCCCCTACCCTGCTCTTCGCCATAGGTCTCCTCACAAGATCCCCTACCCTGCTCTTCGCCATAGGTCTCCTCACAAGATCCCCTACCCTGCTCTTCGCAATAGGTCTCCTCACAAGATCCCTTACCCTGCTCTTCGCCATAGGTCTCCTCACAAGATCCCCTACCCTGCTCTTCGCCATAGGTCTCCACACAAGATCCCCTACCCTGCTCTTCGCCATAGGTTTCCTCACAACATCCCCGGCCATAGACCTTTATATCTCGAAGAAAGAATGTCCATGCAATAAATAGATTCATTGTACTTTACTGGTGTTGTTTAGGGACTATGTATATTAAAAAAGAATAGCGTGCAAATGCAAAAGAAATAACTACCAAATCTGAAGACAATCCATAATTAAAAATGGGGGTTTGGTCCCACCATATGGCCATATCGTGCTCAAGCCCACTACTGCGTCAAAGTACCCCATTATCAGTGGGTCCTACACTATCCATGAAAAAGAGATGAATCCAGCCACCATCAAGTGGATATAGGAGGAGTCCCCTGTAGTGCATTTGCACATCCTTCCCAGCAAGGAGTATTATCTCCAAGGGTTAGAAAGGCTGGATTCATCTCTTTTTCATGGATAGTGTAGGACCCACTGATAATGGGGTACTTTGACGCAGTAGTGGGCTTGAGCACGATATGGCCATATGGTGGGACCAAACCCCCATTTTTATTTATGGATTGTCTTCAGATTTGGTAGTTATTTCTTTTGCATTTGCGCGCTATTCTTTTTTAATATACATGTCTTTTGGTTCATAGCTGCAGCAGCTTTAGAAATACATGGGTATGCTCCCCCAAATTTTTTGCTTGTTTAGGGACTAGCAAGACAGTCACATCACAAGGACATACTGTACATTCTGGAGTCACTTGACATACACAGTCAATTATATGTAGGGGATGGTCCGCAGTAACTACAGGTTGAAGCACATGCAATATCAATTCAGCCATCTTCCTCTAGTCTCTCCTCTGCCTGGGGCCATCAGAACTCACGGGACAGACACCTCCTAGCAATCAAAAGGAAAGTTGAACGCACTCAGGAGTATGATGAAATAGAAGTGCTTTAATTCCCCATAAAAGATAAATACATACAGTGCATCACAAGGACATGGGACAGGTTAACGCGTTTCACGATTCAGAAGATCGCTTACTCATAACCACATAGTTAATTATTGTATGTGCGAATATGCACATTTTGCTTCCCACCGTTGTACTTCTGGTGCTGCGTATGCCCGTTTACTCGTTTCCTTCTGCTGCTAAAAATTCTGCCTTCCTTATAATACCAGCTTCTCAATATACATTAAATAGTACTATATTGGAGTACAATGGGCACATTTTAAATGAATGTATTTCTTTAACTAGACAGTGAAAAAAACAGTTGAATACTGTGAGGAGTACAAAATTCCCTTTCCAAAAAACACTGAAGCAAGTTATGAGAACCCTCCAACAAAAAGCTGCTACATCTATGAAGGAGATGGAAATGAGACGCCCGATGTGATGCACTTTCCTCTCTTCAATGCCCAGACTTGTGGAGGTGAGTTTACAGAGAAGTCCTGTATTACGGCTTGTGTGGTCATTGAGTTGTCTCACTCTCTTTATTATGAGCTTGGTTAAGACTTCAAGATGAATTCCAGGTATGGATGTTGTTACATAGTTACTTTGGACTAGCTTGAACCAATATATGAATCTATGTGCCGTACCTGGGAGATTCCACATGCTGGACCAATGTAATTATTATGTATATACCATACCTATGGGACCCCCAAAAAAGATGAAAATCACTGACGTAGACACCACTACTACACTGATACTACTCCAGTGATCTCTACTTCTGAACATAGAAGTTCAACCAATTGGCATCAGAGCCATTCAGTGAACACTTTGCGTTTTTTCAATAAATGCAAAGCATTCTCTGATTGGACAAGGTGGAGAGGTAGGGAAGCGACATCACTTTCTACACCTTGTGCTGATTGGACAAAGTTCTGTTCTGATTGAACAAGGTGCAGGAAGTGATATCGCTACTCCATCTGATCTCACCACCTTGTCTAATTCAGAAAATGCTAACCGCTCTCTAGCCCCTGAACACACACAGATGGTTCCAACATCCCCTTGCAGTTTTGTACTTACTCCTCCAATGGTTGTGTCCTCATTGATGTCTGCATCCCGGCCAGGAAAAATCTGGTGTTGGGCTACCAGCACCTGCTAAAGTCCCAAAGATTTTAATGGGACACTTATCTTGCTCTACGGGAAACTCCCATTCATGTCTATGGTATGATATGGCTGTCCTGCACAAAATTTGCACTAATCAGGATGCAGACATCGGAGGAGGTAGGTATAGGGGGGGGGGGGGGAGGTGGGGCAGAGGGGAGACCTTTCTTTGGCACCTCTACATTAACCAGCCCCAGTGGTCTACTTATTAAAATATTTTATAAATTCCAGTTAAGTACACAAAAAGGAAGCAGCATCTTAAAGCCCCCCCCCCCCAGGTTCCATGACAGTAAATTGGTTTAGATAATGTTCATCACTCAGATATCTGAAGCTACATTTGATATATCTATCCTGAGATTGTCACACCTAGGTTCTTTCCCTGATATCAGTCCCCAGGTCAGCTGTCACGAACCTGTTTGGAGGCTGAGGTGATGAGAGGGCTCCCCTTGCGGCTGAGTGCAGAGCACCCCTGGAGATGGTGACAGAGGGTGCTGTGCCCAAAGGTGCACAGGTTGCAGTCACTGGATCACTGGAAGTGCAGGCAGGTTAGTGCAATCAAGGTCAGTAGCCATGCCGAGGGTCAAACACAGGTGGTCAATCAGGAACGGAGGCAGGTAGAGTAGTCGGGGTCAAGCCGGGGTCAAACACGAGAAGACAATCAGGAGCAGGCAGAAGAAAGTCTGTTGGGCTAGCCGGGTTCAGAGCCAGGAGATGAGCCAGAGCAGGTCAAGGATAGTCGGGTCGGTAACGGGTAATCAAGCTGAAGTTTCAAGGCACAAGGAGATCAGGTACTAGCTGAAGATAATCCAGTAATGAATGATAGCCAGTGCTGAGTTTATATAGGCAGTGGAGGCTGGTAATTGGCCCTAATTAGAACGTACCGCTAAAGCCTATGCGCCATTGCGTCATTGCGTTTGCCAATGTGCCATTGTGAACCCATTGCGTTAGCACCGCCATCTTGGCCACTGGCATATCTGCATATCTGCCATTTTCTGATCAAGTTCTTCCCTGACATCAGCACCGGCAGCCAGGACTGAACCTTCTGATTCTATAATGGGGTTCCCACTGGACCCTTAACATTTTATCTCTAAATTTTGACTTTGCTGCCCTAAACACTGGGCCCCCTATCCTGTCATAGAAGGGTCTATGGTCTTTTCCACCCTTTCCTGTGCATCCAGAACTATTTTCAAACCATTATCTATGTTGGGGGGCTTCACACCCATTTCCCAGAGGTAGAACATAGTGTGCCCAAACATTAGGGGTGATTCCTTGTATTCATGGTATTGGCTATAGGGTCCTACCATGGTCTTCTTGCCTTCTCTGCTGTGGAAGAGGTGAATTACCAGCTGCTGTGTATCTGAGGAGTACAGTAAGTACGTGTCACCCACCTCACCACTGCCTGAGCACACTGTGAGTAGAGGAAAATACTGTAAATTAATAGGGCTTTCATTGAAAGTTATACTTTTTTTTGGTCAAATAATTTTTTTTAATTAGTTGTAAAGGCGTTTTTTTTTTTTTTTTGCTTTTACCTTAATATTAAAATTTTATCTGGATAACATCCAGTTTTCTGAATTTTTTTTTACTATTCTTTGTGTTATAATCCTGATTCAGGAGATTTCAATCTCTTGGGTGTCTAAATTTCAGCTTAAAGTGTATCTGAAGCCTAAATGTATTTTTTTAGGTTTTGGATGAAGGGGCGCATGGTTCCTTCTGTCAGGTTGGGAAGATTGACTGTCTCTGTTGCTCCCAGTGATGTGAGGAATGGGAAAATCCAAAATTTGGAGTTGCCATCAGAGCAGGAACAGAGTCATCCATTGGGGACACTTGTTTCTGTGACAACCATCTAAGGCAGGGATCCTCAAACTGCGGCCCTCCAGCTGGTGTGGAACTACGCATCCCATGAAGCATTGTAAAACTCTGACATTCACAGACATGACTAGGCATGATGGGAATTGTAGTTCCCGAACAACTGGAGGGCCACAGTTTGAAGACCCCTGGCCTAAGGGATCATTTACACTTGTGGTTGAAGGGTGTAATAAACATGCAGCTGAGCCGTGTTTTTAGCAACTCCAGCTGCCCCCCCTTAAAATTCAAAGGCAGCAGATGGGGGTGGTCACATCTTGTGGTTGCTTCATGCCCACATTCAAAACTACCACTTCTTTAGATCACGGCAGCGGTAATGCATGACCCGTTCAAGTGACGCACGCAGTTGTGGTGCGTTGGTTTGGCATTTATGGGGTTAAACCAGGCAGTGAGGAGGCAGCATATCGCCTTCTCCACCACCAATAAAATACCTCTAAAAAACAACCCTCTATTCAGAGGTGAGGCAATCTTACCGCACATCTAAGCATAGCTTTAAAGAGAATTTCCCTCATTTTGGAGAGATTTCTTCTCAATTTCTGCTGTGTCTGTGGGACAGAAAGTGAAGGGAAATCCCATAATGTGTTATTTAATGTAAAAAAAAAACCTCAGGGAGTTTCACTTTTTATCTTTCCTATCCAGAATTTAAATACTCTTTAGCTATCCTAATGAGCTACTGAGCTCTGTAAACAACAGGCTTTTTACAACAAAAAAGCAAACCGCAAAAGGAAAACTTGTGAAAACAGACCATAAGCGCCACCTGCTGGATGGATATATGATTTGATATTATTCATATATACAGTGCCTTGAAAACGTATTCATACGCCTTGAGATTTTCCATATTTTGTCATGTTACAACCAAAAACGTAAATATATTTTTATTGGGATTTTATGTGATAGACCGACACAAAGTGAAACATAATTATGAAGTGGAAGGAAAACTGATAAATGATTTCCTAAATTTTTGACAAATAAATTTGTGAAAAGTGTGGCTGCATTTGTATTCACCCCCCCCCCCCCCAGAGTCAATACTTTGTAGAACCCCCTTTCCCTGCAATTACAGCTGCAAGTCTTTTTGGGGATGTCTCTACCAGCTTTGCACATCTAGAGAGGACATTTTTGCCAATTTTCCTTTGCAAAATATCTCAAGCTCTGTCAGATTGGATGGAGAGCGTCTGTGAACAGCAATTTTCAAGTCTTGCCACATATTCTCAATGTGATTTAGGTCTGGACTGTGACTGGGCCATTCTAACACATGAATATGCTTTGATGTAAACCATTCCATTGAAGCTCTGGCTGAATGTTTTGGGTCGTTGTCCTGCTGGAAGGTGAACCTCCGTCCCAGTCTCAAGGCTTTTGCAGACTTTAACAGGTTTTCTTCTAAGATTGGCCTGTATTTGGCTCCATTCATCTTCCCATCAACTCTGACCAGCTTCCCTGAACCCGTGGCAAAGTCACATCACTTTAAAACATAAGTAATAAACACAAAACAAATCATTATGCAACCGGTATTCATTCAGTGTTATGAAATGCTTTGCTGATACAGCACTTTTAGGAACAGTATGAAAACTAACACAACATAACGATTCATGGATCTAAGGTTGCCCATACACGATACAATTTTCATACAATTTTCCAAAACGTAAATTTCAACATTTTTTTTTTTTTTCTTTGAGATTCTCCTTACCTTGAGAATTGCCCATTATCTAAGCTCAGAATATAAAGTGAGATTTAGCTGAGTTTGAAGGTTTATATATATATATATATATACAGGGATGGTGAGGTCAGTATTTAGACTTTATTGGAAAACCTAGTTTCCCAACTTATGTGGTTTCCTGCGTCTTTATAATCAGATTTATATACACCCAATTTCTGGTTTGCTGTTTAACTATCCTTGGTGGGCAAGTTTATACCTTCAAGCTCAGCTTAATATCACATACAATCTCCACATACATCTATACAATGGCACGTAATCTTATATAACGACTAAAAATACACTTAGATGTCTATACAGCAAATATACAAGTTTTAGAGGGAGAATTCACTATCACACACAGTACTGCTTTGTAACCGGGTATCAGACCCCATCTTATCTTTGGGAATATCAGATTCCTGGGAGGCGCTAAAAATAGCGGTTAACTGGGTACCGTTAAACTGCTCTGACAGTATAGGGTGGTAATAAATAAAAAATAAAATTACTCACCCAATACTGTGTTATGGCAGATCCCACTTTTCTGACACCAAACTGTTAGCTCAAATCTCGTCAGGAGGCAATTTACAAGATGATATACGGCCCTTCAGTCCCAATTTCCCTTTGATAGTGAATTCTCTCTCATCCGGCCAGGAGGTGCGACGACACAGAGCACTCAAGCAAGGTGTAGACACATCTGTTTATTTCAAGTTTCTCTCACACATTTAAATGATATTTGGGCGGCAAAAACTGCTTGAAACTGGTTACAATTCATGAGTCAATTTAACAATAGAACATATCTCACAGAAACAATACATGAAAGGCTTTTGTTTTCCCTATACACTTCTGTAAGTGTGGGGTGTCGTGTGTCTGAGATTGTGTTTGTGGACAAGGGCCGTTCCGTCTCTACTCAGCTGGCTGATGTGTTGACATGTAAGTAATTGTCAATGAGTTCAGGTGTTGTCTGTCGTCTATATGCAAAATATCCAACTGTCAAGTGTAGTCTGGCTCGTTTATATGTAATTGCAAGGGGCCCACATTCCATTGGAAAGTGGGCATGAGCTGAAATATATATTATGAAATATATATTTTAGTAAGGCACGTTGATACACTCTTTCACTAACCATGCACCAAAGGTGTTGAATTAAAGGGCAGTCCCACCATATATGAAGGAACGTTCCTCTCTGTCCATATCCCCTCCAGCATAGATCGGAGGTCAAAGGGACAATACCTTCCTTTTAAACAGATATTGTTTTCCAGTTTCACCCGGATATGGGAAAAAATCAAGTTCTCATTTCTCAAGATATATTTTCGTCAATGAGGTCAGGGGGGGTTCCTTGGAATTTTCAGCACAGACATGAACTGAACTAAAGCTCAGAAATGTAGACTTTGCAGGTCTGTAGGAATCAAACAAGCCAAATCTAAATGATAACATTAATAAGTAAGTCTCATTATTATAATTGAATTATACAATCAGATATACATGTTTCTTTCAGATGCCGAAATAATAGAGGAATTAAGCAAGAAGTATGCCACACGTGTTCATTCCTATGATAAATCTATGATAAAGGACCTGCTAGGCATCGCTAAGAAAAATGTGAAGAGCAACCTGGACCACATCCAAGACAAAATACAACAATGTGTTTGGAGGTGTAACAAGAGAGAAATGTCACAGATATAATGGACAAGGACGAATGAACATTTCTGCAGCTTGGATAAAATATGAAGAGGGGTAAAATGTTTATAGGATTGGCGATGTTAATGTGACCTTAGCTGCCTTATATTCACATGGACCTCTTTTTCAGCCACAGTCTTGACAAACTCCTTGAGTTTGCTGAGGGCCAATTGATAGTGGGCGGTGTTCTCCTAAACCCTTGCATGGATTCCTCTTCGGGCTCCTCCTCAGTTCCCCTAGATCCCATAAACACATCTCACATGCCCTCCATAGGGCACAGTTGGTGGCACTTACTTCACTTGGGAGGAAGATTTATTCCTCCCCCATAAACCTTACACATGTATAGGTTACTTCCTGATTCCACACTGTCAACTGCATGACGTCATAGATTCTTCTATTGGCACAATTACATGGTTGGTCCATGCACCCGTTGTCTTGGCCAATGACCTCTCCGATGTACCTTTTTCTAAAACTCAATCATGGAAATTAAATGAGAGCTTTCTCCAAGACTCAGAGGTACTGGCAGGGGTGGTTAAGAGTAAGCGCAACCAAAACTGGTAAATCCCCCGGACCCAATGGCTTTTTGTTACAATATTATAAAATCCTCCTGCTCTCCCTTGGCCCATACATGGGTACAATGTTTAATGCTCTGGGGTCTAAGACTTCTCTACTTCTGCAAACCTTAAAAGCCTCCATCTCAGTCATTCCTAAAGCAGGTCTTGTCTTGTGGCAGCTATAGATGAATATATTTGCTAAACATTGATCTTAACCGGTTGCCGATCGCCGCAAGTACATATACTGCGGCGGTCAGCCCCGGCCAGGCAAAGTGACGTACAGGTACGTCACTAGCCTGGGAGCCAATAACGGGCGGGCGCGCGCCGCCGGAGGCGCACTCCCACCTCGGCTCGTCCATGGACACCTCCGTGCGTGTGACCGGCGGACCCGATGGACCCACTCGCGATCGTCTGCTGTGAAGGGATAAAGGCAGGCGGCTAATGTAAACAAAGCCGCCTGTCTTTCTCCCCTGTGTAACAGCACAGATCTAATGGTCCTGCTATGTGGGACCATTGATCTGTGCTTTTACACACACAGCCACATCCCTGCACAGTAAGAAACACACCCCTAGGGACACACATAGTCACTGCGGCTCTAATAAAGTTAACCCCTTCCCTGCCAGTGTAATTTTTACAGTAACAGTGCATATGTATAGCACTGATTACTGTAGTAATGTCACTGGTAACCCCAAAAGTGTCAAAAATGTCAGTCAAGGGTCCGATCTGTCCACCGCAATGTTGCAGTCCCGCGAAAAAAATCGCAGATCTCCGCCATTACTCGTTAAAAAAAAAAAAAAACAACAAAAATGACAAAAAATCTTTCCCTTAGTTAGTAAACGCAATAAATTTTGCGCAAACCAACCAAAATACGCTTATTGCGATTTTTTTTTTTTACCAAACATAGGTAGCAGAAAACAAATTGGCCAAAAATTAAAAAAAAATTTGATTTTTACATTTTTTTTGGGGAATTTCATATAAAAAAATGTGAAAAATATTGTTATTTTTGCAAAATTGTCACTCTTTTTTTTGATTTTAGCGCATGATCAAAAAATCGCACCGGTGATCAAATATCACCAAAAGAAAGCTCTGTTTGTGGGGAAAAAAAGGACGTCAAATTTGTGTAGGTACAGCGTTGCACGACCGCGCAATTGTCCGTTAAAGTCACGCAGTGCCGAATCACAAAATACCCCCTGGTCAGGAAGGGGGTAAAATCTTCCGGGGCTTTAGTGGTTAAGCTGTTTACCTAAGATTTTGGCTTCTTGCCCTCAGCACCATCTACTACAACAAATCCATCTGGATCAGGTTGTATTCATTCTGACCCGTAAGCCAGGGATAAAACGTTAAGGTGCTGAACTTAATCCTGGGAACTGACGTCAAGATAGCGTTTGACTGGGTGAACTGGAAGTTTATGTTTTCAATTATACAACACATTGGACTCAGGATTACCATGCTTAGTTGGATTTCCAAGATATACTTTAACCCAACTGTGCTGGTCAAAGATAGTGGAGTGTTCTCCGAACCCTTCTCCATTACTAATGGGACGAGACAGGGATGCGCCTTATTCTCCTCTTTGCCCTCTCATTTAACCGCTTAAAGCCAGACATCACTGGCCTCGATATAGGAGGCATTTAACAGAAGGTATCAGCATACGCTGACGACATGCTTTTCTTCTTGACCAATCCATCAGTATCGCTTCCTAACCTTCTCTGCGAATTCGACCTGTATGAGCACTGTCCAACCTAAAAATCAACTTTATTAAATCTGAAGTGTTGGGTGTGGAGATCCCACAATCCCTTCTTCAGACGTTGCACCTACATTTCAGGTTCAAATGGACTGACTAAGCCTTTAAATACCGGGCTACATACAGTATCTCACAAAAGTAAGTACACCCCTCACATTTTTGTAAATATTTTATTCTATCTTTTCACGTGACAACACTGAAGAAATGACACTTTGCTACAATGTAAAGTAGTGAGTGTAAATTTGCTGTCCCCTCAAAATAACTCAACACACAGCCATTAATGTCTAAACCGCTGGCAACAAAAGTGAGTACACCCCTAAGTGAAAATGTACAGATTGGGCCCAATTAGCCATTTTCCCTCCCCGGTGTCATGTGACTCGTTAGTCTTACAAGGTCTCAGGTGTGAATGGGGAGCAGGTGTGTTAAATTTGGTGTTATCGCTCTCACTCTCTCATACTGGTCACTGGAAGTTCAACATGGCACCTCATGGCAAAGAACTCTCTGAGGATCTGAAAAAAAAGAATTGTTGCTCTACATAAACATGGCCTAGGCTATAAAAAAATTGCCAAGATCCTGAAACCGAGCTGCAGCCTTTTTTCTTTTCCATGTTTCCAACATCCCAGCTAAAATTTACAAACTATCTATGATTTGTCACCTCCTTAACGCTGCCAAATCTTTTATTCTTCTTACATTGGCCTCCAGCTTACCCTGGTGGAAGAAATAAATAAGATGGAGGACTTGGTCCTTCCGGCACAACATAAGCGTGAACGGTATCCAGGGCAGCCATCAGAAATTTTGGGGCCCCTTACACAGCTTTAAGCCTGGGCCCCTCTAGGCATGACCACCAACATTCTGCAGGGCCTACCCTCTGGCTGTCCCACCGAGTGTACACTGGCCATCCCACCGAGTCTTATAGTGCACCCACTTTTATTTTAGCACTATTACAACTTAATATATGAAAATGAATCCATTTAAGCAAAGAGACATCCCCATATAGTCAGCAAAGAGATATCCCAATCCAGCAAAGAGACGGCCTCATTTATTCAGCAAAGAGACAGTACAATTCAGCAAAGATACATCTTCTCGGATGCATTGGCTTACTCTGTGGCCATCCTGTTTTACTAATTGCTAGTTACTACAACAGCAACAACTCGGTCTCATTGGCTGGGGCCTGTTTGGCCAGGCCCCTCAGGATGGCAGGGCCCCCTACATGTGTATGGGCTGTCCCCCCCTGATGGCAGCCCTGACGGTATCCCAAAACCTGGACGTTGTGGAATATGTTTATCTACTCTGAAAAGGGGAAAGCTCTTTTGGATGTATAGACTGCTGATCAAAGGATGACTCATAGTACCTCCCACTAAGACAAATCAATAGATTATTTGTTTATTTACAAACCCCACCCCTCATCCCGCCCATTTCTTCCTTCCCTTTCCTTCTTCTCTTTCTTGTCTTGTTTCTTTTCCCCCTCTCATCTACCTGTCCTTCTAAAACAAGGTTGGGCAGTTTTTATTTCTCCTGTTGTGACCAGTCTTCCACCATTCATTTTCTTTTGGCTTCCCATTAGGGAACAAAGAGTTTTACACTGTCTGAGAATCCGGAGATCCCCTCTTGGGTCTGAATTATGTCTACTAGCTGGCTAATACTTATATTTTGTATACTGTATACATTATCTGTTTTTTGTCTTGCTGACATGAAACTGCTTTTCTTGAAAAAAAAATGTTTTATAGATGACCATTAAAACAAAATAACATAAGTCATTCTCAGAAGGAGGTCAGCAATGGCACCCTCCATTGTTTCCTCATCACAGATTCCCTTCAACAATTTGAGGATTCTAAACATAAGAGACACGTCCTAAAAAAAAAAATTCAGCAACGTTTTTAGCACCTTTCTCTTTTCCCAGCCTCTCTCCCAGTGCTGTGGCCCCCCCTCCCCCATTGATATTCCTGGCAATTCCTTTGGCTGTGTTTTGCAGGTGTAAAGTGACACTTGCAGATATAGTCTCTAACTTAGTTAAAGAATGTAAGAATGTATTTTTTTTTTTCATTCTATCTACTATTTTATTCATGTGTAGATCAAAGATGTGACCTTTCATCTGCCTATGACATCACTTAAAAATTATTTTTCATATAAAATGTATTTCTATTTAATCCCTTATTGGCCCTTGCTTAACCTAATCAACCCTAATTAAAGTAGTTGTGAGCATTCAATGCTATAGATGCTTTCTAATATGGTCCTAACTATGCCAGCACCATAACTGTTTTTGCGTCATTACAGAAATGATCTTTCTTGCTTTTTTTTACAAGAATAAAAAGTGCTGTCAGTTGTCCATGTGTTTCTTTTTCCTGATAGAGGGGGGCTGGGTTACAGGACACTATGCAGACTTGAGGCAAGATGCAGGATGTGCTTGAACAGGGGGCATGTTCATGAGGCAGGCTGTGAGTGGGAGGGGAGAATGTTCATGAGGCAGGCTGTGAGTGGGAGGGGAGAATGTTCATGAGGCAGGCTGTGAGTGGGAGGGGAGAATGTTCATGAGGCAGGCTGTGAGTGGGAGGGGAGAATGTTCATGAGGCAGGCTGTGAGTGGGAGCGGAGAATGTTCATGAGGCAGGCTGTGAGTGGGAGGGGAGAATGTTCATGAGGCAGGCTGTGAGTGGGAGTGGAGAATGTTCATGAGGCAGGCTGTGAGTGGGAGTGGAGAATGTTCATGAGGCAGGCTGTGAGTGGGAGGGGAGAATGTTCATGAGGCAGGCTGTGAGTGAGAGGGGGTGTGTTCATGAGGAAGGCTGTGAGTGGGAGGGGAGAATGTTCATGAGGCAGGCTGTGAGTGGGAGGGGAGAATGTTCATGAGGCAGGCTGAGAGTGGGAGGGGAGAATGTTCATGAGGCAGGCTGTGAGTGGGAGGGGAGAATGTTCATGAGGCAGGCTGTGAGTGGGAGCAGAGAATGTTCATGAGGCAGGCTGTGAGTGGGAGCAGAGAATGTTCATGAGGCAGGCTGTGAGTTGGAGGGGAGAATGTTCATGAGGCAGGCTGTGAGTGGGAGGGGAGAATGTTCATGAGGCAGGCTGTGAGTGGGAGCGGAGAATGTTCATGAGGCAGGCTGTGAGTGGGAGGGGAGAATGTTCATGAGGCAGGCTGTGAGTTGGAGGGGAGAATGTTCATGAGACAGGCTGTGAGTGGGAGGGGAGAATGTTCATGAGGCAGGCTGTGAGTGGGAGGGGAGAATGTTCATGAGGCAGGCTGTGAGTGGGAGTGGAGAATGTTCATGAGGCAGGCTGTGAGTGGGAGCAGAGAATGTTCATGAGGCAGGCTGTGAGTGGGAGGGGAGAATGTTCATGAGGCAGGCTGTGAGTTGGAGGGGAGAATGTTCATGAGGCAGGCTGTGAGTGGGAGGGGAGAATGTTCATGAGGCAGGCTGTGAGTGGGAGGGGAGAATGTTCATGAGGCAGGCTGTGAGTGGGAGCGAAGAATGTTCATGAGGCAGGCTGTGAGTGGGAGGGGAGAATGTTCATGAGGCAGGCTGTGAGTGGGAGGGGAGAATGTTCATGAGGCAGGCTGTGAGTGGGAGGGGAGAATGTTCATGAGGCAGGCTGTGAGTGGGAGGGGAGAATGTTCATGAGGCAGGCTGTGAGTGGGAGGGGAGAATGTTCATGAGCAGGCTGTGAGTGGGAGGGGAGAATGTTCATGAGGCAGGCTGTGAGTGGGAGGGGAGAATGTTCATGAGGCAGGCTGTGAGTGGGAACGGAGAATGTTCATGAGGCAGGCTGTGAGTGGGAGGGGAGAATGTTCACGAGGCAGGCTGTGAGTGGGAGCGGAGAAAGTTAATGAGGCAGGCTGTGAGTGGGAGCGGAGAATGTTCATGAGGCAGGCTGTGAGTGGGAGCGGAGAATGTTCATGAGGCAGGCTGTGAGTGGGAGGGGAGAATGTTCATGAGGCAGGCTGTGAGTGGGAGCGGAGAATGTTCATGAGGCAGGCTGTGAGTGGGAGGGGAGAATGTTCATGAGGCCGGCTGTGAGTGGGAGGGGAGAATGTTCATGAGGCAGGCTGTGAGTGAGAGGGGGTGTGTTCATGAGGCAGGCTGTGAGTGGGAGGGGAGAATGTTCATGAGGCAGGCTGTGAGTGGGAGGGGAGAATGTTCATGAGGCAGGCTGTGAGTGGGAGGGGAGAATGTTCATGAGGCAGGCTGTGAGTGGGAGCGGAGAATGTTCATGAGGCAGGCTGTGAGTGGGAGGGGAGAATGTTCATGAGGCAGGCTGTGAGTGGGAGTGGAGAATGTTCATGAGGCAGGCTGTGAGTGGGAGTGGAGAATGTTCATGAGGCAGGCTGTGAGTGGGAGGGGAGAATGTTCATGAGGCAGGCTGTGAGTGAGAGGGGGTGTGTTCATGAGGAAGGCTGTGAGTGGGAGGGGAGAATGTTCATGAGGCAGGCTGTGAGTGGGAGGGGAGAATGTTCATGAGGCAGGCTGTGAGTGGGAGGGGAGAATGTTCATGAGGCAGGCTGTGAGTGGGAGCAGAGAATGTTCATGAGGCAGGCTGTGAGTGGGAGCAGATAATGTTCATGAGGCAGGCTGTGAGTTGGAGGGGAGAATGTTCATGAGGCAGGCTGTGAGTGGGAGGGGAGAATGTTCATGAGGCAGGCTGTGAGTGGGAGCGGAGAATGTTCATGAGGCAGGCTGTGAGTGGGAGGGGAGAATGTTCATGAGGCAGGCTGTGAGTTGGAGGGGAGAATGTTCATGAGACAGGCTGTGAGTGGGAGGGGAGAATGTTCATGAGGCAGGCTGTGAGTGGGAGGGGAGAATGTTCATGAGGCAGGCTGTGAGTGGGAGTGGAGAATGTTCATGAGGCAGGCTGTGAGTGGGAGCAGAGAATGTTCATGAGGCAGGCTGTGAGTGGGAGGGGAGAATGTTCATGAGGCAGGCTGTGAGTTGGAGGGGAGAATGTTCATGAGGCAGGCTGTGAGTGGGAGCGGAGAATGTTCATGAGGCAGGCTGTGAGTGGGAGGGGAGAATGTTCATGAGGCCGGCTGTGAGTGGGAGGGGAGAATGTTCATGAGGCAGGCTGTGAGTGAGAGGGGGTGTGTTCATGAGGCAGGCTGTGAGTGGGAGGGGAGAATGTTCATGAGGCAGGCTGTGAGTGGGAGGGGAGAATGTTCA
Organism: Pelophylax lessonae; assembly: GCF_965119305.1. Classification (NCBI taxonomy): domain Eukaryota; kingdom Metazoa; phylum Chordata; class Amphibia; order Anura; family Ranidae; genus Pelophylax; species Pelophylax lessonae. The sequence continues at coordinate 884,418,995 of NC_138768.1, forward strand.
TGAGGCAGGCTGTGAGTGGGAGGGGAGAATGTTCATGAGGCAGGCTGTGAGTGGGAGCGGAGAATGTTCATGAGGCAGGCTGTGAGTGGGAGGGGAGAATGTTCATGAGGCAGGCTGTTAGTGGGAGTGGAGAATGTTCATGAGGCAGGCTGTGAGTGGGAGTGGAGAATGTTCATGAGGCAGGCTGTGAGTGGGAGGGGAGAATGTTCATGAGGCAGGCTGTGAGTGAGAGGGGGTGTGTTCATGAGGAAGGCTGTGAGTGGGAGGGGAGAATGTTCATGAGGCAGGCTGTGAGTGGGAGGGGAGAATGTTCATGAGGCAGGCTGTGAGTGGGAGGGGAGAATGTTCATGAGGCAGGCTGTGAGTGGGAGCAGAGAATGTTCATGAGGCAGGCTGTGAGTGGGAGCAGAGAATGTTCATGAGGCAGGCTGTGAGTTGGAGGGGAGAATGTTCATGAGGCAGGCTGTGAGTGGGAGGGGAGAATGTTCATGAGGCAGGCTGTGAGTGGGAGCGGAGAATGTTCATGAGGCAGGCTGTGAGTGGGAGGGGAGAATGTTCATGAGGCAGGCTGTGAGTTGGAGGGGAGAATGTTCATGAGACAGGCTGTGAGTGGGAGGGGAGAATGTTCATGAGGCAGGCTGTGAGTGGGAGGGGAGAATGTTCATGAGGCAGGCTGTGAGTGGGAGTGGAGAATGTTCATGAGGCAGGCTGTGAGTGGGAGCAGAGAATGTTCATGAGGCAGGCTGTGAGTGGGAGGGGAGAATGTTCATGAGGCAGGCTGTGAGTTGGAGGGGAGAATGTTCATGAGGCAGGCTGTGAGTGGGAGGGGAGAATGTTCATGAGGCAGGCTGTGAGTGGGAGGGGAGAATGTTCATGAGGCAGGCTGTGAGTGGGAGCGAAGAATGTTCATGAGGCAGGCTGTGAGTGGGAGGGGAGAATGTTCATGAGGCAGGCTGTGAGTGGGAGGGGAGAATGTTCATGAGGCAGGCTGTGAGTGGGAGGGGAGAATGTTCATGAGGCAGGCTGTGAGTGGGAGGGGAGAATGTTCATGAGGCAGGCTGTGAGTGGGAGGGGAGAATGTTCATGAGCAGGCTGTGAGTGGGAGGGGAGAATGTTCATGAGGCAGGCTGTGAGTGGGAGGGGAGAATGTTCATGAGGCAGGCTGTGAGTGGGAACGGAGAATGTTCATGAGGCAGGCTGTGAGTGGGAGGGGAGAATGTTCACGAGGCAGGCTGTGAGTGGGAGCGGAGAAAGTTAATGAGGCAGGCTGTGAGTGGGAGCGGAGAATGTTCATGAGGCAGGCTGTGAGTGGGAGCGGAGAATGTTCATGAGGCAGGCTGTGAGTGGGAGGGGAGAATGTTCATGAGGCAGGCTGTGAGTGGGAGCGGAGAATGTTCATGAGGCAGGCTGTGAGTGGGAGGGGAGAATGTTCATGAGGCCGGCTGTGAGTGGGAGGGGAGAATGTTCATGAGGCAGGCTGTGAGTGGGAGCGGAGAATGTTCATGAGGTAGGCTGTGAGTGGGAGCGGAGAATGTTCATGAGGTAGGCTGTGAGTGGGAGCGGAGAATGTTCATGAGGCAGGCTGTGAGTGGGAGCGGAGAATGTTCATGAGGCAGGCTGTGAGTGGGAGGGGAGAATGTTCATGAGGCAGGCTGTGAGTGTGAGGGGAGAATGTTCATGAGGCAGGCTGTGAGTGAGAGGGGGTGTGTTCATGAGGAAGGCTATGAGTGGGAGGGGAGAATGTTCATGAGGCAGGCTGTGAGTGGTAGGGGAGAATGTTCATGAGGCAGGCTGTGAGTGTGAGGGGAGAATGTTCATGAGGCAGGCTGTGAGTGAGAGGGGGTGTGTTCATGAGGAAGGCTGTGAGTGGGAGCGGAGAATGTTCATGAGGCAGGCTGTGAGTGGGAGGGGAGAATGTTCATGAGGCAGGCTGTGAGTGTGAGGGGAGAATGTTCATGAGGCAGGCTGTGAGTGAGAGGGGGTGTGTTCATGAGGAAGGCTGTGAGTGGGAGGGGAGAATGTTCATGAGGCAGGCTGTGAGTGGTAGGGGAGAATGTTCATGAGGCAGGCCGTGAGTGGGAGGGGAGAATGTTCATGAGGCAGGCTGTGAGTGGGAGCGGAGAATGTTCATGAGGCAGGCTGTGAGTGGGAGGGGAGAATGTTCATGAGGCAGGCTGTGAGTGGGAGGGGAGAATGTTCATGAGGCAGGCTGTGAGTGGGAGCAGAGAATGTTCATGAGGCAGGCTGTGAGTGGGAGGGGAGAATGTTCATGAGGCAGGCTGTGAGTGGGAGGGGAGAATGTTCATGAGGCAGGCTGTGAGTGGGAGTGGAGAATGTTCATGAGGCAGGCTGTGAGTGGGAGTGGAGAATGTTCATGAGGCAGGCTGTGAGTGGGAGGGGAGAATGTTCATGAGGCAGGCTGTGAGTGAGAGGGGGTGTGTTCATGAGGAAGGCTGTGAGTGGGAGGGGAGAATGTTCATGAGGCAGGCTGTGAGTGGGAGGGGAGAATGTTCACGAGGCAGGCTGTGAGTGGGAGGGGAGAATGTTCATGAGGCAGGCTGTGAGTGGGAGGGGAGAATGTTCATGAGGCAGGCCGTGAGTGGGAGGGGAGAATGTTCATGAGGCAGGCCGTGAGTGGGAGGGGAGAATGTTCATGAGGCAGGCCGTGAGTGGGAGGGGAGAATGTTCATGAGGCAGGCTGTGAGTGGGAGGGGAGAATGTTCATGAGGCAGGCTGTGAGTGGGAGGGGAGAATGTTCATGAGGCAGGCTGTGAGTGGGAGGGGAGAATGTTCATGAGGCAGGCTGTGAGTGGGAGGGGAGAATGTTCATGAGGCCGGCTGTGAGTGGGAGGGGAGAATGTTCATGAGGCAGGCTGTGAGTGGGAGCGGAGAATGTTCATGAGGCAGGCTGTGAGTGGGAGGGGAGAATGTTCATGAGGCAGGCTGTGAGTGGGAGGGGAGAATGTTCATGAGGCAGGCTGTGAGTGGGAGGGGAGAATGTTCATGAGGCAGGCTGTGAGTGGGAACGGAGAATGTTCATGAGGCAGGCTGTGAGTGGGAGGGGAGAATGTTCACGAGGCAGGCTGTGAGTGGGAGCGGAGAAAGTTAATGAGGCAGGCTGTGAGTGGGAGCGGAGAATGTTCATGAGGCAGGCTGTGAGTGGGAGCGGAGAATGTTCATGAGGCAGGCTGTGAGTGGGAGGGGAGAATGTTCATGAGGCAGGCTGTGAGTGGGAGCGGAGAATGTTCATGAGGCAGGCTGTGAGTGGGAGGGGAGAATGTTCATGAGGCCGGCTGTGAGTGGGAGGGGAGAATGTTCATGAGGCAGGCTGTGAGTGAGAGGGGGTGTGTTCATGAGGCAGGCTGTGAGTGGGAGGGGAGAATGTTCATGAGGCAGGCTGTGAGTGGGAGGGGAGAATGTTCATGAGGCAGGCTGTGAGTGGGAGGGGAGAATGTTCATGAGGCAGGCTGTGAGTGGGAGCGGAGAATGTTCATGAGGCAGGCTGTGAGTGGGAGGGGAGAATGTTCATGAGGCAGGCTGTGAGTGGGAGTGGAGAATGTTCATGAGGCAGGCTGTGAGTGGGAGTGGAGAATGTTCATGAGGCAGGCTGTGAGTGGGAGGGGAGAATGTTCATGAGGCAGGCTGTGAGTGAGAGGGGGTGTGTTCATGAGGAAGGCTGTGAGTGGGAGGGGAGAATGTTCATGAGGCAGGCTGTGAGTGGGAGGGGAGAATGTTCATGAGGCAGGCTGTGAGTGGGAGGGGAGAATGTTCATGAGGCAGGCTGTGAGTGGGAGCAGAGAATGTTCATGAGGCAGGCTGTGAGTGGGAGCAGAGAATGTTCATGAGGCAGGCTGTGAGTTGGAGGGGAGAATGTTCATGAGGCAGGCTGTGAGTGGGAGGGGAGAATGTTCATGAGGCAGGCTGTGAGTGGGAGCGGAGAATGTTCATGAGGCAGGCTGTGAGTGGGAGGGGAGAATGTTCATGAGGCAGGCTGTGAGTTGGAGGGGAGAATGTTCATGAGACAGGCTGTGAGTGGGAGGGGAGAATGTTCATGATGCAGGCTGTGAGTGGGAGGGGAGAATGTTCATGAGGCAGGCTGTGAGTGGGAGTGGAGAATGTTCATGAGGCAGGCTGTGAGTGGGAGCAGAGAATGTTCATGAGGCAGGCTGTGAGTGGGAGGGGAGAATGTTCATGAGGCAGGCTGTGAGTTGGAGGGGAGAATGTTCATGAGGCAGGCTGTGAGTGGGAGCGGAGAATGTTCATGAGGCAGGCTGTGAGTGGGAGGGGAGAATGTTCATGAGGCCGGCTGTGAGTGGGAGGGGAGAATGTTCATGAGGCAGGCTGTGAGTGAGAGGGGGTGTGTTCATGAGGCAGGCTGTGAGTGGGAGGGGAGAATGTTCATGAGGCAGGCTGTGAGTGGGAGGGGAGAATGTTCATGAGGCAGGCTGTGAGTGGGAGGGGAGAATGTTCATGAGGCAGGCTGTGAGTGGGAGCGGAGAATGTTCATGAGGCAGGCTGTGAGTGGGAGTGGAGAATGTTCATGAGGCAGGCTGTGAGTGGGAGTGGAGAATGTTCATGAGGCAGGCTGTGAGTGGGAGTGGAGAATGTTCATGAGGCAGGCTGTGAGTGGGAGGGGAGAATGTTCATGAGGCAGGCTGTGAGTGAGAGGGGGTGTGTTCATGAGGAAGGCTGTGAGTGGGAGGGGAGAATGTTCATGAGGCAGGCTGTGAGTGGGAGGGGAGAATGTTCATGAGGCAGGCTGTGAGTGGGAGGGGAGAATGTTCATGAGGCAGGCTGTGAGTGGGAGCAGAGAATGTTCATGAGGCAGGCTGTGAGTGGGAGCAGAGAATGTTCATGAGGCAGGCTGTGAGTTGGAGGGGAGAATGTTCATGAGGCAGGCTGTGAGTGGGAGGGGAGAATGTTCATGAGGCAGGCTGTGAGTGGGAGCGGAGAATGTTCATGAGGCAGGCTGTGAGTGGGAGGGGAGAATGTTCATGAGGCAGGCTGTGAGTTGGAGGGGAGAATGTTCATGAGACAGGCTGTGAGTGGGAGGGGAGAATGTTCATGAGGCAGGCTGTGAGTGGGAGGGGAGAATGTTCATGAGGCAGGCTGTGAGTGGGAGTGGAGAATGTTCATGAGGCAGGCTGTGAGTGGGAGCAGAGAATGTTCATGAGGCAGGCTGTGAGTGGGAGGGGAGAATGTTCATGAGGCAGGCTGTGAGTTGGAGGGGAGAATGTTCATGAGGCAGGCTGTGAGTGGGAGGGGAGAATGTTCATGAGGCAGGCTGTGAGTGGGAGGGGAGAATGTTCATGAGGCAGGCTGTGAGTGGGAGCGAAGAATGTTCATGAGGCAGGCTGTGAGTGGGAGGGGAGAATGTTCATGAGGCAGGCTGTGAGTGGGAGGGGAGAATGTTCATGAGGCAGGCTGTGAGTGGGAGGGGAGAATGTTCATGAGGCAGGCTGTGAGTGGGAGGGGAGAATGTTCATGAGGCAGGCTGTGAGTGGGAGGGGAGAATGTTCATGAGCAGGCTGTGAGTGGGAGGGGAGAATGTTCATGAGGCAGGCTGTGAGTGGGAGGGGAGAATGTTCATGAGGCAGGCTGTGAGTGGGAACGGAGAATGTTCATGAGGCAGGCTGTGAGTGGGAGGGGAGAATGTTCACGAGGCAGGCTGTGAGTGGGAGCGGAGAAAGTTAATGAGGCAGGCTGTGAGTGGGAGCGGAGAATGTTCATGAGGCAGGCTGTGAGTGGGAGCGGAGAATGTTCATGAGGCAGGCTGTGAGTGGGAGGGGAGAATGTTCATGAGGCAGGCTGTGAGTGGGAGCGGAGAATGTTCATGAGGCAGGCTGTGAGTGGGAGGGGAGAATGTTCATGAGGCCGGCTGTGAGTGGGAGGGGAGAATGTTCATGAGGCAGGCTGTGAGTGGGAGCGGAGAATGTTCATGAGGTAGGCTGTGAGTGGGAGCGGAGAATGTTCATGAGGTAGGCTGTGAGTGGGAGCGGAGAATGTTCATGAGGCAGGCTGTGAGTGGGAGCGGAGAATGTTCATGAGGCAGGCTGTGAGTGGGAGGGGAGAATGTTCATGAGGCAGGCTGTGAGTGTGAGGGGAGAATGTTCATGAGGCAGGCTGTGAGTGAGAGGGGGTGTGTTCATGAGGAAGGCTATGAGTGGGAGGGGAGAATGTTCATGAGGCAGGCTGTGAGTGGTAGGGGAGAATGTTCATGAGGCAGGCTGTGAGTGTGAGGGGAGAATGTTCATGAGGCAGGCTGTGAGTGAGAGGGGGTGTGTTCATGAGGAAGGCTGTGAGTGGGAGCGGAGAATGTTCATGAGGCAGGCTGTGAGTGGGAGGGGAGAATGTTCATGAGGCAGGCTGTGAGTGTGAGGGGAGAATGTTCATGAGGCAGGCTGTGAGTGAGAGGGGGTGTGTTCATGAGGAAGGCTGTGAGTGGGAGGGGAGAATGTTCATGAGGCAGGCTGTGAGTGGTAGGGGAGAATGTTCATGAGGCAGGCCGTGAGTGGGAGGGGAGAATGTTCATGAGGCAGGCTGTGAGTGGGAGCGGAGAATGTTCATGAGGCAGGCTGTGAGTGGGAGGGGAGAATGTTCATGAGGCAGGCTGTGAGTGGGAGGGGAGAATGTTCATGAGGCAGGCTGTGAGTGGGAGCAGAGAATGTTCATGAGGCAGGCTGTGAGTGGGAGGGGAGAATGTTCATGAGGCAGGCTGTGAGTGGGAGGGGAGAATGTTCATGAGGCAGGCTGTGAGTGGGAGTGGAGAATGTTCATGAGGCAGGCTGTGAGTGGGAGTGGAGAATGTTCATGAGGCAGGCTGTGAGTGGGAGGGGAGAATGTTCATGAGGCAGGCTGTGAGTGAGAGGGGGTGTGTTCATGAGGAAGGCTGTGAGTGGGAGGGGAGAATGTTCATGAGGCAGGCTGTGAGTGGGAGGGGAGAATGTTCACGAGGCAGGCTGTGAGTGGGAGGGGAGAATGTTCATGAGGCAGGCTGTGAGTGGGAGGGGAGAATGTTCATGAGGCAGGCCGTGAGTGGGAGGGGAGAATGTTCATGAGGCAGGCCGTGAGTGGGAGGGGAGAATGTTCATGAGGCAGGCCGTGAGTGGGAGGGGAGAATGTTCATGAGGCAGGCTGTGAGTGGGAGGGGAGAATGTTCATGAGGCAGGCTGTGAGTGGGAGGGGAGAATGTTCATGAGGCAGGCTGTGAGTGGGAGGGGAGAATGTTCATGAGGCAGGCTGTGAGTGGGAGGGGAGAATGTTCATGAGGCCGGCTGTGAGTGGGAGGGGAGAATGTTCATGAGGCAGGCTGTGAGTGGGAGCGGAGAATGTTCATGAGGCAGGCTGTGAGTGGGAGGGGAGAATGTTCATGAGGCAGGCTGTGAGTGGGAGGGGAGAATGTTCATGAGGCAGGCTGTGAGTGGGAGTGGAGAATGTTCATGAGGCAGGCTGTGAGTGGGAGTGGAGAATGTTCATGAGGCAGGCTGTGAGTGGGAGGGGAGAATGTTCATGAGGCAGGCTGTGAGTGGGAGGGGAGAATGTTCATGAGGCAGGCTGTGAGTGAGAGGGGATGTGTTCATGAGGCAGGCTGTGAGTGGGAGGGGAGAATGTTCATGAGGCAGGCTGTGAGTGAGAGGGGGTGTGTTCATGAGGCAGGCTGTGAGTGGGATGTGTTCAAGAGGCAGGCTGTGATTGGGAGGGGGTGTATTGAAGAGGTAGGCTGTGATTGGGAGGGGTGTGTGTTTGAGAGGCAGACTGTGATTGGGAGGGGGTGTGTGATCAAGAGAGGTAGGCTGTGAGTGGGAGGGGGTGTTTGCCAGAAGCAGGCTGTGATTGGGAGGGGGTGTGTTCAGGAGGCACACTGGGACGGATGACCTGTGACTGCACCAATACGTCATTTCCGGCTCCCGGAGGAACGCAGATGGAACACGGAAGGCGTTCCTGACCCAGAGACCACGATCTTTATCCTTTCATGCCCTGATATTGCTTCATAACTGTAAGTGCATCCGTCTTTAATAAATTGATTTATACGTACTTCACTATCGAGACCCTTATTTTCCTTCTGGGTGTATTATCATATAGGATCACCATCCGTAACACCAAATATAATCTCATGACGACCTCCAGGGAACACCAATCCTGATCTGATGAAGACCTCCTCCTATAATGCATATCTGATGCAATGAATATCTCCAGAGAACATCAACTCTGATCTGCTGAAGATCACCACCCATAACACGAATTCTAATTTCATAAAGGCCTCTAGAGAACACCAATCCTGATCTGATGAAGACCTCCAGAAAACACCATCGACATACTTTTCAGTAATCCAATGTTTCTGTATAAAAAATCCTTTTTGTGTTGGTCTTATGTAATATTCTAAGTTTTCACTAGCTGTAGGCCATATTCATCTAAATTAAAAGAAAGAAATGCTTGAAATATATCACTCTGTGTGTAAATCATCTATATAAATATAGGAGTTTCACTTTTTATACTGAATTACTGAAATAAATCAACCTTTTGATGATATTTTAATTTTATGAGAAGCACCTGTATATAACATGAGATACTAAAGAGATGTCACCATTTATCTCCTTTTCTATTGCATGGTGCAGATTAGTAATTTAAAAGGACAGGGATCCCTGAATCTCCTATTTTTTTTTTTTAATATTATTTTTTATTGAAATTTAACAGCATACAGGAAACAAACCATAACATTGTCAAGTACAGTGCAAGAATAGAAATGCAACAGTCGCAAAAATGGGGGAGAAGAAGGGAGGGAGGGGGAGGGGAGGAAGGGGATCCGACATACTAATTACATAGTTAGTGAGGTTGAAAAAAGACATCAGTCCATCCAGTTCAACCTATGATGTGCGTGTGTGTTTGCTTTTAACCGTACATTGTATACCCCTGTATGTTGTACATTGTATACCCCTGTATGTTGTACATTGTATACCCCTGTATGTTGTACATTGTATACCCCTGTATGTTGTGGTCTCTAAGGTGCCCATCTAATAGTTTTTTGAAACTATCAATGCTCCCTGCTGATACGACTGCTTGTGGAAGAGAATTCCACATCCTTACCGCTCTTACAGTGAAGAACCCCTTACGCATTTTAAGGTTAAACCGCCTTTCCTCTAGTTTTAGTGAGTGGCCACGTGTCTTATTGTATTCCCTTACTCTGAATAGTTTGTTCCTTATGCTAGGGTCTCCAGTACAGTATTTGTACATTGATATCATATCCCCCCTCAATCGTCTCTTCTCCACAGAGAATAGGTTCAGTGCTGGTAGTCTTTCCTCATAGCTGATGTCCTCCATTCCCCTAATTATTTTTGTTGCCCTTCTCTGGACTCTTTCCAATTCCAGCACATCCTTCCTGAGGACCGGTGCCCAGAACTGGACAGCATACTCCAGATGTGGCCGGACCAGAGTCTTGTAGAGTGGGAGAATAATCTCTTTATTTCTGGAGTGAATCCCCTTTTTCATACATCCCAGTATTCTGTTGGCTTTGCTTGCAGCGGCTTGGCATTGCATGCTCCTGCCAAGCCTGTTGTCTGCCAGTACCTCCAGGTCCTTTTCCATCCTAGACTCCCCCAGAGGTTCCCCCCCTAGTGAGTAGCTTGCTTTCTGGTTTCTGGCCCCAAGTGCATTACTTTACATTTTTCAACATTAAACCTCATCTGCCATGTAGTTGCCCACTGTATCCAGAGGTCGCTCAAGAGTAACATCCGAAGGTCCTTGGTAGGCGCCAAATGACTTTCCAGAGATTTCCAAGGGAAACTGTTCCCAGGGTCAAACCAAGACCTCAATTGGTCCAGCCTAGTGGACCAATAGTACGTGTAAAGTTCCGGGAGTTTGGCGCCCCCCAAGGCCTTGGGCTGCACCAACAGGGATGTAGAGACTCTTGCTCTCTTCCCGTGCCAGATGAAATTGAGTAAACCACAAGATAAGGCAGTCATATATTTCCTAGGGAAGGGGATGGGGTTCGCCCTGAATATATAATTTGCGGCAGGATCATCATCTTATAAGCGGCCATCCGACCCCCCCAGGAAATTTCAACCTTCTCCGTGGCAGCCATATCCTCATTTAATTTCTTAATTAAGGGGTCCAAGTTAGCAGGGAGGAGTCTGGCTATACGCGGAGTAACCTTCACCCCTAAATAAGGGATCTGGTCTTCTGTCCAAGGGTAGGGGCACTTCCGTTGAAGAAGGGCAACTACTTTCAAACAAATCCCCATGTTGAGTACTAAAGATTTTGAGGCGTTGACCTTGTGGTATGAGATCGCCCCAAAGGTCAAGAGTATCCGGTGAACCGCCGGTAAAGACTGAACTGGATTTTGTCAGGATAACCACTATGTCGTCCGCAAACAAGTTAACTTTATGGACGGTGTCTCCCATCCAGAACCTCTCCATCCCACCGTCAGAATGAATAGCCTCCGCCAATGGTTCCATCATAAGATTAAAAATCGCCGGAGAGAGAGGACAACCCTGGCGGGTGCCTTTGTTGATGACGAACGCGGCCGAGGCAGTGCCCGAAGCGAGAACCTGGGGCGATGGACAATAATAGAGAGCCAACACAGTAGATAAGATGCCACCCGAGAAGCCAAACTTCTCCAAGGTCATTCTCATGTAGAGCCAATTTACCCTATCGAACGCCTTCTCTGCGTCCAGTGTAAGGAGCAGAGAAGGCATGCGGGAGCTCTCAGCCAAATGCACCAGGTCAATGATAAGCCTGGTAGCATCCAACGTCTGTCTGCCCGGCATAAATCCAATTTGATCATTTTTGATTAAGTACGGAAGAATGGTCTGTAAGTGGGCAGCTAGTATTTTAGCGTAAATTTTAGTGTCGCTATTCAGAAGGGAGATGGGCCTGTAGTTAGCTGGGAGACTAGGATCCTTGCCCGGCTTGGGGATGGTAGTGATGTAGGCACCCAACATTTCCCGTGGAAAGGTGGACGTCGACATAGCCTTGTTAAACCCCTGGGCAAGGAATGGGCTAAGGGTATGGTTATGGAGCTTAAAGTATTCGTTGCCTAATCCATACGGGCCCGGGGATTTGCCGTTAGGGAGGGATTGTATTGCTCTAGACACCTCCGGCACAGTTATCGGAGCTGAAAGGGATTGAAGGTGAGCTTCAGAAAGGGAGGGGAGGGATAACATATCCAGGAAACTCTGGATGGCCTCTGTGCTGGGTTGGATGGTTGAGGAGTCTTGGGACAAATTGTAAAGAGAACCATAGAACGTCGCAAACTCGTTTGCGATGTCCTTAGGGTGCGTAAGTTTGACCTTAGAAGCATGGTGTGTTAAGTGGGAAATGCGAGCAGACACCCGCTTTTGTTTGACCCTGGAAGCTAAAACTTTACCCACTCTATTGGCGTGAGCATAGTAACGAAGCCTAAGGGATTTGAGGTGGCGATCGTTCCATGAGATGGGACTTAAGGGACTCCCTCCTTCGGGTCAGGTCCCTAGTCACTGGAGCAGTAGGATCCCGCTTGTGGATGGTCTCCAACTCCCGAATCTCCGTGAGGAGGTCCGTTAGCTTCCGATTATAGGTCTTGCGCAGCCTGGCCGTTTGTTGGATACACACTCCACGAATGAAAGCCTTGTGCGCCCCCCACAGTGACCAAGGATCCAAAACCGAAGGAGTGTTGAATTGGAAGAACTCTGACAATTGATTCCCAATAACTTTGCCTGCGGCTGCATCCTGGAGAACTTAAGTATCACAACGCCATATGGAAGTCCATTCCCTGGGTCCGCCCTCCTCCAGAACCATCTCCACAGCCGCATGGTCAGACCATGTGATGTTTCTGACAGCCGAGGAGGAGACCTTACCCAGTAAAGGGAGATCCATCAAAAACATGTCAATTCGAGAGTATGAATGATGCCTGGAGGAGTAGTGAGAATAATCCCTTTCTGAGCCATGTTGGCACCTCCAGACATTGTAGAGCTGTTCCCTGTGGAGAAGGGAGTGCAAAGAAAATTGTCGCTCCGGGCGGGCACAGATGTGTCAAGCCCCGAGTCGACCACTGTTTTGAAATCGCCACACGGTGCAAGATTACCATATACATTAGCGGATACCTGCCGAAGCAGCCTAAAGAGAAACCGCTTCTGGTGACTGTTCGGAGCATACAATACCACTAGAGTCATAGGAAGAGAGTTGAAGTCCCCTCGTAGGATCAAGAAGCGACCATCTGGATCACTGATCTGGTCTTTGAGGGTGAAGGCCACTGTGTCCCTGATCGCCACCAAGACTCCCCTTTTTTTCTCGGGAGCATTCACAAAGAAAACATGTGGAAAGTTCCTATGGGAGAATCACAGTGGCTGGGTGGCTTTGAAGTGGGTCTCCTGGAGCGCTACCACATCAGCTCGACTAGTACACAGTTCAGTCCATAAGGAATGTCTCAACAGCAGACAGGTGGCAGCAATGTCCTGGAGGGCAGAAAGCAGCAGCAATGCCCTGGAGGGCAGCAAGCCCCTCCAGGCTGGACAAATCTTCTCCAGGAAAAAACCCAGAGCTCAGTGTGCTCCCAGAATATATACAGTCTCCCATCATGCCTTCCAAGCCTGCCTCTCTGGGATTGGCCAGGGTTGTATCAATAGTCATGCTGCCATCTGCATAACTCCACACCTATGATCCAGAAGCTTCTCAAGCTCTCTGGAGACAGAGTGAGCTATCAGGTTGCCAACAGCTGAACAGACCTAACTAGTAGAATGCAGCTGCACTGATTAAATGAGCAACTTTACCTAACAATAATTACAGCCAGACTGGGTACAGTAAGGCAACTACAATTAACTCAAAACACAGCTCTACAAAATACAGTAAACTAACACTAAATCTATTTATCTAATCCTAGCACCTATCTAGGACAGTGCTACATCCACATAGTGACTGGGAAGGATGGAGCAAGAGGAATGCCTCTAAACCTAGTGTGGCTGCCATGTCTGGTGGAGGGTGTTGCCATCTCTGTAATCTCTACATTCTCCTTCTTTGTGAGTTCTACTTTGGAGACTCACGACAAACTCCATTCACAAAGAGAAGACTCTTTTCCCTTTCTTGGTGCTCCTGATCATGTAAATGATAACAACAAACACAGCACGGCACCATCATTTCTCTCTCTTTGACTCAACATCCAATTAGGGGATGTCTTTTATGTCTTTATTGCAAATTGAACTTGGATGGGGAGAGGGAAATATGGGATACCCCAAAGAAAAGCTCAGAGATATCAGAGAACACGTCTCTTCCTGCTGATCAGTCACTGTGTCACAAAGCAGAATAAATTGATACTAAAGTCTCATGTTTTTTTTGCTTAAAAATACCACACATGCATATCTGCTCTGTGTGATGGTTTTGAACAGAGCAGCCCCGGGCCTCCTCTCCATGGGTCCCTCATGGTCACTTCTGGTCCTTCCCTCCTGTCCAGTGCCCCCACAGCAAGCAGCTTGCTAAGGGGGCACCATAGCCAATCGGCAGCTCCGTGTGTCCATTCAGACACAGAGTGGAGATTATGCCTCGCCCCCTCTCTCTCCTCATTGGCTCACTGACTTTGATTGAGTGTCGTTGGCTTCTGCTGCTGTCTCAGCCAATGACTAGGGGGAGTGTTAGATAGCCGAGTCTCCCCTGAAGCATCGCTGGATAGAGATGGGCTCAAGTAAGCATTAGGGGGGGCTGAGGGGGGGCACACAGAAGGTTTTTTATCTTAATGCATGGAATGCACCTTCTGCCTTTGCAACTCCTTTAAGCAGATACAATTTGAGCTCCCATTGAAATCACCACCGGCTGAGTAATGACTAAGTGCCTCTTTAGAGAACAGGAATTTGCACTCCATCACTTAGGCTTTGAGTTCAGGTCAGTACTCACAATGCCACAGGATCATCAGTTGGCTTCTTACAATATTGACCGGGCACTCTTCAAATGAGTGAGAAATACTACCTACTGGGCACACCTCCCAAGGGATTGGTTGGATCCCATAAATATTCAGACTGCTATTTTGACCTTCCTCCCATTTTAATTACAGAACTCTATAGAATGCAGGGGAATATAATCAGACCAGCAGTCTGTGAAATACTGAGCAGGCTAAAGCAATCAACAACTGCTCCACTAGCTACAGAAGAGCCAAACTCAATTTACCTCATATGATAATAAACATAATAAATCATAATTAAAATAGCAGACATGTTACTGCCCTGCCCTGTGAAGCAGTTTTGCACAAAGCACTCCTTTTCTATGTCTGCTCCCATAGCAAGCCATTCCCCAGCTGGGCTGTGTGTGTCCGTAAACACACATAGTGTGGCTAGGCCCCTCCCCCTGCTCCCTCATCACATGACTTAATTGATAGCAGCAAGAGCCAATGGCTCCTCAGCTGTCAGCCAATCTGTGAGACAGGAGGGAGAAGAGCTGCAGACAGGCACAGCGCTGGATCCATACAGGACTCAGGTAAGTGTTTTAAGGGGGGTAATTAGAAGGTTTTTCACCTCAATGTAGAGAATGCATTAACAATGTACCTATACGGCTGAATGAGAGCAACATGAATGCGGGTGGACGTACTTGTTTGTCCTCTCGCATCGGCTGCTTGTGCACAGTGGGGGGACCTGTGACCAGGGATGGGCCGAACACCCTCCCTTTGTAGCAGAACTCCCAAACAGGGGAAATGTTCTAACCTGAATGGTGAACCCCATTGAAGTCCATGGGCGCCGAAAAGGAAAAATCAAAAATGCCCATCCCTAGTCACAGGTCGATGTGCTAATACATTTTTTTTTTTTTTTTTTTGCACATTTAGGCCAAAATGTATTCTGCTACATTTCTTTGGTAAAAAATAACCCATGTTTATTAGTTAGTCTATGTTGAAGTTGTAGAGTCTACAAACTATGGTAGATAAATTAGAATATTGATCAATCCTGATGTATCTCATTTCTTGAGACCCTAAAATGTCAGGACAGTACAAATACCCCCCAAATGACCCCTATTTGGAAAGTAGACCATCTTAAGTATTTAGTAAGAGGCATGGCGAGTTTCTTTAAGTTGAAATTTTTGGCCCCTTTTTTTAAATTTCATTTTTTTCTAACAAAGGTTTCATTTTAACAAATGATTTCTCACACACAGCACAGGCACAATTACACCCCAAACACATTCTGCTACTCCTCCCTGTGAGACTTCTTCACAGCCTAGCTGCATAGAGAGACCCAACATCCAAGGAGCAATTTCAGGTGTTATCACTCATTACCCCCCCCCCCCTTTCTTGACCTGCCAGGCTGTACTCCCACCGTATGTTCGCTCTGGGCTTTGAAATTTCTTATGCAGGCAAGGGGAGGGGCCACCCAGTGGCAATTTCCCCTTCTGATGTCAGGTGATTCTGATGAGCCTCCCTACTTGCAGGCCCTGACAACCACAGCCCAGGGTGGTTGTCGGGAAGAGGCCCTTGTCCCCATTCCCGCTCTACTTGCATGCACCCCTTTTCTGGCAATCGGGTTTCTGTTGCTGCACTGGGTGAACCACTGCCAGGTTCCATGGCCTCCATCTGCATCAGCACCCTGACGCCTCCTCTCCCATCTCCGCGGAGAGGTCCAGACTTCAGAATTGACATGACCCAAGTGACTCCTGTCTCCCACTACACACACAGCTGTCTGGGCTGACCCTCACTCTTCTCTGCCCGCATCAGCAGATAGCCGCAGTGCCCACACTGGCTCCACGCTCGCACCCGCATGGTCACACTCACACACTGGGGACATACCATGCCTAAGTGCTCCATGCCTCCTCCGGAGCACAGCACCAGTCCTCCATCGGGCACCATCCGCACTCCTTGAGCTCTCCAGTCTGCTCCCAGGTCTGCCCAGCACGTTCTCCGCCAGTAGGTGAAACGTTCACTGATGCGCTCTTTCTCTAACCCAAAACTCTCCATGTTGCTTCTCCTTGCATGCGTCTCTCTCTCAGCCACACCCAAAGGAAGAAGTCATTTATGGCCTCCCCCTGTCACTCCTGATTGGCTGGGCGCGAACGACGTCTCCACCCACATTCCTTGTTTGGCGGTGGCTCCTCCTGCTAGGCAGATTTTTTCAGTGCGCGCTTTCTCGCGCGGTGCAGTAACCCCTCCAATGCCACTCTCTCTCATCTTAGCCCAGATAGTAGTTACTGCAAAGCGGACCGTGTCCCTCGCCAGACATGCATCCACTCTTCTTGCTCGTACCAGGGCCCCAGCTGCGCCTCCCTCACATTGAGCCAGCTGTCCCTCTTTGCCAGTCCAGAGAATTGTCCTGCTGTCGTATGCATGGTCAACAGTCCTCTTCCCAGCACCTGTACAAGCAAGGCCCATCACCATACTGTCTCCGAAGAAAGCTCCACTGCCCTTCCTGGCATGGCTGACAGCTATCTTCACAGTATTAACACTCTCAATATACAGAATAAATGTTCCGCTGTCGTATGCACGGTCTACATCATTCCTTGTAGTCTTGACACACACGCGGCCCCCGGCACGCCGATCCATGTGCCTCTGGCCGCCATTTTCTCCATTCACACTGGCGCTTTTTCCTGTTAAGCAGATAAAGTCCTTTTTCATGAACAGACGCCTTTCTCCCACCTCCCAGTACTTCACAGAGGCATACATGTTATAGCTTAAGTGAAAGATTCTCACCATCAATGAACATATATTGCAGTTCTGACTGAAATCTCTGCGTTGCCATGGGCAACCTTCAAGGTACATTTCTATCTTCATCCCACTCTCTCTATCCCCTCACACTTGGATTGATCATTAGAACGAAGTCCCGGAGACAAAAATGATGATTTTGAAAATTTTCTTCGGCCAATTCCATTAGCAACTGGGCCGGTAGCCCAGGGCAACATCCCACACGAGCCCCCAAATGTAGCACTACTCCCAAGGGAGCTGCTGGTTGCAGGTTCCCCTGGGTTACCATTACCAACAATAGAACATTCTTGCATTCTCCGAAGTGTTTTATCTCAGACAAAGATCAGTCCAATTCTTTGGTTTTAATGTTTTATTTGGAACTTGGATAGGAGAAGGGATGAGTGGGATACTCCAACTGAATAGAACTATGCACAATAGGCAGGGACGATTTGAATAAATGCTGGTTAATGCTGGATAAGGCTAAGTAACACTGAAATTGAGCTGGTCACGGTTAGGCCGCTGCTTCACTTTGCCCTTGGCTTTGAAAGGTTTTGCTTAACCACTTCCCGCCCACCCTATAGGCAATTGACGGCGGGAAGGTGATTACATTATCCTGACTGGACGTCATATGACGGCGGCAGGATAATGCACTCTACACGTCCCTGGGTGTGTCACCGCACCGCATCTCCAATCTCTGTAAAGAGCCTACTGACGTAGGCTCTTTACCATGTTGCCAGCTGTGTCCAATCACAGCTGGTCACGTAGTAAACAGGAACAGCCATTGATCGGCTTTCCCAAGTTTGTGCCTGAAACGAGTAGAGGAGAGCCGATCTGCGGCTCTCCTGACGGGGGGGGGGGGTGTCTGTGCTGGTAATCAGAGCATTTATTAACAGTGTTACAGTGCAGACCCTTGGGGGGTGCCACCAGAACCACCAGGGATGCCCACTCGTGACCACAAGGGATGCCTACCATGGCCACCAGGGATAGCAATCAGGGCTCAGGGAGCATGCAAGTGGTGCCTTCAACATCAGTGCTGCACCCCATGCCATCTATCAGTGCTGCCCACCAGTGCCCATCATTGCCATCTATCAGTGCCACCCATCAGTGCCGGTTATTGCCCACCAGTGCCACCTATCAGTGCCCATCAGTTTCACCCATCAGTGCCACATATCAGTGCCCATCAGTGCCACCTATCAGTGCCCATCAGTACCCATCAGTGCTGCCTATCAGTGCCCATCAGTGACACCTATCAGTGCCCATCAGTGCCGCCTGTCAGTGCCCATTAGTGCCACCTGTCAGTGCCCACCAATGCTGCATATCAGTGCTACCTATCAGTGCTGCATATCAGTGCCACCTATCAGTGCTGCATATCAGTGCTACCTATCAGTGCTGCATATCAGTGCCACCTATCAGTGCCCATCAGTGCTGCATGTTAGTGCCACCCCATCAATGACACCCCATCAGTGCAGCCTCATAGGTGCAGGAAAAAACTTATCTATTTACAAAATTTTATAACACTTGCCGATCAGTCACGTTGACTGTACTGCGGCAAAGTGGTTAGTTATCGTCCAGCGACGTAGACCTACGTCGCTGGACTCCTCCCCTTGTGGGCGGTGCCCACGCACCGCCGGAGGCTTGCTCCCGCTGTATTCAGTCACAGCGGGAGCCGGGCCAGGGGAGGGGCGGCGGTGATCACCGCCGCTCTTCCCCGATCGTCGGGGATCGAGTGTGGAGATCCGCCCGCTTGTGTAAACAAAGCGGGCGGATCTCCTAAGTGACAGGCAGGGTCAGATTACAGGGTTCAGCATAGCTCAACCTGCGATCTGTCCTTGTGTCACTCAGTCACCTCCCCTCACACACGTTAGTAAGCGCCAGGCATACATTAACCCCTCCCTCTCCAATAAAATTAACCCCTTCCCTGCCAGTGTCATTTTTACAGTAACAGTGCATATGTATAGCACTGATTACTGTAGTAATGTCACTGGTACCCCCAAAAGTGTCAAAAATGTCAGTCAAGGGTCCGATCTGTCCGCCGCAATGTCGAAGTCTCGCAAAAAAAATCGCAGATCGCCGCCATTACTCGTTAAAAAAATAAACACCAAAAATGACATAAATCTTTCCCTTAGTTAGTAAACGCAATAACTTTTTCGCAAACCAATCAAAATACGCTTATTGCGATTTTTTTCACCAAAAATATGTAGCAGAAAACAAATTGGCCTAAAATGATAAAAAATTTTGATTTTTACATTTTTTTGGGGGGAATATCATATAAAAAAATGTGAAAAATATTGTTATTTTTTCAAAATGATCGCTATTTTTTGTTTATAGCGCAAAAAGTAAAAATCACACAGGTGATCAAATACCACCAAAAGAAAGCTCTGTTTGTGGGAAAAAAAGAACGTAAATTTTGTTTGGGTACGGCGTTGCATGACCGCCCAATTGGCAGTTAAATTCGCACAGTGCCGAATCGCAAAAAGTGGCCTGGACGTAAGACAGCAAAATCCTCCGGTGGTAAAGTGGTTAAACTTTTCAGTCTTTTTTTATTTGTGTAGCAAAAAAGAAAAATCCTTGCAGTGATCAAATACCACCAAAAGAAATCTCTATTTGTGGGGAAAAAAAATGACATAAATTTGGTGTATGTACAGTGTTGCATGACCACGCAATTGTCATTTAAAATGCAACAGCGCTAAAAGCTGAAAATTGGCCTGGGTGGGAAGGGGGGAAAGTGCCCGGTATTGAAGTGGTTAAGCTTCCTGAGGTAAACTCTATCCTGAGGCAAGCTGTACTCTGAGGTAGACTGTACTGCTGGCGCCCTCTTTATCCCTATTTTCAAGGTTTAACTACTTGGCATCCCCTTTACTGTAACACTATGAGTGAGCTGGCTCATTGATCCCCTGACTTCTGTGCAGTGGTCCCCTCTCTTAGGTGGACTCTTAGGCAGATCCCTCAGTACTCACAATGCTGTTTTTCCCAAAGTCCTTTACCCAACAGCTCCACTGGTCAGCACACTGGATCCTCTGCAGCCCAGATCCACTCCTGGACCCTAGGCCAACTGCCTGGACCACCTTCCTCACTCTGCAGGAGGAGAGACAGCCGTACACCTCCTCCTAGGACATTGCTCTTGCCAAAAGACACCCTGTCACATGCTCCCTCCGTATTTATGGGCAATCCCAGGATGCATTGCAGCAATGCCCTCCCACAGGGATTGCCATAAAACACGATATGTTACTGGCTAGGTTTCTTCCACTGTGAAACAAGCTCCCTCCTTGGACACTCCCTCAGACCCAGTGAATCACACCTAGAAACATGTGACAGTCAGAACCGACAGATCAGGCTCTCCTAAAAAGCAGAAAGAGCCACTCTATGCATTTGCCCAGCACCTTCCTAGGAGGGTGCTACATCTCCTTTAGGTACAGTGTTGCATGACTGAGTAATTGTCATTCAATATGTGACAGCGATGAAAGCAGAAATACGGCCTCTAATGGAAGGGGGTGAAATGTTATAACAAACATGTCTTACTTACCAACTCTGTGCAGTGGTTTTGCACATAACAGCCCCAATCCTCCTCTTTTTGGGTCCACTGTTGGCGCTCCTGGCCCCTTCCTTTGGCTGAGTGACCCCAGAGTAAGCAGCTTGCTATGGGGGCACCAAAGCAGGTTCGCTACCAAGCCACTTCTCTGCATGTCCATTCACACAGAGCCATGGCTTGGGCCTGCTCCCCCCTTCTCCCTATTGGGCTACTGGCTGTGAGCGAAAGCAGCAAGAGCCAATGAGGAGGGAGAGTCCTCAGAGAACCGAGGCTTTGGTGCACATCACTGAATCGCAATGGGGCTCACATAAGTATTGTGGGGAGCTGGGGGGTTGCTGCACGAACGTTTTTTACCTTCCTGCATAGAATACATGAAAATAAAAAAACCTTGAGCCTTTACAACCACTTTAATCTCTCCTTAATTGGTCACCTGAAAATGTGTGAAGGACATTGTGAGTGTGTAGAACATTCTGCTAAAATTTAGCAGATTTTAATCCTGAAAATTGAACCGGCATTCATACTTGACCCCAAATCTGAATCTTAGTCATAGTTTGCTGCAAAAATAGCCCTGAGATGAGAAATTATATCATCCAGGTTATCAATGTGTTCCCATTTATGAAGTGGTTGATCAAAATCAATGATTCATGGTACAATGAACCAATCCTGATCTGATGAAGACCTCCAGACTGAGTACACCAATCCTGATCTGATGAAGAACTCCATAGAACACCAATCCTGATCTGATGAAGAACTCCATAGAACACCAATCCTGATCTGATGAAGACCTCCAGAGAACACCAATCCTAATCTGATGAAGACCTCCAGAGAACACCAATCCTGATCCGATGAAGACCTCCAGAGAACACCAATCCTGATCTGATGAAGACCTCCAGAGAACACCAATCCTGATCTGATGAAGACCTCCAGAGAACACCAATCCTGATCTGATGAAGACCTCCAGAGAACACCAACTCTGATCTGATGAAGACCTCCAGAGAACACCAACTCTGAACTGATGAAGACCTGCAGATAACACCAACTCTGATATGATTAAGACCACCACCCTTAACACAAATTCTGATCTGATGAAGATCTCCAAAGACATTGTCCTCTACAGAGTGAGAGAACCAGAAATGATTCCATTTGAATTCCATTAAGTACAATTTCTTAATTACACTATGTCTGATGAAGAGACCAAACTGCTGACCAGGGTTAAGATTTGTGCAGGACATTGTGAGTGTGTAGAACATTCTGCCAACATTTTGCAAATTTGAATCCTGAAAATTGAATCTGCATTCATGCTTGACCCCAAATCTGAATCTTAAGCCTCGTACACACGCAACGATTATCGGCTGACCGATCGTCCGTCTTTTGTCCAGAGTTGTGTTTTGTTGGTTGGAATGTGCCTAGACTGCACACAAATTTTCTCGCCCAACAAAATTCTACTTCAGAAGTATATAGATTTATAACACTATAATATGAAAATGAGCCAACAGACATTATAAAGAAATTATGAAACTCCCCATAAAATGAGTCCACCTGATTTCAGCACGGAGGCTTCTCTATAAATTCACCATCAGTCAAGAAGAGAACTCAAACCAACCTGCAGAGAGATTTCTGTTCCCGTCATCTGACCTTCTCATAGAACTGGAAGATGAACACTCTTGAGCTGTTTGAGTTTCCAGAATTCCAGGGAGCCTCTGTGTCTATAGAGCGAGACAATCCTGACCTGACATTTGTTGGATTCCTGAACAAAGCCCAATCTCTCAAAATCAATGGAGAACCATGGTTTGTCTTCAGTAAAGTCGGTTATAAAGGGACCTTTAGATGCTTCAAAGAAGGCAACTACCCCTCAATCCCGGCATTTGAGAAGAGAATCAGCTCTGTGCGACATGTGAAGGGCGGTCTGTATAATCCAAAGATTACGCTGTATGAGCACATCCACTATGGGGGCAGACATTTAACCCTGGATAGACCTACAGATTCCATTGGACCTTATGGATTTAGCAACATGGTTTCATCACATAAAAATGTCCATGGGGCCTGGATCCTGTATTCTGGGGAGTATTACACAGGGGATCAGATGGTCGCCCTGGCAGGAGATGAAAGTCCAGATTATTGTAAACTTGACTGGAATGATAAAGTGAGCTCCGTGAAGCCTGTGCTGCCTCATGATGCAGCTGCCGAGTGAGATGTGCTGGACTGTCTCTCTCTCCACCATCCTACCATGAATTTCCAAGCCGTGTACTGTTCTATGCATCTCCTTCTAGCCTGCTGATTTCAAATTTTATACAAGGCCTGCCTGTTACAGAGAGCCCAGATTCCTATCACACCAAACCTGATCTGATAAAGAACCCCAGAGAACACCAATCCCGATCTGATTAAAACCACCAACCATAACACCAATTATAATCTCATGAAGACCTCCAGAGAACACCAATCCTGATCTGATGAAAACCTCGAGAGAACACCAACTCTGACCTGATGAAGACCATCACCGTAACATAAAATCTGATCTGATGAAGACCTCCAGAGACTGAATCATTGAACTCTACAGGGTGAGAGAACTCAAATTAATTCCATCTGAGTTCCATGAAATACATTTTCCTAATCACACCGTGTCTTTAGAAGAGACCAGACTGGAAAGATCTCCATTGAACTTAATTAGCTGTAAATTCCGCTTCATCATGTTTTGTAATTCTGCCAAATCTTTACCGATCGGACCTGATGAGAACCCAACCCTGGATGAAATATGGACTGAGAGTAGGTTTCTTTCCTATAACTTCCTAGGACTTATTTCTATGACTTATTATACATTTCAATTTTCTTTTTATTGATTTGATTTAACAAATAACATATTTGAAGGTATAGAAATTGTCTTTCCTTATCAATCTAACAGTTTGCCAAAATGATACATTATCACAATGTTACTTTTATATAAAAAAGGAAAGGAGATGTCTAGTTGGGTGTCGCAGTGTTTCTGATGATCTGACAATGTTTCCTTCTCTGTGTCATCATCGGACACTGCGCTCACTCCGTACACACAGAGATCAGATCTGTGTAAAGATACAAATGTTTCCATTGGAGAATAGGCGATGTTTATTAGAAATGGAGGAGTGACTTGTATAGAGGATGATGATCTTCTTCTATCCCATCAATAATGACTTCTTTCCTGGGAACAATCTGTGATATGGACATTCCGCACACAGATTCTGGGAAGGTTGGTCAGTAAATCTGTGTTGGAGGATGAATGGATTTCAGTCATTGGATCTCTGGAATTGATCCATTGTACACATTCTGGAATTCCATTCATCTGATCACAGGAAAGTGACATTGATTAGTTGGTGGTTCATCAATAATTTTTATTTTGATCAGATCAGATGTCAGATCCTCTCCTGTAACATGAAAATCTCTCTTTTGCTTTTCTTTCTTTAGAAATAAATGGCAATGATCTGTGTGTGTGTCTGTGTATGATATATACTGGGCTGGGATGTGAAGGGACAAATGGGGGGGGGGGGGGCAGAAGGAGAATTGCACACTCACAAACACACATTGATATCTGTAGTGCACACTGCTTTTCATTTTATGTAATTTAATTCAATATATTTATTTCAAATGGACTTCAAATTCTAATATATATATATATAAAATTGAAGGGGGTGGACAGCACCAATAGGTAAAAATAGTTAGCTATGCATTAAACCAGGTGTGTTCCGCAAAATCCACCAACAAATCCATAGATAAACCAAGGGGGTTACAGCACAGTGAGCATAAACTTGTAGCTTCTAAAAAGCTACTTGAGGGATCCCAACCCTTTTTAATTACTAATCTGCACCATGCAGAGGAAAAGGAGATCAGAGTGTTCAGGTCCTAAATAGCTCCATTTATACAACATGAGATACTAAATATGTGTCACCACTTATCTCCATTTCTACTCTGCATGGTGCAGATTAGTAACAGAAAAGGACAGGGATCCCTGAAGGTTGATGAAGCTATAAGTTATGGTCACTGTGCTGTTATCCCTTCTGTTATATACTGTATTTGGATTATTTTGGTGTTTTGGGAACACACATACTGGTTATGTTTATAGAGAACTCGTTTTACCCGCTACTCATTGTGGAAGTGCATTTCTTGACTTTGGTATAGACTAGAGCTCATTTCATCTCCAGCTGTGTCTGGTTGCCCCATATTGGCACTATATGTCCACACTTATGAGTATGCAAAATTATCAAATAAGAGGATGGCAAACCTGCAAGACAGAGTAGGAACTGGCCAGAGAGGGATCACTTTGACTTAGTTGGTGTGCTTGAAAATGTATTGGGATATATGCAAACTAAGAATCTCTTTTTTATAAGAAGAGTTTGCTATGAATATATACAGGTTATCAGATTAGAATATATCATGTAGAATCTTTAAAGCAAAATCAAATCTGGAACACTGATAAATAGGTTCACACAGTGCCAGGACAAGGTTATCTGGTGCCCAGGGAGAAATGTCAAACTGAAGCCCCTGGGGATAAAGTAGCGGAGATAACAACTGCGTGTGCGGGGCCAGACTTAAACTTCCAGGTAGTGATGAGCCGAACACCCCCCGGTTCAGTTCGCACCAGAACACTGCGAACAGAGGAAAAGTTTGTTCAAACAAACGAACCCCATTGAAGTCTATGGGCTCGAACCTCGAAAATCAAACGTCCTAATTTTGAAGGCTTAAATGCAAGTTATTGCCCCAAAAAAGTGTATGGGGGTCCGGGTCCTGACCTGGGGAACATGTAGCAATGAAAAAAAAGTTTTTAAAAACTATTGTTTTTAAAGGAGCACTGATTTACTTATTTTAATAGGCTTAAAGTGAAACTATAAAAATGAAAAATCCCTTCAAATATTGTGCCTGGGGGGTCCCCTGAATGTGCCTGTAAAGTAGTGCATCTCTACGATGTATGCAGCCTGCTGCAGCAATACTGACATTTCTAAAGCAAAAAATGTCATATACAAATATACATACAAATTTCAAATCACATGTACTTGTCATACAGGTGCAGAAAAATTGTGCCTTGTTTGTTGGTGGTGCCTGAACACCATAACATCTCGCAGTTACTCTTACTGGGTGCAGGAACGGGCCCTGCTGCTAAAAAATCCATACAAATTTGAAATCGCATATACTTGTCATACAGGTGCCAAAAATTGGGCCTTTGCTGTAGGTGGTGCTTGAACACCGTAACCAAGACCTCACAGTTATTCTCGCTGGGTGCAGGAACGGGACCTGCTGGTAAGAATTCCATACAAATTTGAAATTGCATGTGCTATACAAGTGCCAAAAATTGGGCCTTTGCCGTAGGTGGTGCCTGAACTCCGTAACCAAGGCCTCACAGTTACTCTTGCTGGGAGCAGGAATGGGACCTGCTGGTAAGAATTCCATACAAATTTGAAATTGCATGTGCTATACAAGTGCCAAAAATTGCCGTTGGTGGTGCTTGAACACCGTAACCAAGGCCTCACAATTACTCTTGCTTGGTGCAGGAACGGGACCTGCTGGTAAGAATTCCATGCAAATTTGAAATTGCATGTACTACACGGGTGCCAAAAATTGGGCCTTTGGTGTTGGTGGTGCCTGAACTCCATAACCCCTCACAGTTAGTAGGGCACAGGGACAGGGCCTGCTGTTAAAATTGACCTGTCAGAAAAATTAGGCCTTGGGTGTTGGTAGTGGCCGAAACAAAAAACATTGTTGGAAGCTAGCAGAATCAAGGTAGAGAAAAAGGGTAGGCAAGATATGCAGTCTTCAAGGGATTGCAGACCCCTAGCAAATTCAATCAGTTACATCAGCATCAGGGGCTTGATAGCTCTTGTTGATCCAGGACAGACGCACTCTTTTGTCCATCACAAAACCTGCAGCAGCACTGAACGTCCGTTTGGAAAGCACACAGTGCTGGGAGAAGTATCTGAAATTCAGACTCACCAGACGCCTATGCCTAACCACTCTCATGGACTAGCCAACAACAGCATATAGTAAAATCAGATTTCCTCCAGATCTCTGATTTGTGCTGCAAAGACTCCCCTGGAAGATTTCCTGGTAAATTTATAGTGAGTCTGAATTTCAGATACTTCTCCCGGCACTGTGTGGTGGTGGCAAGCAAGGGTGGTCCCCATAAGTTGCACCTGTGATCCTTCATGTTTGCATTTTCATTGCTGTATGCACTTTATACCTATGGACTTTATGGACTCCTATTGATGTGATTTCATGCTTTTATGTATTTATGATTTTATGCTTATATTTATCACATCTGATTCATATATTTTGGTATATGTTATCATCCTATTTATTTGGTAAGAGGTTATCACCATCCCTGCGCTACTGAAATTCAAATGAAAAAGCCAGTTCCTGTTTTTTCTGGATGAATTTTATTTTTTATTATAATGTTTTATCTGCAAGGTTCTGTGCCACCCTATCTGAGTGGTGGGCAGTGGGCACAGTACAGTCTGTGGACCTGACACTCATTTGCAGGCGACTGCAATTATATTACAGAGGAAAAATTAAATGAATTTTTTATCTGCAAGGTGCTGTGCCACCCTATATGAGTGGTGGGCACTGGCAGTGGGCACAGTTCAGTCAGTGGGCCTGACACACACTGGCAGGCAACTGCAATTATATTAAAGGGTAAAAATGAAATTACTTTTTTATCTGCAAGGTACTGTGCCACCCGATATGAGTGGTTTGCACACAGTACAGTCTGTATATATATAGAAAAAAATTAATTAAAAGCAGACTGATATACCAGCCCTAAAAAGGGCTTTTTTGGGGTGCTGTCAGGATGCTGTCCTTACAGCAGGAGTGGACACAGAACACTGGCCTAGCTAACGATTTCCCTATCAATTCACTCTCCCTGCTCTAACTAACACTGCAGCTTCAGAATGAATCTAAGATGGATGCTATCTTGCTTTTTTATAGGAGGTGGGAGGGTCTGGGAGGGAGGGTATGCTGATTGGCTGGAATGTGTCTGCTGACTGTCAGGTACAGGGTCAAAGTTTGCTCAATGATGAAGTAAAGGGGGCGGACCGAACATCGCATATGTTCGCCCGCCGAGGAGAACGCGAACAAGCGATGTTTGCCGGGAACTGTTCGCCGGCGAATAGTTAGGGACGTCTCTACCAGTAACCCAGTGGATGCTCAGCTGGAAAGGTCTCCAAGTCTGCGCTTGCGCCTAGATAATCATGCACCATATGATGGAGACGCTGCCAATGGTTGCTTAAACCTAAAAGCCCTGGGTGCTGCTGAGGACAAAGAACTGTTTAATAGCATCAGTCAGCCGGCCGTCTTCTCCACCGCTCCTCCTTTGGCTGAACGATGCCTCCGAAACACATCCAGAGAATGTTGACCTCCCAGTGTCTGGAAAGGCGGTACACAATTTTTTTTTCCAGGCCTCCTCAAGATGTTTCATCCTCTGTTCCCTCTGCGAAGACAGGATGAGCTCTGCAATGTTACCCTTGTAACGTGGATCAAGAAGGGTTGTCAACCAGTAATTATCCCTCTCCTTGATAGCACAAATCCTCTGGTCCTTTCGCAGGCTTTACAGAATCAGGGAGCCCATGCAACATAAGTTGGAGGAGGCATGAGCTTCTGAGTCCTCTGGGTCACTAAGGAGGACATTGTTACCAGGAGCAACCTCTCCCCAAACAGGTACAACTCCTGGGGTTTCTGGAGAATCAAAACCATCCCTTGAAGACTGCTATATGCTATCCTCTACACCCATTCTGCCAAAATCCTACTCCTCCTCTTCCTCCTGTGTGTTTTGTGGTCCTGTAGGAATGATATCTGCATAAAGGGGGCCTTGTGAGGAAAGGAAGTCCTCCTCTTCTGCCGCTGTTCTGCCTCAAGTGCCCCGTCCATGATTCCACGCAGCGTGTGCTCCAGCAGGTAGACTAGAGGGATAGTGTCACTGATGCATGCATCCTCCGAGTGGCCTCCTCAAATTGTGACAGGACGATGCATGCATCCTTACTCAAAAGCCATTGGCGTGGTGAAAAAAAAAAGCCAAGCTCCCCTAACCCTGTCCTTGTGCCATACTCACACAGATACTGATTGATGGCCCTCTGCTGCATGTGCAGCCGCTGAAGCATTGCCAACGTTGAGAGAGAATATTGAAACTCTGCGCTGATGTTCTATTTGGGTGTGGATACGGAAATGGATAAATAAATATATAGATAGTAAAAATTAGGCTGCAGCCTCCCTAAATTATAGTCCAAAGGACCATATAGTGAATGTAAAATGAAGTAGGGTGATGGCGCTGCCCAAAATTAACTATGGTGGTGGACAATACCAATAATAAGGGTAAAAATGCATTAAAAATCCACGTAATAGAAAAAAGACCACTAAAATACAGCTGTATAATAAAATCTAAAGGAGATGAGCTAATGAGGTATATGAGTGATGTGTGCAAATATAAGTGGACAAGAATTCAATAGGTCTGAGACAGTGGAAACAATAAGTATAAATCAGATCAATTATACAAAGTGTTAAACCTGGATCATATAAGTGAACCTTATAAATAAATTAGTGATGTAAAAATACACATGATATGATTTAAAACTGATAAACAATTAGAAGTGCTCAGTGCATAGTGAAATGCCCCAAAAATAATCAAACCCTGGGGTATAAAAGTGCAGTGACAAAAATATATATATATAAAAAGGTAAAAAGTCCAATTTTAGTGATAAGTGCCTATAAGGCAGGTGCTGTAACCATAAAAAGAATATATAGATATATAAATATGATGAATACAGTTCAGTATTAATAGTAGGTGATGATATATATAAATCTAGTGAAGACAGTACGGTGTTGATAGCAGGTGACGGTTTTCTTATACCAGAGATACAAGGAGTGACCCCGTGGTGGGCGGTGAGGTGCTAGGTGACCCCTCTAGTGAATAGCGCACTCACCAGAAATACCCACCCCACACAGGGGTATAGAGCGGGTATATAGATGTATCCTGTGGCCAGAAATCCTCTACTGATCCTAGGTGGGGGTGTCCTGGAAGGGTCCTAGACAAAAAGGAGGTTCCACAGGGAAAGGTGGCCGGGATCTAGTGGGCTCCCGCCAACAGGAATTAGGCTTCCAGGTATCCACGGGGTGTCACTCGTATTGATATGTGAGGGTATAGGGAATAATGGAAAGGCACATAGATACCGTCTAGATAAGTTTATTGGTGTTAAAACATAAAAGAGGTACTCACATTTATGCAGTAGTTTATAAGCATATAACGAGCGGTGGAGCGCGATGCGGTCCGAGCCTCGATTCCAAAAACCGGAAGTGATGCCACACGCTGTACGCGTTTCGTAGTATTACGTCCTCAGCAGCGTCGGGTCACTTCCGATATCTTCCCTATTATACATGCAGGTAGCTAGGCAACGGATCGTACACAAGTCTGGTGCGCGGTCCGGAGGCGGAGCTGTGCGCGGCGGGCTACATTAAAATGGAGATGGTGTGAGATGTAAATGAAATCAAAAATTAGGTCATATAAATATATTTAAACTAGTACTGGCACAAAACCGGGTAAAATGGTCAGTTATTGTCACCCATGTGCCGAAAAGTGTATAATAGCCCCGGACTTGAAATCTATATATTTAAATTCATTCCGAGCCGAAATCCATTGCATGTATATGTTTGGGAAGAGGAAAATATCATAAAGATGTAAATTGACATATATCAATAATGTACTATATACCTAAAGTTTATTAATGGTAAAAATTAAATAAAATAAGATAAATACAAATGGTTAAAGAGTATGTTGATAAAGGAGATAAAATACTGTGAAGAGGATAAGGGGGGCCTCTAGTGGTGTTGTGTAGGAAGTGTAATTGTGGTGTTAGAAGACAATAAGATTATATTAGCAGATGTTATGAATATATTATATTGAAAAACAATATTATGTTGAAAGACAATTGGTAGTATTAGGCAAGGTTTTGGACAAGGTATCATAAAAATATATATATATATTATATTAAAATATATATAAAAAAATATTATATTAAAAACATAGTATTAGGCAGAGTATAATGTATTAAAAATTAAAAATTAGAAATGTATATCAATGAATCCTGCATGTAAAAATGTAAAAAGTATTAAATGTATATACACAAAAAATATGTATATACATAAGTTACATGCATAAAAGTACGTTAATATTTAAAAATGTCTATGTAAAACGTAAGGACTCAGAAATATTACAAAGTAAAGGGATAATAAAATATGTTAAAAATTAGAATGAAAACAATTAAGATCAATATTTAAGTTTAGGCCTCTGGGTTGCAGTGTATTTAATCTGTATATCCAGGACGTCTCGTTTTTGGAAATTTTTATCTTTTTATTTTCTCCTCGCCAGTGTCCAGAAATGGAGTCGATGCCACAGAAGGTAAGACCACTAGGATCCTTATTGTGTTTATCTGCAAAATGTCTAGACAGACTATGTTTGGGAAAGCCTTTTCTTATGTTCTTAATATGTTCCCTTATTCTAACGTATAGGGGCCTAGTGGTTCTACCGACATATTTCAGCCGACACGGGCACTCAACAAGGTACTTGACATGGTCTGTGCGACAGGTAATTAACTTATTAATGGTGAATTCTTCTCCACTAGCTCTGGATTTGAATTTTAGAGTTTTTTTGGGTTGTCGTCTGTTGGTTTTACACGCAAGGCATCTGTTACATCTAATGAATCCCTAGGTCATTGAACATTTTAACTGGCTTGGGGGGATCTATCACGTTGTGGACCAATTGGTTCCTTAGAGAGGGCGCTTTCCTATATATAAACTTCGGTTTATTAGGTAATATTTTTGATAAAGTTCTATCTGACTTTAATATTGGCCAGTATCTCTTAATAATGCGTTCCGTTTCCCTGAAATTTCTATGGAAACCGGTAATGAAAGCTATGTCTTCTCTTTTGTTGTCTAAGTGGTTCTTATTGGTTAATAGATCTTCTCTGTTCATGCGTGATACCATATCCCTAGTTTTAAGTAGTGTTTCCCTATTGTATCCTTTTTCCGCAAATCCATTGAGTAATATTTCAGATTGTGTCAGGAAATCTTCTAGGTTATCACAGTTTTGCTTCATCCGAGTGAATTGACCTTTTGGGATGTTTCCTTTCCAATTCGGATGATGACAGCTTGTAATGGGTATATACCCATTTCTGTCAGTGTTTTTAAAAAAAAGTTTTACTCTTTAAAATCTGTTGGTCTTTAAAAATTTCCAAATCCAGGTAGTTGATTCGTTCTTGGCTCCAATTCCCTGTAAACTTGATCCCATAGGGGTTATTATTGAGTCTGGAGAAGAATTCTTGTAAGGTGTCTTCAGTGCCTTTCCAAATGATCACAATATCATCGATATATCATCTATAAAAAAATAAGTTCTGGGATGTGTGGAGTATAAACTGAGTTTTCTTCTAGCATATCCATAAGGAGATTAGCGACACTAGGCGCATATTTTGCTCCCATGGCTGCTCCTTTAGTTTGCAAATAGTAGTCACGGTTCTACCAAAAAAAGTTATGAGACATTGCTAGTTCAAGGCCTTCCATAATATATTGTATTTGTATGTGTTTTAACTTGTATGTTCTTGTAGTGCCTTGTTCACTGCTTCTAGTCCATCAGATTGGCTAATACTTGTATATAGCGTGTTTGCATCAATAGTTGCTAAAATACATTGGTCTGGGATTTGTATGGATTTTAAAGCTTTAATCAAGTTTTTTTATATGTATCTGGTACTTGCAGCAAATTGGACATTTCAGCTTCATAATCAGTTTTTCTAAGAATGACCAATCCACCACCCTTGTCTGCGGGCCGAATCACGATATTTTTCTTTTTCTCCAATTGTTTAATAGTGTGTTGGATATAGTTGCGTTTTTTTGGATTGGTTTTAATCTTACGTAGATCGGCTTCTACCATTTTCTTAAATGCTCCAATACATTCCACACCGGGTACTTGAGGATTAAAAACAGAATGATTCCTGAGGCCAGAATGTTTAAAAGTGGAGTCTTCAGTAGACTGGGTGGGGCCTTTAAGGCTAAAATACTTTTTAATATTAAGTTTTCTTAAAAATTTATGTAAATCTATAAAAACTTCAAAAGGTTCCACCTCTTTATTTGGAGCAAATTTAAGACCAAGATCTAAAACGAAAAGTTCATCAGGGGTAAAAACAATGTCCGTGAGATTAAAAATACCTTGTCCTAAAACTCGTGTCTTCTTTTTCTTCCTGCCTCCTCTCTTCCCTCTTGTACGTCTCCTTCTTCCCAATATTGGTTCTGATACTGGGGTCTCATATATCCTCCTTGCTGTTGTTCTCTCCATGTTCCTTGGTATCCTCCTCCTCCACTGGGTGGGGCAGGTCTCCGATTTTGGAAATGATGCGGATTCCAATTGTTGTGACCCTGGGGCCTCTCCATCCAGATCTCCCCTGTGGTCGATACCATCCTTGTGTTTGTTGAGGTCTGTAGGGCGGAGGCCTCGTGCGGGGACCCCCCCCCCCCCCCGAAAAAAATCCCTCGGTTCATTATATTGTGATCGCTCACCATTGTCCCTAGTGGGAATATAAGGGCCTCTTCTTTCAAGGGGAGAATATCTATTATGAGTAGGAATTTGAAACCTACTCGTGTTAGGCGTACTAAGTGTGGAAGGTCTTGGCCTAAATATAGGGGAGGGTCTAGTGCCTTGCCTTGGTAAATCCCTAGTAAGGGCAAATCTGTTAGTGGGTGGTGGTGGTTGAGGATCCCTGTAATCCCTATTAGGCCTGAATGAAAATACTTGAGGTGTTTCAGGGATAGGTGTTTCTGGTTCATCCTCAAAATCGTCTTCCTCCAATGATGATTCCATGGATGAAGGAATATTAGGTGTAGTAGGGACTTCCATGTCTTCAACTCCACCCATTTGTCATTTGTATACAGTCTGTTTTTTATAGTCGTTAACGTCCCTGCTAATTTTTTTCTGTTTTTTAAGTTGTAAGGCTGTATCCACACCCAAATAGAACATCATCGCAGAGTTTCAATATTCTCTACCTTCGCATACCCTTCGGGGCATGACTACCTCTGCAGCGATGGATCTATTTGGATATGTTACTAACAG
This sequence comes from Pelophylax lessonae, assembly GCF_965119305.1. Classification (NCBI taxonomy): domain Eukaryota; kingdom Metazoa; phylum Chordata; class Amphibia; order Anura; family Ranidae; genus Pelophylax; species Pelophylax lessonae. The sequence goes on from NC_138768.1 coordinate 884,452,238, forward strand.
GACCATTAATATAGAGGACATTTTTAATCAGGAAAGGGTAGCTAATAGACATGATATGGATGGATTAGTTAAGCAGTTGAAACATGCACTTGAAAAACAATTACGAGTATGGTGGGATATATCCATTCTTAGGATGTACATAAAAGAAAAAAATACACCTAGAAGATTGAGGTGGGATGTGAATCCCAATGATGGATTGGAAGATAGAGTACTTGCAGATGAGTGGTACGTATTTTTCAACAGATGCGAGACAGAACTTTTAACCCTCATCATTAAAAGGAGACAGGTCAAATTACGTAATATAGAAACACTTATTACTGACCTAAAAACCTCACTAACACCGAACTCGGAACTTAAAGAATATAAAGATAAAGAAAAAGAACTGTACACCTATATTAATAAATATGACACAGCCTTACAACTTAAAAAACAGAAAAAATTTAGCAGGGACGTTAACGACTATAAAAAACAGACTGTATACAAATGGCAAATGGGTGGAGTTGAAGATATGGATGTCCCTACTACACCTAATATTCCTTCATCCATGGAATCGTCATTGGAGGAAGACGATTTTGAGGATGAACCAGAAACACCTATCCCTGAAACACCTCAAGTATTCTCATTCAGGCCTAATAGGGATTACAGGGATCCTCAACCACCACCACCCACTAACAGATTTGCCCTTACTAGGGATTTACCTAGGCAAGGCACTAGACCCTCCCCTATAGTTAGGCCAAGACCTTCCACACTTAGCACGCCTAACACGAGTAGGTTTCAAATTCCTACTCATAATAGATATCCTCCCCTTGAAAGAAGAGGCCCTTATATTCCCACTAGGGACAATGGTGAGCGATCACAATATAGTGAACCAAGGGATTTTTTTCGGGGGGGCCCCCGCACGAGGCCTCCGCCCTACAGACCTCAACAAACACAAGGATGGTATCGACCACAGGGGAGATCTGGATGGAGAGGCCCCCAGGGTCACAACAATTGGAATCCGCATCATTTCCAAAATCGAAAACCTGCCACTATCCAGAGGAGGAGGAGGATACCAAGGAACATGGAGAGGACAACAGCAAGGAGGATATATGAGACCCCAGTATCAGAACCAATATTGGGAAGAAGGAGACATACACGAGGGAAGAGAGGAGGCAGGAAGAAAAAGAAGACGCAAGATTTAGGACAAGGTATTTTTAATCTCACGGACATTGTTTTTACCCCTGATGAACTTTTCGTTTTGGATCTTGGTCTTAAATTTGCTCCAAATAAAGAGGTGGAACCTTTTGAAGTTTTTATAGATTTACATACATTTTTAAGAAAACTTAATATTAAAAAGTATTTTAGCCTTAAAGGCCCCACCCAGTCTACTGAAGACTCCACTTTTAAACATTCTGGCCTCAGGAATCATTCTGTTTTTAATCCTCAAGTACCCGGTGTGGAATGTATTGGAGCATTTAAAAAAATGGTAGAAGCCGATCTACGTAAGATTAAAACCAATCCAAAAAAACGCAACTATATCCAACACACTATTAAACGATTGGAGAAAAAGAAAAATATTGTGATTCAGCCCGCAGACAAGGGTGGTGGATTGGTCATTCTTAGAAAAACTGATTATGAAGCGGAAATGTCCAATTTGCTACAAGTACCAGATACATATAAAAAAACTTAAAAGTAATCCCACCAAATTATATAGGAAAAAACTCAGAGATTTTATAAAAAAAGGTAAAGATATTGGCATATTAAACAAGAAGGAAGCCCAGTATCTAATGCCTGAATCGAGTAAAACACCTGTGGTATATTATCTACCCAAAATTCACAAGGATGCATTGAAACCCCCTGGTAGACCAATTGTGAGTGGTGTTGACTCACTACTATCAAGACTGGGTGAATATATTGATAACTATCTTCAGCCCGTAGTCAAAATGGGCAAGTCATACCTCAAAGATAGCTATGACTTGATTAAAGCTTTAAAATCCATACAAATCCCAGACCAATGTATTTTAGCAACTATTGATGCAAACACGCTATATACGAGTATTAGCCAATCTGATGGACTAGAAGCAGTGAACAAGGCACTACAAGAATGTACGAAGTTAAAACACATACAAATACAATATATTATGGAAGGCCTTGAACTAGCAATGTCTCATAACTTTTTTTGGTAGAACCGTGACTACTATTTGCAAACTAAAGGAGTAGCCATGGGAGCAAAATATGCGCCGAGTGTCGCTAATCTCCTTATGGATATGCTAGAAGAAAACCCAGTTTATACTCCACACATCCCAGAACTTATTTTTTATAGACGATAAATCGATGATATTGTGATCATTTGGAAAGGCACTGAAGACACCTTACAAGAATTCTTCTCCAGACTCAATAATAACCCCTATGGGATCAAGTTTACAGGGAATTGGAGCCAAGAACGAATCAACTACCTGGATTTGGAAATTTTTAAAGACCAACAGATTTTAAAGAGTAAAACTTTTTTTAAAAACACTGACAGAAATGGGTATATACCCATTACAAGCTGTCATCATCCGAATTGGAAAGGAAACATCCCAAAAGGTCAATTCACTCGGATGAAGCAAAACTGTGATAACCTAGAAGATTTCCTGACACAATCTGAAATATTACTCAATAGATTTGCGGAAAAAGGATACAACAGGGAAACACTACTTAAAATTAGGGATATGGTATCACGCATGAACAGAGAAGATCTATTAACCAATAAGAACCACTTAGACAACAAAAGAGAAGACATAGCTTTCATTACCGGTTTCCATAGAAATTTCAGGGAAACAGAACGCATTATCAAGAGATACTGGCCAATATTAAAATCAGATAGAACTTTATCAAAAATATTACCTAATAAACCGAAGTTTATATATAGGAAAGCGCCCTCTCTAAGGAACCAATTGGTCCACAACGTGATAGATCCCCCCAAGCCAGTTAAAATGTTCAATGACCTAGGGATTCATTAGATGTAACAGATGCCTTGCGTGTAAAACCAACAGACGACAACCCAGAAAAACTCTAAAATTCAAATCCAGAGCTAGTGGAGAAGAATTCACCATTAATAATTTAATTACCTGTCGCACAGACCATGTCACGTACCTTGTTGAGTGCCCGTGTCGGCTGAAATATGTCGGTAGAACCACTAGGCCCCTATACGTTAGAATAAGGGAACATATTAAGAACATAAGAAAAGGCTTTCCCAAACATAGTTTGTCTAGACATTTTGCAGATAAACACAATAAGGATCCTAGTGGTCTTACCTTCTGCGGCATCGACTCCATTTCCGGACACTGGCGAGGAGAAAATAAAAAGATAAAAATTTCCAAAAACGAGACGTCCTGGATATACAGATTAAATACACTGCAACCCAGAGGCCTAAACTTAGATATTGATTTTAATTGTTTTATTTCTAATTTTTAACATATTTTATTATCCCTTTACTTTGTAATATTTCTGAGTCCTTACGTTTTACATAGACATTTTTAAATATTAACGTACTTTTATGCATGTAACTCATGTATATACATATTTTTTGTGTATATACATTTAATACTTTTTACATTTTTACATGCAGGATTCATTGATATACATTTCTAATTTTTAATTTTTAATACATTATACTCTGTCTAATACTATGTTTTTAATATAATATTTTTTTATATATTTTTAATATAATATATATATATTTTTATGATACCTTGTCCAAAACCTTGCCTAATACTACCGATTGCCTTTCAACATAATATTGTTTTTCAATATAATATATTCATAACATCTGCTAATATAATCTTATTGTCTTCTAACACCACGATTACACTTCCTACACAACACCACTAGAGGCCCCCCTTATCCTCTTCACAGTATTTTATCTCCTTTATCAACATACTCTTTAACCATTCGTATTTATCTTATTTTATTTTATTTTTACCATTAATAAACTTTAGGTATATAGTACATTATTGATATATGTCAATTTACATCTTTATGATATTTTCCTCTTCCCAAACATATACATGCAATGGATTTTGGCTCGGAATGAATTTAAATATATAGATTTCAAGTCCGGGGCTATTATACACTTTTCGGCACATGGGTGACAATAACTGACCATTTTACCCGGTTTTGTGCCAGTACTAGTTTAAATATATTTATATGACCTAATTTTTGATTTAATTTACATCTTACACCATCTCCATTTTAATGTAGCCCGCCGCGCACAGCTCCGTCTCCAGACCGCGCACCAGACTTGTGTACCATCCGTTGCCTAGCTACCTGCATGTATAATAGGGAAGATATCGGAAGTGACCCGACGCTGCTGAGGACGTAATACTACGAAACGCGTACAGCGTGTGGCATCACTTCCGGTTTTTGGAATCGAGGCTCGGACCGCATCGCGATCCACCGCTCGTTATATGCTTATAAACTACTGCATAAATGTGAGTACCTCTTTTATGTTTTAACACCAATAAAACTTATCTAGACGGTATCTATGTGCCTTTCCGTTATTCCCTATACCCTCATCAATACGAGTGACAACCCGTGGATACCTGGAAGCCTACTTCCAGTTGGCGGGAGCCCACTAGATCCCGGCCACCTTTCCCTGTGGAACCTCCTTTTTGTCTAGGACCCTTCCAGGACACCCCCACCTAGGATCTGTAGAGGATTTCTGGCTGCAGGATACATCTATATACCCGCTCTATACCCCTGTGTGGGGTGGGTATTTCTGGTGAGTGCGCTATTCACTATAGGGGTCACCTAGCACCTCACCGCCCACCACGGGGTCACTCCTTGTATCTCTGGTATAAGAAAACCGTCACCTGCTATCAACACCGAACTGTGTTCACTAGATTTATATATATCATCACCTACTATTAATACTGAACTGTATTCATCATATTTATATATCTATATATTCTTTTTATGGTTACAGCACCTGCCTTATAGGCACTTATCACTAAAATTGGACTTTTTACCTTTTTATATATATATATATATATATATATATATATTTTTTTTTTTGGGGGCATTTCACTATGCACTGATTGTTTATCAGTTTTATATCATATCATGTGTATTTTTACATCACTTATTTATTTATAAGGTTCACTTATATGATCCAGGTTTTACACTTTGTATATTTGATCTGATTTATACTTATTGTTCCCACTGTCTCAGACCTATTGAATTCTTGTCCACTTATATTTGCACACATCACTCATATACCTCATTAGCTCATCTGCACTTTTTAATTAATTTTTCTCCTTTAGATTTTATTATACAGCTGTATTTTAGTGCTCTTTTTTCTATTACGTGTTTTTTTAGTGCATTTTTACCCTTATTATTGGTATTGTCCACCACCATAGTTAATTTTGGGCAGCACCATCACCCTACTTCATTTTACATTGCCAACGTTGAGTTCCACCTGGCGGGCATGTCACAAATGAGGCGGTTGGTGGGCAGGTTAAATTCCCGTTGAATGTCAGATAAGCAAGCACTGGCATTGAACGAATGGCGGAAATGACCACAGACTTCTCTGGTCTGCCTTGGGAGATCTTGGAAGGCCGAGTACCTGCTCAAGAAATGCTGCACCACCAGATTCAGAACATGTGCCAAGCATGGAACATGTGTCAAGTATCCTTGTCGGAGGGCGGAGAGAAGGTTGGTTCCATTGTCGCATACAACCATTCCTGGCTCAAGCTGTCATGGCGTCAACCCTCTCTGAGCCTGCCCCTGCAGAGCTGACAGATTCTCTGCACCGGTGTGACTCCTATCCCCTAGACAGACCAACCTAAGCACAGCATGGCATCTTTTAGCCTGACTGCTTGCATAGCCCCTTGAACGCTTAGGGAGCACTGCTGCTTCAGAGGACAATTGAGCAGAAGAGGACATGGAGGAGGAGGAGGTGGTGGTGGAGTAGCCAGATGTGGCAGAACCAGCACCAGCTTTTTGGAGGTGTGGTGGCAAACAAGCTGGAACACCGAACCCTGTCCTGCATCCTTTCCAGCTGCCAGCAGAGTTACTGAGTGCGCTGTGAAAGGAATGTAACGTCCTTGTCCATGCCTGCTGGACCAAGAGTCAGCACTAATGTGTACCTTCCTGCTGACCACTTTGTCCAACAAGGCCAAAACACTACCTTCCACATGACGGTAGAGAGCCGGAATGGCCTTACGTGAAAAGAAATGCCTTTTTGGGACCTGCCACTTTGGTGCAGCACATTCCACAAATTTGTGAAAGGGAGTCGAGTCTACCAGCTGAAAAGGCAGCAACTGTAATGCTAGTAATTTGGCTAAGCTAGCATTAAGACGCTGAGCATGTGGATGGCTGGGACAGTATTTCTTTCTACAGTTCAGCAACTGGGGTAGTGAAAATTGCCTGCTGCTCAAATCAAGCGGTGGTGTACTGCTAGCAGATTAGGTGCAAGTCTCTGTGGCACTCACTGATATACCATCATCCCTCTCAATGCTGGTATTTGAGAAGACATGAGGTATAGTAGGGTTAGAGATCCCAGATGAGGAGCAAGGTGAAGTATGCTTGTTTTGATCTGGTGCCTCTTTCAGGTGCTGTTGCCAACGGACTGCATGGTAGGTCGTCATATGCCTTGTCAAGCATGTGGTGCCCAAGTGGCTGGTGTTCTGGCCATGCTTGATCCCCTTCAGACAGATGTTGCAAACAGCAACGCTGCGGTCTACTGCACAGGTGCTGAAAAAAGCCCACGCTAATGAACTTTTGTGAGTCAGCGGGGAGTTTGCAACACCCTGCACCTGTGGAGCTCTGTGCTGTGACACAATAGGTTGGCTACTCCTACTGTGGCCCCCGGAGCACATTCTGCCTCATTGGAGTTGTGCGTCCTCCTCATCCTCCCCTTCCTCCTCCTCCTCTTCCTCTATCCTGTCAGGCACCCAAGTACAGTCAGTGACCTCATCATCCACTCCCACCTCGTCACTGGAGAAAACCTGGCAATATGCTTCAGCTGTGGCAACACGACTGCTGGTTTCTTGTCCGTCGTTGTCACCCCCTCTCTCTAGGCTCATGTTATTCCCTTCATCAACCTGGGAATCAACATCGCAGCTTTCACATTGCTGCGCATCCTCCAGGAGCATGTCACTGACACTATGATCGAATAGTTCAGGTGACTCCTACATGCATGATGGTGGGGTGACAGAAGGAGTAGCTGTGGAGAAGGAGCCTGTGGAATGGGCCACTTTGGCAGCTGCGGTGGAAGGCAAACTACTGGGAGCGTGGGTGTCAGAGGAAGAGGAGGAGGAGGAGGAGGAGGATGAGGACGGCTTATTGATCCACTTCACCAACTCTTCCACATGTTGTGGCTGAATAGCACGGGCAGCACTGGAAGTAAAGGACGGGTGTGCAGAGGATGCACTATGTCGACTGTGACCACCACTTTTCACAATGGACACAGAGGCTGCTTGCCCTCTTTTCGTGGCCTGTGAGTGTCGGCCTCTCCTTGTCGGCGTTTCGGACATGATGTTGATACAGATCAATATAGGGTATACACAACTTACCAATAGATACTCAATGACCTGATATGATGTAATCAATAGCCCTATAGATGAGCTGTGGTGGTTATAGATGTACGCAAGTGACCGATTAACAATACTCTACTGATATGATGTAATCTATAGCCCTCTGTGCTACTTATAGGATGTACCCAAGTGACCAATTAACAATACTCTCACTGATATGATGTAATCTATAGCCTTATAGATGATCTGTGCAGCTTATAGGATGTACCCAAGTGACGGATTAACAATACTCTCACTGATGTGATGTAATCTATAGCCCTATAGATGATCTGTGCAGCTTATAGGATGTACCCAAGTGACCGATTAACAATACTCTCACTGATGTGATGTAATCTATAGCCCTATAGATTAGAAATCTCTCTCCCTCCCTGCTAGGAATGAATGAGCGGCACTGCACTGTTTGACAAACTCCAAAGAAAGCTACTCTATCCCTGCCTCGCACGCATGCCTCTCCCTGTCTCCTCGCCAGCACAATCACACTACATGCTGCGGCTGCGCGAGCAGCCTTTATGTAGTGTGGGGCGTGTACTTGGCCCCTGAGCCATGATTGGCTAAAGGCAGCCTGCCTTTAGTCCAATCATGGCAGAGATCATTTGATTGGCCAAAGCATGAGGTCAAGGTGCATGCTTTGGCCAATCACATAACGTGCTGCACGCGCGGCGTGTGCAAAGTGCATTATGGGCGGGCGCTCGAATTTCCAGCGAAGAAGCACATTTGTTCATCATTCGACGAACGATTAAGAGTCGGTTCACCCGGGGGCAACACGACTCCTTACTACTTCGGAGGCGACTTGTGCATTACCATACACCACGACTTCGGAGCGACTTGCAGGGACTTCACATAATGGAAGTCTATGCAAGTCGCTCCGAGGTCGCCCCGAAGTCGTACATGACCCTTTTTCTCAGTCTCTCCTATTGAAACGGGTCCTGTAGCGGTCAATGGACCGGGAGGGAGCGCGACTTGTCAGGCTGACAAGTCGCCTGACAAGTCGCGCTAGTGTGAACCGACTCTGAACGACCGATGTTCATAGTTACATAGTAGGTGAGGTTGAATAAAGACAATAGTCCATCTAGTTCAACCTGTGTAGGTGTATGTGGCCGTAATCATCTCGCATACCCCTGAATGTTCTGATCCTTGAGATGTACGTCTAAGAGTCTTTTGAAAGCCACCATACTTCTCGCAGAAACCACCTCTTGTGGTAGAGAATTCCACAATCTTGCAGCCCTAACAGTAAAGAACCCCCCACGTTGCATGAGGTTAAAACGCTTCTCCTCTAATTGCATTGTATGTCCTCTAGTCCTCATGCAATCCTTCCGACTGAATAGCTTTTTTTCTACGCTGAGATCACCATTGAGATATTGATAAATTGCTATCATGTCCCCTCTCAGGCGTCTCTTCTCCAGGGAGAATAAATCAAGCGATTGCAGACGCTCTTCATAATTAAGGTCCTCCAATCCCCTAATTAGTTTAGTTGCCCTCCTCTGCACTTTCTCCAGCTCCAACACATCCCTCCTGAGGACCGGCGACCAGAACTGGACAGAATACTCCAGATGCGGTTGGACCAGAGTTTTATAAAGTGGAAGGATTATAGTTTTATCTCTGGAATACATCCCTTTCTTTATGCATGCTAATATTCTGCCGGCTTTGGCAGCTGCCGCTTGACATTGCATGCTATTGCTTAGTCTATCCTCTACCAGGACTCCCAGATCCTTCTCCATTTTTGATTCCCCCAAGGGTCCCCCCCCCCCAACGTGTATTGTGCTTTTATGTTTTTAGTCCCCAAGTGCAAAACCTTACACTTCTCCACATTAAACCTCATTTGCCATGTCGTTGCCCACTCCGTTATTTTGTCCAGGTCATTCTGTAGGATATCTGCTTCATGCTGTGCAGTTATTGCCCTGCCCAATTTTGTGTCATCTGCAAAAACTGATATCGAACTACTGATCCCGTCCTCAATGCTGTTTATGAATAAATTGAACAGGGTTGATCCCAGGACGGAGCCTTGGGGGACCCCGCTTACTACCTCAGACCAGTCTGAGTATGCGCTGTTTATTACCACCCTTTGAACACGCACCTTTAGCCAGTTCCGTATCCAAGAGCAGACCTTGCGGTCGATGCCTGCAGACCTTATTTTATAAATTAAGCGCTTGTGGGGAATTGTATCAAACGCCTTAGCAAAATCCAGGTACACCACATCCACTGGTCTCCCCCTATCTAGTTCACAGCTCACCTCCTCATAGAATGTTAAGAGATTGGTTTGACAAGAACGTCCATTTGTAAACCCGTGCTGGTTACTTCTGATGATGTTTTTGTCTTTAGCAAACTCTACGATATATTCCCTTATCATCCCCTCCAGAAGTTTACATACTATCAATGTCAGACTGACAGTCCTATAATTTCCCGGGACATGCCTCAGCCCCTTTTTGAATATCGGAATCACGTTAGCTTTCCTCCAATCCCCTGGTACATTTCCTGTCATAATACTGTCAGCAAAGATCAGGAACAGTGGTCTAGATATAACCTTACTAAGTTTTTTGAGTATTCTCGGATGTACGCCATCCGGGCCTGGTGATTTATTTGTGTTAATTTTCTCCAGCCTTTCCCTAATTTCACCCTCTGTTAGCCATAGTGGCAAGTCCTGTGTATTACTACTAACCATATAGTCGTGGTCAGTGTACCCCTCCTTTTCCTGAGTAAATACTGACGAGAAAAAGGCGTTCAGCACGGTTGCCTTTTCAGTGTCCTCTGTAACCATCCTCCCATCATCGTTAATTATGTGTGCAATATGCTCTACTCTAGTTTTTTTGCTGTTGATATATTTAAAGAATTTCTTTGGATTCTTTTTACTTTCCTTCGCTATTTGTCTCTCAAAGTTGATTTTAGCCATTTTGATTTCGTGTTTACTTTTCTTATTTGCCTCCTTGTATTGGTCGAAAGCCGATACCGTGCCCTCTGATTTATATTTCTTGAAGGCCATTTTTTTCCCTTAATAAGTTTTTTAACGTTACGGTTTAGCCAGCCAGGTTTGGCTTTGTCCCTTCTAAATTTATTTCCCATAGGAATGCACTGCAAGATGCATTTGTTTAATATGTTCCTAAAGCAATCCCATTTTTCCTCCGTGTTCAGTGCTCCTAGGGTTTGGTCCCAGTTTACCCTTTCCATCAATGAGCACAATTTGGGAAAGTTTGCCCTTCTGAAGTTTAGGGTTCTTAAGTTCCCCACTTGCATTGTTATATTGTTATTTACTCTAAATGTGATCATCCTGTGATCGCTAGAGACCAGGTTGTCCTGGACCCCTACCTCCGAGATTAGGTCTGGGTCATTAGTGATCAATAGATCCAGGACTGCGTTTTCTCTAGTAGGAGAATCCACTAACTGAGACATGTAGTTGTCCTGTAAGGTTTCCATGAATAGACAGGCCTTCTGTGAGTGTGTAGTCCCCTCTTCCCAGTCAATGTCGGAATAATTGAAGTCCCCCAATACGATGACTAATCCTAGTTTTGCCACTTTTCCTAATAGTGATATAAATTCCAGCTCTACCTCCTCCCCTTGTTTAGGTGGCCTATAGCAAACCCTCACAATTACTTTTCTCTTTTCTTCTTCCCTGTGGAGTTCTACCAACACGGATTCTAACTCCATACTCATACCTTCCGTAATATCACTCCTCTCTATCACCCTTACATTATTCTTGACATAGAGACATACCCCTCCCCCTCTTTTTCCTACCCTGTCCTTCCGGTACACCAAATACCCTTGGATATTGGCAAGCCAGTCATGTGAGGGGTCGAACCAAGTTTCCGTTATTCCCACAAGGTCTATGTCCTCCTCATGTACTAACATTTCCAACTCATCCATTTTATTAGCTAGGCTCCTGGCATTTGCATATACCCCTCTCAGTTTTGTGTAAGTTGATAGTGAATGGTGATTATTTTTATTCTTGTTCGTCTGAGGTTTTCCCGCACAGACCCCCCATTGACGTTATGGAACTACTGTCGCTGTTGACTCTCATACTGCCTTCTGTCCTTTGCTCCCTCCCTCCTGACTCTACTTCTGAGCCCTCCCCCCCGAACTTAGCTTAGACTCGAACTCGAAGCTCATCCCTACTGATCAGACAATGTGTCACAAAGCAGAATAAATTGATACTAAAGTCTCATTTTTGTTTGCTTAAAAATACCAAACATGCATACCTGCTCTGCGCAATGGTTTTGCATAGAGCAGCCCCGATCCTCCTCTTCTCGGGTCCCTCGCTGCCACTTCTGGCCCCTCTCTCCTGTTGGGGGCACCCTAGCCAATCTGCAGTTCCATGTGTCCATTCAGACACAGAGCGGCAACTAGGCCTCACCCCCTCTCTCTCTTCATTGGCTCATTGACTTTGATTGAGTGCCATTGGCTTCCGCTACTGTCTCAGCCAATGAGGAGGGGGGGGTCTCAGGTGGCCAAGTCTCCCTGTCAGGAACTAGCGGCAAGCCTGACATGCAGAGGGTAGCTTCACGGTCACCAGAGGACAGAATACAGACAAGTCACCTTGGTAGTAGACACAGGCTAACCTGAGGTGCGGAATCTATGTGCCAACCGGTCTTCACCAGAGCCTCTGTTGGTGAGGATGGATTTTGCTGCGTGTATAGCACCAGGTCACAGTCCTCAGGGTCGCCCACCAGGAGGTGAACAGGTCCAGATCCGATGGCAGATGAACAGACAAGTGTAAGACAGGAGAATGTTCACAGGACAAACCGAGGTTAGGACGGGCAGTAGACAAGCGAGGTGAGGGACAAGCCGGGAGGTCAAACAGGAATCAAGCAGAATACAGCAGGTTTTAGGTTTGGGAACACGGGAGGAGCTGCAGACAAGACAGCCAAAACGTAAAAGGTAATTGCGTGCACCTGCGTGCATGGGCGAACGGCCGCAGGTCACGGGTCGTCACGCACATGCATGTGCATTGGCGAACGCCAGTTCGCCAGTGAACGGACAAAGGAAAAGTTTGCACCTGCGCACTTTAGTGCGCATAGGGGAATGACAGAGTGTTCCTGACAATCCCCTGCAACATTACTGGAAAGAGATGTGCTCAGGTAAGCATTAGGGGGGCTGAGGGGGGCTGCTAAACACAGAAGGCTTTTTATCTTAATGCATATAATGCACCTTCTGTCTTTACAACTCCTTTAAGCAGATAAAATTGAGCTCCCATGGAAATCACCAACCGGCTGAGTAATGACTAAGTGCCTCTTTAGAGAACAGGAATTTGCACTCCATCACTCGGGCTCTGAGTTCAGGTCAGTACTCACAATGCCACAGGATCATCAGTTGGCTTCTTACAATATCCACCGGGCACTCTTCAAATGAGTGAGAAATACTACCTACTGGGCACACCTCCCCAGGGATTGGTTGGATCTCCATTAATATTCAGACTGCTATTTTGACCTTCCTCCCATTTTAATTACAGAAATGTACAGAATGCAGGGGAATATAATCAGACCAGCAGTTTGTGAAATACTGATCAGGCTAAAGCAATCAACAACTGCTCCACTAGCTACAGAAGAGCCAAACTAAATTTACCTCATATGATAATAAACATAATAAATCATAATTAAAATAGCAGACATGTTATACTTACCTGCCCTGTGAAGCGGTTTTCTATGTCTGCCCCCATAGCAAGGCACTCCCCAGCTGGGCTGTGTGTGTCCATAAACACACTCAGTGTTGCTAGGCCCCTCCCCCTGCTCCCTTATCACATGACTTGACTGACAGCAGCAAGAGCCATTGGCTCCCCGGCTGTCAGTCAATCTGTGAGACAGAAGAGAGAAGAGCAGACAGGCACAGCGCTGGATCCATACAGGACTCATGTAAGTGTATTAAGGGGGTTAATTAGAAGGTTTTTCACCTAAATGTAGAGAATGCGTTAACAGAGTACCTATATGGCTGGATGGGATCAACACGGATGCGAGTGGACGTACTGGTATGTCCTCTCGCATCGGCTGCTTGTGCTCAGTGTTGGTACCTGTGACTAGGGAGGGGCCGAGCGCCCCCCTGTTCGGTTTGCAGTAGAACTCCTGAAAAGGGGAAATATTCTAACCCAAACGGCAAACCCCATTGAAGTCTATGCAAGTCGAACAGGAAAAATCCAAAGTGCCCATTTTGAAGTCTTATATGCAAGTAATTGGTCATAAAAGGGGTATGGGGGTCCGGGTACTGCCCTGGGGGGACATGTATCAATAAAATAAAAATAAGAGGGGGCATGGCTACCGTGCAACGAGATGGAGCTTAGCCGAGGAGCTCTGCAACGGTGTCCGGGGAAAACAGCAACGGAGGTGAGCCACCTACTCCAATCACACTCATACCTGCACCGGAGGTCTCTTACACGCCCGAGCCATGCCCCCCAAATGGAAGGACATTCCTAACCCCCACAAACTCCAGCATTTCTTCCCGTCGGCGGAGTGGGAGAAGGCCCAAGATGGCAGCGGCAGCTGCCTGCCGGGCATGTCTGCCTGCTCTTCTTCCTCCTCTCCTAGCCCTGGCGCATCACAGGGCGCATCACTGGGCTCTCAGAAGCACTCCCCGCAGGCCTCCACTCCCCTCTCTGGCAGCCGGGCTAAATCTAGGCCCAGGATGGACCACGATTCTCCGGCCATAGAACTTCCCAGGGGCCACATTACACTGGATGATACCAGTGAATTGACTGCATCCATTAACTTTTTCCCCACCACAAACCAACCTATATTGGATACTACAATGAAGGAGATGTTGGTCTCTCTTCGCAGTTCTCTCCACACTGATATGATGGCCTGTATCCAAAGTTTTAAGAAGGAGCTGGGCGACCTGGGCAACAGGGTAGATCACGTGGAGCAAAAGATGGTGGATTTTGCCACGTCATATAACTCCCTTGTAGACTCTCATAATGGACAGATTGATGAAGTCAACTGGCTTAAGGCAAAAACTGATGATTTAGAGGATCGCTCGCATAGAATCAATCTTAAATTGTGGGGTGTCCCTTAAACCGTTGGGCCTGACCAACTCCGCCAATACGCCTTTGACCTCATGACAGAATTGAGATGATTACAGCCACACACACCTACACAGGTTGAACTGGATGGACTATTGTCTTTCTTCAACCTCACCTACTATGTAACTATGTAACTATGTAACTATGTAACTATATATAAACCGCACACTCCACTAACTCTACACTACTCTGCCTAATCTCCACTCCTAACACACTACACACGGCTGCCATTTAAGCAGCCTTTATATAGTGTGGGGTGTGGACTTAGCCCCTGAGCCATGATTGGCTAAAGACAGCCTGCCTTTGGCCCATCACTGACATTGTGCTGTGAGTGGCCAAAGCATACAGGTCAAGGTGCATGCTTTGGCCAATCACAAGCTTTGCATTATGGCAGGTGAATTTCCGACCCCGTTTGTTCGTTGTTCTACGAACAAATGAACACCCAATGTTTGAGTCAAACTTCCGTTCGACTCGAACTCGAAGCTCATCCCTACTATTAATACTCCCTGCTGACACTACCGATTGTGGAAGAGAGTTCCATATCCTTACGGCCCTGACAGTGAAAAACCCCCTACGCAGCTAAGGTTAAATTGCTTCTCCTCCAACCCAAATGTGGCCTTGTGTCCTCTTACTCTCCCTTGGACTGAAAAGCCTCCTACTTACGCTGGGATCACCATTGAGGTATTTGTATATTGATAGTGTTGGGCGAACGGTTAGGCCCGAGCATTGGCTGTTGACCCATTCGACAAACACCTAAATCATCAAGACGTTTGACTGTTTCTTCGGCCAGCCAAATGAGCACAATACACTGCACAATGCATCGGAAGCCCTGATTGGTTGAAGTAATGAAAGCTTTGCCCAATCAGGGCACATAGCACTGCCATGAATAAACACTGATGATGACTCAAGCTGTCAGTTTAGTGGGAATCTAGTGATAGTACAGTGTGAGTGTAGTGCAGCCATTCATTTTTACTTTAGTGTAATTTCATTTTGTCAGGACAGGTTTCCTGCAGTATATTGCAGTGTGTTAGGGCACATTTACTACAGTATACTGCAGTGCGTTATTGCACGCTTACCGCATTACATTGCAGTGCGTTATTGCACATTTACCGCAGTATATTTCAGTGCGTTATTGCACATTTAACACAGTATAGTGCAGTGTGTTATTGCAGGTGTACCACAGTATATTGCAGTATCTTAGTGCACATTGAACGCAGTATTTCATTGCGTTATTGAAGGTGTACCGCAGTATATTGCAGTGTCTTAGTGCACATTTTCCGCAGTATATTGCAGTGCATTATTGCAGGTTTACCGCAGTATATTGCCGTGTGTTACTGAACGTTTAACACAGTATATTGCAGTGTGTTATTGCAGATGTACCACAGTATATTGCAGTATCTTAGTGCATATTTAACGCAGTATATTGCAGTGTGTTTTTGCAGGTTTAACACAGTATATTGCAGCACATTATTGCAGGTTTAATGCAGTATATTGCAGCGCATTATTGCACATTTAACGCAATATATTTAAGTGCGTTATTGCAGGTTTACCGCAGTATATTGCAGTGCATTATTGCAGGTTTAACGCAGTATATTGCAGTGTGTTAACGCACTTTTAACACAGTATATTTCAGTGCATTGATGCAAGTTTACTGCAGTATATTGCAATGTGTTAGTGCACATGTAACGCAGTATATTTCAGTGAATTATTGCAGGCTTACCGAGATTGAGTTTGGGCCGAACGTTGGCTGTTTGCCCGTTCGATGAACACCTGAATTACCTGGATCCTGTAGGAGCTACAGAATTGGAAGTTGCTGTACTTCTATTTATAAAAGTGGTTTAACCCTTCCTTTTCCACACCTTGAATGGCTTCTTATTGAACCCTGTACCCTTTGTGGTCCTATTTATGTATCCACCATACATCTTCACTTTTATGCCTGGTTGGTAAGTGCACCTTGTGTATAAACTATCTTCAGCTTACTAGCCTTGACCTCTAAAGGATAGTTACTTAGTAAGTTTAGGGATACTTACTGGTGAGAGTATGTAAAAAAAAAAAAATATTTTTTTTATTCACATTTTTTTATTACATCCTGCCATCAGAGCAGTTCATGGTCACCACATTGACACTGTACTATTCTAGGGGGAGGGGTGATCAGGGATTTTTCTTTTTTTTTATGTTGTTATTGCTTATAACAGTGATTGTCACTGTTATAAGCAATAGTTAATTGTCATGACTGGCTTTACATTCATAACAGCTTACTTACTGTTGACGTGATTGGCCCAGGTACCATGTGATAGCTGTGGACCAATCACAGCCCCGCAATAGTAAGCTTACCAGCATGAATGGAAGTCAGTCATGGCTGTTTTGTTTCATTGTAATCATGTGATCACTACGAGCAATCATTGTGATCACATGATATTCCGGCCAATCACAGTGGCCTGGTACTGAGCACTATGACTTGCTGGGTCTGCCAGTCATGGGATTGCACCGCTGTGCACCCCAGGGTGCATGCTAGTGGAAGTACCGGTATATCGCCTAACCTGGCTATGCCGCCCGTCCGCAGTGAATGTACTGTATGGGCGGGTGGAGAGCTGTTAAGCTGTATACAGTATTAGGCTCATGAAATAAATACAGCCAATGGGGGTTTTTATGAAGAAGTCCCAAAAAGATCCATTCCAGGTGGCCAAAACTCCATTTGGCCAGTTATAAGGTTTTAGGTGCTGTTGCAAAACACTTTTGCTTTAACCAAACAGAACACACTCTGAATATAAATTTCTATGCAATGAACAAAAATAAGACACACAGAATCTAATCAAGGAGACAATTTTATTATCAGATACAATGCGTGACTTTGTGATATTACAAAAGTTTTAGATAAACATTGGAACCCCCTTATCAAAGAGGCCTTAGAAGAGTTTGCAGTAAATAGGAAAGCAGGTAGATATGGATGATAACCCCCAACCCCAGGTGGCAGAACCCAAGATGTCCATTTCTTAGTATATCTAGAGGTGGTCACTAGACTGACGGGACTGGACATTGAAGGCGTTTTGTAGCTTCTCCAAGACACTTCTTAAGTTCTAAAGAGCGTCAGGAAATCATCCCAACATTTATAATCACAGCTAAGGATACATTAATACATTGTTTTCCAATCATTATTATATTTTTCGTAGACAAAAAAGTGTAAAAAAGGGAATTTTTTAAATCTTTTTTGACCTGTAATAGATTTTTTTTTTTTAAAAAGGACTTTTACTGTAACTAAAAAGTTTAATTTTTTTCTATAATTACTGTATTTAAAATTACACAAACATTATTTTTCTCACAAATAATTTCAGTTATTTGAAAATTTATATGAAGCAATTTTTAAAATGTTTTGGGCATCTTCTTTTTGCGTGACAATAAAAACAATAAACAAATAAAATCAAATGTATATATAAAAAAAAAAAAAGAAATAAAAAATTTGCAGAAAAGCTAAAGGGAGAAGGGGGGGGGAGGAGTTGATTAGGAATAACTAAGGGTCAAGGGCTTATAAAGGATTATATTTTATGTAAAAAAAAAAATTGTATAAGGTTTCTTTAACCAGTTTTACAGAAGGATTTACCCCCTTAATGACCGGGCCATTTTTTTGCGATTCGGCACTGCGTTATTTTAACAATTGCGCGGTCGTGCAACGCTGTACCCAAATAAAACCGATGCCCTTTTTTCTCACAAATAGAGATTTCTTTTGGTGGTATTTGATCGCCTCTGCAATTTAAATTTTTTGTGCTATAAACAAAAAAAGAGCGACAATTCTGAAAAATATATATATTTTTCACATTCTGCTATATAACATCCCCAAAAAAAAAAGAATTTAAAAATCAAAAATTTTTCATCTTTAGGCCAATTTGTATTCGGCTATATAATTTAGGTAAAATTGCAAAAAGCGTATTTTGATTGGTTTACGCAAAAGTTATCACGTCTACAAACTAGGGGAAAGATTTATGTCATTTTTATTTTTTTACTAGTAATGGCGGTGATCTGCGATTTTTTTTGCGGGACTGCGACATTGCGGCGGACTGATCGAACCCTTGACTGACATTTTTGACACTTTTGGGTGGACCGGTGACATTACTACAGTAACCAGTGCTTAAAATAGGCACTGTCACTGTAATAATGACACTGGCAGGGAAGGGGTTAACACAGTGATGATCAAAGGGTTAAAGAGGTTGTAAACCGAAAAAAAAATGTTTTTTTTTTCCTTTCCATCCTGAAAGAGAAAGACATAATGAGCTAGTATGCATCGCATACTAGCTCATTATCAAATACTTACCTTAGAACGAGCCCCCGCCGTGCCGCCCGCTTACCTCTATGACGGGCGACATGTCCAGTCGCCCATCTTCCGGGATCGCGGCATCCGGCCATCTGATTGGCCGGAGCCGCGGTGACGTCACTCCCGCGCACGCGCGCGGGAGCCGACGGTCATGGCACGGGACTCTGAAGGAACGGCACGAGCGGACGTTTCTTCAGAGCGCATGCGCCAGTGATGTCACTGGCTGCATGTAAGGTAAATATCTCCTAAACGGTGCATGTTTAGGAGATATTTACAGTACCTATAGGTAAGCCTTATCATAGGCCTTATCATAGGCTTACCTATAGGTAGAAGTGTCAGAGGAGGGTTTACTTCCTCTTTAAGTGTGAGCCTAGGGGAGTGTTTACTAACTGTGGGGGAAGGGGCTTGTGAAATGACCATAGAGACCTGTGTTCCTATATAGAAGGATCACAGGCGCTCTGTGATCATTCCAGAGAGAACAAGGGTGTGCTGTGTCTTTTCTCTCTCTCAGTGGGGAGCGATTGCGGGTGCCTTGTGACAATCGTGGCCACCAGCCTTGTGGATTGTCATCGCGCTGCCTAGTGGGGGCGTTCAGTTTACATTTACTGCGTCAGGCTAGCTCTCCTGTGTGAGCTGATGTAGCCCCATGTTGGTTGCACTCGCCCCCCGCCCCCAGCACCACACGTGCAACTGACATAGGGCTACATCGGCTCACGCAGGAGAGCCAGCCTGACGCAGTAAATGTGCGGCGGGCGGTCGGGAAGCTGTTAAAGTTGTTGTAAACCTCTGAAATGAAAAACATCTGGGGTGATTTCTGCCTGCCTTCTCCTCTCTCTGTTATCTGCAGGAGTCCCTTCTGATAAGTTATGCCGACACCACTGAAGCCCAGGGGATTTCCCCCCCCCCCCTCCAGCACACAGAAGACGATTGACAGCTGTAGATGTGCATATTTCCCTATCAGACTCTATAGAGGGGCGTGTTCCCAGTCTCTCCCCTTAGGTTTCAAATTACACTAAGCTCCCTGCTTCATGCTGTGCAGTGTGTGACATTAGATTGCCACCTCTTATCTGCTGGAGCTGAGAAATAGCCTTTAATCTGAGTGTTTTAGAAGTCTGTGGAGGAGACAGTGCTGCAAATAAACAGGTACAACTTATGTAGGAGAATTTGTTTCACCTCTGTGTATCACCTGAGGCCGGTCACCTCACTGGGCATATGGAAAGGTTTACAACCACTTTAAAGCAGTTGTATACTCATATATCATTGTTACATTGTATTTATACTCAATGGCACAGACTATCTGCAAGGGTCACTTTACACGGGGAAAATGCAGCCGCTCCTGCTGTGTAATACAAAGCAATTGCAGTGGGGGAGGGGAAGCCACAGCACAGGGAGAGGAGCCGGGTGTAAGAGGTTCACCCTGAAAACTTTGTTGATTTTTTTAGGACGTATCTCTTATGTTCATTACCCTCAAATGGTCATAAGAGAACAATGGGGGGGGGGGGGGGGATGAGAGGTGCCATTGGTGACCTCTTTTGAGAATGATTCGTGTTAGTTTATCCTAATTGTCTTTTATAAAACATTTCAGCCCTCGTCGCATTTTATCCAAGTTGACGTTGTTTTCATTCCTCCTCGCCCGTTATTTCTGTGACGCCCCCTTTTGGTTACACCTCTGAACACATTCTTTTATTTGGTCTAGGATCTGCTCCTTGCTGCTCTTCACATTTTCCTTAGCGATGTCCAGCAGTTTTTTCATCGCATCGTCATCATAGGATAAAATGGATGTTTTATACTTAATACTCAACTCATCTATTGTTTTAGCATCTGAAAGAAACGTGTATCAGATTGTATCATTAAATAATAATAATAATGACAAATTATCAAAGAGATTATTTTTTTAACCAGTTCTGAAATGGAAGGATTTCCCCCCTTAATGACCAGGCCATTTTTTGCGTTTCGGCACTGCGTTACTTTAACGGAAAATTAGTGCGACGCTGTACCCAAATACAATTATTTTGGTGGTATTTGATCACCTGTGCGATTTTTATTTTTACGCTATGAACAAAAAAAAAGTGACAATTCTGAAAACAAAAACAATATTTTTCACATTCTGCTATATAAAACATCCCCCCCCCCCCCCAAAAAAAAAAAATAATAAAAATTGTCATCCTTTTAGGCCAATTTGTATTCTGCTGCATATTTTTGGTAAAAAAAAAAAAAAAAATTGCAAAAAGCGTCTTTTGATTGGTTTTGCAAAAGTTATCACGTCTACAAACTAGGGGAAAGATTTATGTCATTTTTATATATTTACTAGTAATGGCGGCGATCTGCGATTTTTAGTGCGACTACGACATTGCGGCGGACAGATCGGACCCCTGACTGACATTACAGTAATCAGTGCTAAAAAAATGCACTGTTACTGTGCTAATGACACTGGCAGGGAAGGGATTAACTTAGGCGTGATCAAAGGGTTAAATGTGTCAATAGGGGAGTGTTTTCTAACTGTATGGGGGATGGACTTGTGAAATGAACATAGGGGCCTGTGATCCTATATAGAAGGATCACAGGCAATCTGTGATCATTTCAGAGAAAAGAGCGGTCTGCTGTGTTTACAGCAGCAGACCATCCTTGTCTCTCAGCGGGGGGAAATCGTGGATCGACATCCCCCCCCCAGCACCACTCCCGCGAACTGACGTACCCCTACGTTGATTTGCGTAGCCAAGCCAGCCTGCGAGCCGAGTCACAACTGCGACAGGCGGTTGGCAAGTGTTTAAGATCCTTCTTGGAGAGCTGAGTAAGCTCTTCACTTCTCACTTGAGTCAAGTCACAGTAACACTTGGCATTCTGGAGGGGGTGGCTCCTATAGATTTGGCTCTAACAGAACCTTTGATTCTCTGGGCAATGCCTTGTCACAGAGCTTGCACTCCTTCCGAGGTCACATAGGTCCAGTCCTCAGACTCTCTGAGTGATCTGTGAGGCCACAGCATCAGCGCACTTTTCCTAACCCGGGCCGATACTTCAGGCTGAACTGAAATCCAGACAGGGTTGCTAACCATCAGTGCCCAATTGTGTGCAACTTGGGCTAAGGATAACAAATATATGTTAAAGGATTTTTTTCTGTCTTGACCACGAAAGAGGCTTTGTACAAATAATCTCTCAATTCGTCCACTACAGCCCACTTGAGAGCCAGAAACCCCAGCTTGTGTACAGGATAGTTCCTTTTGGACTGGGTCAAGCTTTTACTCACATACTGTATGCTATGGTCATGAGCCCACCTTTCTGCTCTTGGTGGAGTTATGTACCAAGAGCAGAACGGCCCTCCCAGTTAGCATCTACATGAAGTAGAGTAGAGTAGGTCAATGGACTTGGCCGGGTCTGCATGGGCCAGTACTGGTGCTTCTGGGAGGCTTCACCTGAGATGTTGAAAAGCTTTTTCTCATTGAGGGGTCTGTTGCTTCTGTAAACGCTCCCTCAGATTCAGAGTCCCTTGCCTTACCTGACTCAACTTTCAACCTTCATCCTCCACCTCAGTCTGAAGCAACTCGTTAAGTGGCTGGGCAATCCTAGCTTTTTCAGGACAGTGGTGATGCCTTTCGCAGAAACAACATGTCTCAACTAGGGGGCACTTTTCTAATGACAGCTTCAGCCCCTCTTCATTAAGCCTCTCAAAGACTTTCTCAAGCCTTGCCTCATGCTCTTCTAGGGTCCTTTCGAAGACAATAATGTTATCCAAGTACACCAGGACCTTAATCAAGTTCATATCACAGACAGTACGCTTCATCAGCCGCTGGAACGTGGCCGGGGCTCCTGACAATCCCCAGTGGGCAAATAATGTCATCTTCTCCCTATCATTAGGGTGCATAGGGATTTGGTAATATCTGCTCTTCAGGTCCCGCACACTAAACCACCCCGCCCCGGACAGACAATGAAGGTCATTTAAGTAAGCATCTCCTTGCAAAGGCACGTTTGCAAGTGGCACGTTTGCTTTTGGGGCTCTCTTCTCAAAGTGGGGTGATTTCTATAAGAGGGAGCACTTCTGATTCTGCACTCTTCATCTGAAAACTTCTTCTGGTCCTTCACAGGTACGTTACCACTGATGCAACTCCACTCAAACCTGCGATTCTGAAACTGCTCCTCTTCAATGCTCTTGTCTTTTAACTATGGTATGTTTATTTTGCCCAACCATGTGTAGACTGTTCTCATTGCAATGTCTTTTCTTCTCTGTCTCTAGTTGTAACTTATAGTTTTTTTGCCCCTTATCTTTATGGCTCTCAACTTATAAATCTGTTCAGAAGAGAAAATGTTGCTCTGTTTAGCCAGCCTTACCTTATTACCTCTTGATTAGTTAGTGATGGGGGTGGGTGCTTATCAATTAACAGTATTTGAGTAAACATCTCCTTGCAAAGGCACGTTTGCAAGTGGCACGTTTGCTTTTGGGGCTCTATTCCTTAAAGTGGGGTGATTTCTATAAGAGGGAGCACTTCATTCACTTTGTGCATTCGCTGAAGTGCAGAATCTGAACACAGGAAAGGCTGAGATATACACCACATAGACTGCAGGTGAGCTTATTTACCCCTTCAGCTCTCTCCTTGAAAAATGTACTGTCTACCACTCCTTCTGACAGCAGTGTCCTCTATCCTTAAACTCTCTCTGCTTCACCCCTCTTCTCCACCCCACAGCTTATATATATCATGCTCACTTCTGTCCTCACCTTATTACTGCACTCACCATCTCCTGCTACTTCTAAATCCACACGCAGACAAATCCTCCAGGATACTAGGGCATGTCCCTTCATATAAATCACACTCTCATATTACCACCCTCAGCTTTCTGCTCCTCCTAACCTCTGGAGACATATCCCCAAACCCTGGGCCTCCATCATTTACCTGTGCTCAACACACCACTTACCCTGCACCCTCTGGCTGCAGCCGCAGTCAGCACAATCTAGTTCCCATCTCTCTTCTTCCCAAGACCGGACTCCCTTTCTCTTGCGCCCTTTGGAATGCCCGCTCTGTCTGTAATAAACTCACCTCTCTCCATGACCTTTTCATCGCTAACTCATTTAATCTGCTCGCTATCACCGAAACCTGGCTTCACGAATCCGACACTGCGTCTTCTGCTGCCCTATCCCAAGGCGGTCTTCTATAGACTCACTCCCCTAGACCCAACGGACGCAAGGGAGGGGGTGTCGGGATCCTTCTAGCCCCACATAGCACCTTTCAGGTACTTCACCCTCCTCCCTCTCTGTCACTCTCCTCATTTGAGGTATACTGCATTTGTCTTTTCTCCCCTGTTTCTCTAAGGATAGCTGTGATCTACCGCCCCCCTGGACCAGTATCAACCTTTCTTGACGACTTCTCTGCCTGGCTACCATACTTTCTCTTTTCCGAAATCCCCACAATCATTCTCGGCGACTTCAACATTCCTACTAATACTAACACTCCTACCACTTCCAAACTTCTCAGTCTAACCTCCTCCTTTGACCTGAAGCAATGGATACATGCTTCTACTCAAAACCTCCTGCTCTCTAGCTCCCTCGTCACCTCCTCCCATGCTCGCCTCCAGGACTTTTCCAGAGCCTCTCTAATCCTATGGAACTCCTTACCCTTATCTGTGCGATTATCTCCTACTCTGTTAGCTTTTAGGCGATCTCTGAAAACCCTCCTTTTCAGAGAAGCCTATCCTACCCACACCTAACAAATATACCTCCATTTTCTCCTTTAGCCCATCCCCCATGGTTATTGCCTTTTGTTTCACTTGACCCTTCCTTCTAGATTGTAAGCTCTAACGAGCAGGGCCATCTAGTTCCTCCTGTTTAGAATTGTATTGTAACTGTATTGTCTTCCTTCATATTGTAAAGCGCTGCGCAAACTGTTGCCGCTATATAAATCCTGTATCATAATAATAATAATAATAATCTTCAATATGAGGGGTAGTGTATTGATCAGGAATGGTCCTTCTGGACTCAACTCCTGGATGACTCCTGACTTCTTCAGCTCAGCCAGCTGCATCTTGAGGTCTTCCAGATCATTGAGTGGCACCCACTTGGCTTTTTCCCTGAATGGTTTATCCTCCTGTAACTGAATCTGGTGCTTAGCACTCTTAGCACAACCCACATCAAAGTCGTTCCTGGAGAACATCTCACATCTAGACAGCTGATCTTGGATTCTTCCCTGCCACTCAGGAGGTAACATTTCGAAGGAAGAAAAGAACTCTTCTCTCTCTCTCAGTTTTCCATTATCTCACCCGGGGTCACCTGGGTAGCTGAACTCACCTGTCCAATCAGCATACGGGCCCCTAGTGTAACTGGGTTATCTGTGACATTTCGGAGACTGACTGGCACCTTCCCTCTATTCCAGGACAAGGCTTTGGTGGGTACTACCTCTGGAACCAATTTTACCCCTGCTTTGTTCGGTTGTGTGTCTGTCTCTAGAACAATAAATCTTGGCTGATCTCAAGTCAACTTGATGGTAGCCTTCACACAAACTATCCTAGCTGCAACACCTTCTCCTTGGCTCCCAGCCTCCATAGTCTTCTACACCTTCCACTGGGGCTCTCTGTTCTTGAACCACTCCCTTAATGGCTTGATGTAGTTGGGGGTGTATTCTTCTAAGCCCAGAATCGTCTTCCCCTGACAATGGGATCAGTAGCTTCCTCACCAAGTCAGTGTTGGTCCCAATGAGCATAGAATTTCATTCAGTCCCCGGGGGTCGAGGACCCACAACAGCCAATGTGTTGAATTTCTGTCTTCCAGACCACAGATGGCCCAAAGGTGATATTAATCAGGATGTAGCCAGCATAGGGGAATTTCTCAGACCCAATTTCCCAGATTTACAGCTTCCAACTTGTCGAGGGAGGGATATGCTTCAAGTATTTGTCATAGAAGTCCCTGCATAGCAACATCACTTGGGCTCTGGTGTCCAGTAATTCTGTGGTATAGACACCTTCCACTTGCACTGACACAATGGGTGAAGGACCTATCAGTCTTTCTGGTGAGTCAACTTGTTTTTTTAGAGCGGGTTAAATTCCACCCTTCCCTCACTAACCGCTGTGAAGACCTAACAGTAGCCTTGGGAGGGGGGGAAACATTAACTCTCTGTGCCCAAATTCCCAGTTTAGATGGCTTGCTGTCTAGCTCGGGTGGAAGTGCAGCTTCACACCTCAAGGCCCTTTCCCTGCGCCTTGATCTGGTCTTTCCATCCTTTTGACTTTTGGAGCTTTGTTGGAGTTTTTGGTTGGCTCCTTCTCTGAGACCACTTGAAGCTTCCTGCCTTGTTGTAAAACGCAAGTGCAGTGGCAAAAGCAAAAAGCAGTGTCTCCTTGTTGGAACTTTAAAGCAAAAAAAATTGGATAAAGGTGTCTACATGCAATGTATTTTAGGGTGTAAAGAGGGTGGGTTTCCTCCTGCTCCCCAATCCAGATGGCACCAGGTTTAAGGAAATAGGAGACGGTGGATCGCAGAGAAGGCTGCTGAAGAATCTGCTTAGATGGAGACTCCCGACCGCACGCCTTGCGGCATTGGGATTCAGTGGGATCTGTGTTGAAGGTGATGAAAGTGACCCTCAGCTGTCACCAAACCAACAGGAAACTAGCAAGGATCCGTGTGTCCACACACACCCACCGAATACTCTCCCCTCTGCCTAGGCCGCAGTGCCGGCTTGTACTCCTCTGACTGTCCAGGGCTCTGCTTGCAACTGAAGGTTGTGGTCCTAAGAGAGCAACCCCCTCCCCAGACTAGGGCATATATATTCTCTCCCAGCATTCTGTTCTTCCCCCCCAGCCGGTTGGAACTTGTAGTCCGCAATGGTCCAGCTCCAGTGAAAATCCTGGCTCCTCGGACTACATGTCCCAAAATCACCTACTCTTATGTAGGGCCCCTACTTGCTCTGCCTTCAGGAAATGATGACACAGTATACTGGTTGAGTGCTAGAGGAAAGCAGGCTCATTGCAACTTATGTTATAAACTGTCCCACGATGACACAGGCAATTTAGCCAGCACATGGCTACACCTCCATTGCTGAATTGGGGAAATGCTACAGACAGTCCACCAAAAGATAAAA
The DNA here is from genome assembly GCF_965119305.1 of Pelophylax lessonae. Classification (NCBI taxonomy): domain Eukaryota; kingdom Metazoa; phylum Chordata; class Amphibia; order Anura; family Ranidae; genus Pelophylax; species Pelophylax lessonae. Next base: position 884,479,151 of record NC_138768.1, read on the forward strand.
AGAAAGCCATTGGTGGAACTGGATTGTTGCATCATATTAAAGATAGGGATTGGGGACAACGTAGGATTAGCTAGACGACTGTGCCCTAATTGATTGCTGTAATTAAAGAAAATAAAAGTGCATTGTGGAAGGGATGCTTGTCACGCTTACCTCCAAATGCAGGTTGTCAGATACTATAGCTGGCTAATGTGTTCTTCACCTATAGAAGCCCCCTTTCCCATATGGAAAGCAGGCCTACCAGTACTCGGTTTCCCTCAGGTTTTATACACAATAATGTAGGGCCTGGCCATAATGCCGGGGCAGACACGAACTGAGCAAAGCAAACAGGTACTCGTGGCTGGCAGACAAGCAGAATGGTTTAATGATAGTCATGGTAAAAGGCAGGCAGAGTTCAGAGAATAGTCGTCATCCAATCCAAGGTCATACACAGTAAAATCCAATCTAGCCCAGCAGGGCAGACAAACAAGCAGCTTGATCGGGAATTACACATGTTATCACACTCTATCACAAGCATGAGACTGCAGGCTTTGCTGGCTTAAATCAAGTATGGTCTCCACCCAGAGACTGACCACATTAATCACCTTGCAGGTGGACAGACAGACAAGTCCACAGCCAAAACTAGGAAGCTGTAATGAGAAGCAGGAGTGGTAGACGCTCCTGACAATGCCAAAGCGGTGTCGTAGCTGTTTAAAGGACAGCAAAGTACCATTTTGGGTGCCTTATACCCAATACATACCCAATACATGCCATTTACTAGCAGGTTGCAACCCAGTTCGGGGTATGCATGATTATTCCATATGGGGGTACATTTCATATATCTAGAGACTTGTTGTATTTGTTTTGCCTTGACCCATATTAATTGCATTAGCCAGTAAATTGGATATAATCTATTTGGTTTCAATAAAAGGTGTGCCTCCAAACCTTCCAAGAGAGATTGTGCTCCCCTAAAGTGTAGTAGTATCACTGCCAATGCAGAATCCCCAACCCCCATGTCCCCTACGGACTCCAAGTGAAGACCACCCACTAGGTGCTGAAGCTGAGCCACCAAATAATACACCTATAGCAGCTCATTTTCCCATAGGGCAAGTAGGGCTTTTGGTATTCTGTTGCACCCAGGTCTTATACACAATGCTAAAGTGCCTGGCTAGCACTACAGGGCAGGTACAAACTAAGCATATAAAACAGGTACCTGCGGTTGGCAGAAAGGCAGAGTGGTTCAATGACAGCCAGGTAAAAGGCAGGCAGAGAACAGAGAATAGTTTGTTACCTGATTAGAGGTCATACACAGGGAAATTCCAACAAGCAGAGCGCAGAGCGGGGAAGACAGACCGGGAGCTTGATCAGGAATTGATCAGGAATTAAACACATTATCACTCTCTATCACAAGCATGGGACTGAAGGTTTGGCTAGCTTAAATCAGGTTTGGACTCCATCCAGAGACTAGCCACATTAATCACCTTGCAGGTGGACAGACAAGGAGAAAGCCATAGCCAAAATGAGGATGCTGGAATGAGGAGCATTAGCGCTACACACTCCTGACATTACCCCCTGAGGAGGGGCCCCAGGACACTTTACAGACAAGCTGGAAAGCTGGAACACAAGCAGGATGCAGATAGGCCTGAAGAAAAGGCCCCACCTGACCAAATGAGGTACTCTATCCAAAGGATGGATTGAACTTCTTAGACAGGTTTAAGCAGATATAGTAGCAGTAGGATGAGGCCAAGTTACTGAAAGTCCCAAATAAGAAAAAACAGGAGGCTCAATTGGCATGAGATGGACTTGAATAACTGGCTCAGAGGCAGAATGGACCGCATCGGCAGGTGTAGAGACAGACTGAACCGTATTGGTAGTTGTAGAGACAGACTGGGCCATATTGACAGGTGTAGAGACAGACTGGGCCATATCAACAGGTGTAGAGACAGACTGGGCCACATTGGCAGGTGTAGAGACTGATTGGACCACACTGGTAGTTGGGGAAGCAGTGGAACTGGAGGACTAGATAGCCAGGATTGCCATCCAAGAGCATTTAAGGACGGGAAAGGTAGGGGTAATCCAGAAGGCTTGATTTCTGAGGACAGGTTTTGCAAGCTTTTACATAGAAACAGGAGTCCTTATGGAGAGAAGGCCATCAAAGCCCACGATAAACCAAAGAAAAGGTTTTAGTAAAACCTGGGTGCCCGGCCGTCTTAGCGTCATGTGCTTCTGAAAGCACTTTATGCCTAAGGTGGAGGGGAACAAACAGCTTTCCAGGGGGTAGATTAGGTGGAACAAAAGGTCAGGGGAAAGGACCCCCATTACTTGTGCTGGATATAAGATATTGTAAAACTTTATATCTTCTATAAAAAAAACTTTATAACTAAATTTCCAAACAAGGCTCAAGGCTGCGAGACATCGGGTAAGTTCAGCATCTGGGGGGGGGGGGGGGGAATTCAGACTGTGGCAATTGGCTGGAGAGGTGGCCTGTATGGGATTCAATTTGAATTTTACACTTGTCAGTGTCTCCTGCTACAACAGTCATATAAAAGCAAACAGTTATGCAACCTTGAGTCCCACTTGGAAAAATTATTATGATCAGGATTTGAATAGGACTGTAATAAAGGCAAATGACTGGTACTGGCCAGAAAAGAGTTACAAATGGGCAACTGGTCAGCAGTTGTAATGCAGGTCTAAATGCAGTTATGGGATGAGGACATAATCTCTCCTGTAGCCCAATCTATGAATGGGTTATGAAGTTTAAGCCAAGGATAACCTAAGATAAGGGTATAGGCCGGGAAAGTCATCAAGTAGAAACTGAGTATCTTCCTTTGAAATGCCTCAATGGTCAGAGTAATAGGTACAGTGCATAAGGTAACCAGGCTCATGGACAAGGTTGAGTTATCAACAGCTAAGACTAAAAAGGGTTTGTGCAAATTTGTCAAGGGAATCTGCAGACAGAGTGCTAGGTCCCTATCATTGAAATTGCTAGTGGGACCAGAATCAATGAAAGCTGAGAGATGGTGGGAAAATTTGGCAGAACTAAGTTGTACAGGAACAAATAGTTTATCTTGAGCGTACCTGACAGTGTATAGTCTAAAGAAGCAGACCCCCATCCACACTAGACTCTCGGCATTTACTGGCTTATTAGGGCAGCTGGCGACAAAGTGGCTGTGGTTGCAACAATACAGGCAGAGACCCTGGGATCTTCTTCTAGCTTTTTCCCAGAGGATAACTGTGTAGTGCCAGTTTGCATGGGCTCATCCTCCTGGAAAGGTTGAGAGGGCTCAGGAAGGTCTAATGAAGAAGAAGTGGTCAGAATCCTAGGGGGCAAACAAACCTCTCCGTACACCTTTCCCATAAATGCCTGTCTATACGGATGGCTACTTGCATGGCTTCATTAAATGACTTTGGTTCAGGGTAGTGTAGTAAGAAGTCTATGATGGAGTCTGATAAGCCTAACCTGAACTGGCTTCTTAAAGCTGGGTCATTCCACCATGAGTCAGGTGCCCAGCAGCGGAAATCAGAACAGTATTGTTTAGTGGTGCATTAATTCTGACTTAATGACCTAAGGCTAGTTTTAGCTGAGTGGGCAGGTTCAGGATCACCATAGAGTAAATGTAGGGCCTTGAAAAAAGCTTCAACTGACCCTCTGGCTGGGTCATCTGTGGGGAGACTGAAAGCCCAAGACTGAGGGTCCTCCGGCAACCATGCAATAATCAGGTGAACCCACTGTTTCAGAACCAGAAGAGCGTGGTTTAGGTTTAAAGTATAGCAAACAACTATTTTTTAAAGTTGAAAAACATTGGGGGTCACTTTAAAAACAATCAGGTGTGTTAACCTTGGGCTTCCTGCATTACTGCTGGAGGTGTGTTCACATGTAAAGACAGTTCCTGGACTTGGCGTGTCAGCTTGCAAAGTTCCTCAGCCAATAAAGGAGCCTGTTTAGAGTCCATCTTCACAGAAACATTTTTGTTAAAGGCTTGTGATAATGTCACGCTTACCCCAAATGCAGGTGGTCAGACACTAAAGCTGGCTACTGTGTTCTTTACCTATAGCAGCCCCCTTTCCCATAAGGCAACCAGGCCTACCAGTACTCGGTTTCCCCCAGGTTTTATACACAATAATATAGTGCCTGGCCATAATGCTGGGGCAGACACGAACTGAGCAAAGCAAACAGGTACTTGTGGCTGGCAGACAAGCAGAATGGTTCAATGATAGTCAAGGTAAAAGGCAGGCAGAGTTCAGAGAATAGTCGTCATCCAATCCAAGGTCATACACAGTCTAGCCCAGCAGGACAGACAAACAGGGAGCTTGATTGGGAATTACACACGTTATCACACTCTATCGCAAGCATGTAACTGCAGGCTTTGCTGGCCTAAATCAAGTATGGTTTCCACCCAGAGACTGACCACATTAATCACCATGCAGGTGGACAGGCAGACAAGGAGAAGTCCACAGCCAAAACGAGGAAGCTGTAATGAGAAGCAGGAGTGGTAGATGCTCCTGACAATGCCAAAGAGGGATTGTAGCTGTTTAAAGGAGAGCAAAGTACCATTTTCAAAAATATGTCTGATGTGCGTTATGCCCAATACATGCCATTTACTAGCAGGTTGCAACTTAGCCAGTTTGGGGTATGCTTGATTATTCCATATGGGGGTACGTTTCATATACTGTATCTAGAGACTTGTTGTATTTGTTTTGTCTTGACCCATATTAACTGCATTAGCCAGTAAATTGGATATAATCTATTTGGTTTCAATAAAAGGTGTGCCTCCAAACCTTCAGAGAGAGATTGTGCTCCCCTAAAGTGTAGTAGTATCACTGCCAATGTGGAATCCCCAACCCCTATGTCCCCTACGGATTCCAAGTGAAGACCACCCACCAGGTGCTGCAGCTGAGCCACCAAATAATACAGCCAAGGGTTTGGAAAGGCCACCTCCATCCTTAGCCCTTTTAACGGTTAAAGTCTAATCCTTTATGGGTCCATTCTTCCAGTAAAGTGCGGAAAATGGAATTAACCATTCAAACGATTTTTCATGAGATAACTACAGGAGTGATGGGAAGAAATGAAAGTAGTTGGGACATTATTATCATCTTGATCAAGTTTGCCTACCTGCTACCGAAAGCCATAACCTGGACAACAGTTTTACCTTATTCCAGAACCTTTAGAGCAGCAGTAGAACATGGAGTCATTTTTACATCTGTTGATTGGCTGTTCAGTAAAAGTGATCTGGGTGGCACTGCACCGATCTGATCACTTTTACTGAAGCGAGAAGTGACACATCCAAACCTCCCTTCCACCTCTAACTGCAATGGTTCCCAGGCTCTCCCATTCATCTGGGGAGTCCAGGACTGTGGTAAAAGACCAGGATAGCTAAACACAGAGGAGATGAATGAACATCCATTCTTCCCACTCCTCTGTAACTATTGAAACCAAAAGTGACAATCATTTTATCACTTCTGGTTTCAAAGCCATCAATCAGGTAGGGAAGCAGCTATTCCAGCACAATCTCTGCTTGATTAGCTGTTTTTTAGGACAGGAGAGACATTGGGGGTCTAATATTAGCTGTCACCTGACCAAGGCTATCACATAAGAGGCTAGATAGCCCCTTTGTGTTAGCAATAAAGTTAAATGAAAAAAAAATTAGAAGAGATGTAAAAAGTTAATTTTAATAAAATAAAAACAATATTAAAGAATATATAATATAAATAAAAAATGAAAAGCACTCCCTTACCACCTGTGCATATGCAAATGCACATGTGCGTAGGTTCTGCATGTGTATGTAAGCAACGACTGTACCACATATGTGAGGTATCATCGTGAACGTTGGTGGAGTGAGGGCAATAATTCTAAGGCCATAGTTCATGATTAACTCTAAATTGGTATCTTGTAAAGACTTTAAATGGTCACCTATGAAAAACTTTAGGTACAGTAGTTTGCCACCATTTCACGGGTGCATTGACTTAGGAGTGTTGACTTGTTTGGTGTCTATTTACTTCATGCAACATCATATTTTATAGTATAGCAAAATATTTGGCATTATATTGTTTTTGTGTTCACAAAACTTCATTTGAGTGCCGGTTCACACTAGGGCAACCTGTGAGGCGACCTGGTCGCCTCACAGGTCTCCGCAGGTCGCCTCCCATAGGGAAGCTGCGGACCCGTTCTAATAGGAGCGACACAAGTCGCTCCGACCTAGAAAAAGGGTCCGGAGCTTCTTTGGGGCGACCCGGAGGCGACCGCCATAGACTTCAATGTTATGAAGTCCGTGGCGGCCACTCCGAGGTAGCGGTGCGTCGCTGCAGTGTGAACCGGCGCTTAAAGTATTTTTTCCTCAAAATTTGCATTTGATAAATGTTTGCACAAACATTGTGTAACAAACATTTTCAACAGCCCCCTTTTTTCCACAGGGCCTCTGCTTTCATAACATATATAATGTTTGGGGGTTCTAAATAATTTTCTAGTAAAAAAAAAAAATGCTGATTAAAGTCTATGAAGAATTGCCCCGCACAGCAGATGGTTAGGCATTGGCCAAGCTCATAATACAGAGAGACAACTCAATGCCACGGTCAGGGGTCAGGCTCAGAGATCAGTAGCTATAGCAGTAGAGAGGCTCCCACTGACCAGCTGGATAAGTACACAAGGAGGTCACCCGAGGTGTGGAGTCTAAGCACTAACTGGTACTCACTAGAGCTCCTGATGGTGAAGATGAGTTTTGCTGCGTGTTAGTACCAGGTTGCGGTCCTCGGAATCACCCCACTAGGAGGTGAGCAAGCCAGGGTCCAGTAGCAGATATAGCAGGTAGGGGTCAAGCAGAAGGGAAGTCAGTAAACAAGCCAAAGGTCAGTAACATGTGGTTGCAGGTTGGGATCAAGCAGAAGCATAGTCAAGGAACAAGCCAAAGGTCGGTAACATATGGTAATGAAGATAAGGAATGCTGCAGGTATACAAAGGAGCAAGATATCGGCTGAAGAGAGCACAATAATCTGCCAAACAGGAAGTGCATAGACATGGCTTAAACAGGAAGTTCATTGGAGGAGCAAAGAGTTCAGGGTTTACCAGAAAAAAGATATAAGACATGATTGTTCTGAGAGATTTGAGAGGGAGCTGTCCAGCCTCTCAATGGGCTCAGAAAAAGGGTGCAGCACAGGCCGTGGGTTCATATCCCAATCCTGACACTCAATGGACAAACAAGCTACATTACACAATTCTTCTCTGTAAACTCACCTCCTCCACAAGTCTGGGTGTTGAAGAGAGGAAAGTGCATCACATCAGGCATCTTTTTTCCATCTCCTTTAAAGACATAGCAACTTTTTGTTGGAGGATCCTCATAACTTTCTTCAGGGATTTCTGGAAAGGGAATCTTGTGCTCCTTACAGTATTCAACAGTTTTTTTTACCGTCTAGTAAAACAAAGAAAAAAAACATTTTATTAAAATGTGCTCATTGTATGCCAATAGTGACAATCAAACAAGCCTGGGTTTAATTCATGAACAATATCACTAATCCTGTTCAAAATTTAGTGAACCCCACTGAATTATTTTCGGGGTCAATTTAAATGTGCTTTGACTCATTTTTTTTCTTTACTAATGTCAGTTTTGCTTCAGCAGGTGCTATGCATGGTACAGATGCTCCACTTTACAGGCACACTAAGGGGACCCCTCAGGCACATTTTTTAAAGGAATTTTTCATTTTTATTGTTGCACTTTAAGCATCATTAAAATCACTGCTCCTGAAAGTAGCAGTACCCAGACCCCCATATCACTTTTATGACCAATTACTTACTAAGCCTTCAAAATGGGGATTTTTGATTTCTCACGTTCGGCTCCCATAGACGTCAATGAAGTTCACTGTTTGGGTTAGAACCTTCCCCCTGTTCAGGAGTTCTGCTGCAAACTGAACAGGGTTATGTTCGGCCCATTTCTAGCTACTGTAGATGATAATTCTCTCATAGTGGGTCACAAATGTCAACAACCGGCTGTATAAAATGACTGAATATCCGCGCTAACAGAAAACAACAGCTAGCATTAACCACAATGTGATAAAGAAGATATAAAAATAAAATGCAGCGCTATAGATTAACTTGTGTATATGTAAACATAAGTCCACTCCAAGATGGTATATGGAATGATCCAATCCACCAGAAACACCTTGGTAAGTGAAAGTCCGTAAAATCAATAACTGGAACAGTGAAAACCTCTACCACACATAAGGTAGCCAATTGGCCTCTTACCGAATAGATATGACCACTGCTCTCACAATGGTCACCAAACGCCTTATGCTCTAAGCCAGACGATCAGCCCCGGAAAACGCCAGTGGATATTTCCAAGGGATCCAGGTATCACATCCCAGAGGCAGAAACAATCATGCAACATCTCTCCCGGATATTAGGATTAGAGTTGAGCGGACACCTGGATGTCCGTGTTCGGCGGGTTCGGCTGAACTTGAAAAAAAAGTCCGGGTCCGCGACCCGGACTTTTTCCGAACTTTACCCGGACACCGAACCCCATTGAAGTCAATGGGGACCCAAACTTTTAGGCACTAAAATGGCTCTAAAAAAACCAATGGAAAGGGCTTGTGACGTCGACGCTCACTGGTAACCCCGCCTACATGTTTCGCAGGCAACTGCGTCATCGGGGGGGGGGGGAATGCTCAGCGTTGAAGAAATAAGTGGCTGAGTCCGGAAGCAGAGGAGATCATCGGACCCACCCACTAGCGTCACGCAGGAAACAGGAAGAACCCCCTGGACCGCACAAGGTAACCAGAAGGAGTTTCTGGACCGCAAGCTAGATGGGAAGTGAACCGGAAGGATAACCAAAATGCGTAAACAAAACAAATCTTCACAATGGGAGGAAATAGATCCATACCACGGAGAGTACACAATTATGGGAGGAAATAAATCCACACCACAGAGAGTATACACCAAACAAAAGTAATGGCCACATTTCCACAACATCCATAAAATATTGGATCATATGTAAATCCCCCATCGGGAAGACATATAAGATATATTAAAAATGCCAATTAGCGTTACCGGGTTCTCCTCCTCTCTTCCTCACTGTGTGAGGAGATCTGGAAACAACAAGTTGCAGTATTACAGTAGTGTGCCCTAATTGCCCCCAAAATAAAGAGGACCTGTCTAGAACCCCTTTAGAGTATCTGTCTGTAAGCCCATGAGAGTACCAGAGAACGTGTCTGTAATCCCATCAGAGTACCAGAGTACCTGTCTGTAAGCCCATAAGGGTACCCTAGTGCCTGTCACCAGCCCGCCAGAGAACCAGATTACCAGTCACCAGCCCATCTGAGTACCCGAGTAGCTGTCACCAGCCCATCCGAGTGCTATGGTACCTGTCACCAGCCCATCAGAGTACCTGAATATCAATGAGCAGCCCAGAGTACCTGAGTACCAATCTGCAGCCCAGAGTACCCGAGTATCTATCTGCAGCCCAGAGTACCTATCTGCAGCCCAGAGTACCCGAGTATCTATCTGCAGCCCCAAGTGCCTGTCTCCAACCCATCAGAGAACCCGCGTACCTGTCTCCAGCCCATCAGAGTACCCGAGTACCTTTCTCCAGCCCATCAGAGTACCCAGTTACCTATCCCCAGCCCATCAGAGTACCCAAATACCTATCTGGAGCCCAGAGTACCCCAGTACCTATCTGAAGCACAGAGTACCCAAGTACCTGTCTCTAGCCCATTATAGTACCTGAGAACCTCTCTCCAGCCCATCATAGTACCAGAGTACCTGTCTCCAGCCCATCAGGGTAACCAAGTACCTATCTGCAGCCCATCATAATAACTGAGTACCTGTCTGCAGCCCATCAGAGCACCCAAGTACCTGTCACGTGGGGAAATTTTGTGGGCGTTTCCATTATCCTGGTGCTCCAGGTCATTCACAGGTCTGATTAGATGTGTAATGTATGTCCCTAGAATGCCGGAAGGTGCTCCCTGCATGTTAGGCCTCTGTATGTGGCCAGGCTGTGTAAAAGTCCCACACATGTGGAATTGCCATTCTCAGGAGGAGTAGCAGAATGTGTTTTGGGATGTAATTTTTGCTATGTACATGCTATGTGTTAGAAATATCTTATAAATTGACAACTTTGTGTAAAAAAAAAAAAAAAAAGTTTTCATGTTCTTTCCACATTTTCCAAAGCTTGTAGAAAATGTTTGTAAATATTTTATTCTATATTTTCATGTGACAACACTGAAGAAATGACACTTTGCTAAAATGTAAAGTAGTGAGTGTACAGCTTGTATAACAGTGTTAAAATTTGCTGTCCTCTCAAAATAACTCAACACACAGCCATTAATGTCTAAACCGCTGGAAACAAAAGTGAGTACACCCCTTAAGGGCTCTTTCACACAGGCGTTCAGATCAGATCCGCCTGTCAGTTTTTTAGGCGGATCTGATCGGATGCCCCATTCAGTCCTATGGAGCAGCGTATGTCAGCGGTGACATGTCCGCTGACACCCGCTGCCATCCGCATCCGATCCTGTCCGTGAAATCCTGGGGATCGGATGTGATCGAATGAGAGCAGACAGGCGGTCCGCTCTCAACCGATTCCCCATATAGAGCAGCGGGGCTCTGACACCTCCCTCTCCACACACAGTGCGGAGACGGAGCTGTCATCCGCCAGCTCAGCGGGGATCGGCAGATTGATCCCCGCTGAGCAGAGCACGGTCCGCAACTGAATGCGGACCGTGTGAAAGGGGCCTTAGTGACAATGTCCAAATTGGGCCCAAAGTGTCAATATTTTGTGTGGCCGCCATTATTTTCCAGCACTGCCTTAACCCTCTTGGGCATGGAGTTCACCAGAGCTTCCAGGTTTCCACTGGAGTCCTCTTCCACTCCTCCATGACGACATCACAGAGCTGGTGGATGTTAGAGACCTTGCACTTCTCTACCTTCCATTTGAGGATGCCCCACAGATGCTCAAAAGGGTTTAGGTCTGGAGACATGCTTGGCCAGTCCATCACCTTCACCCTCTTTATCAAGGCAGTGGTCGTCTTGGAGGTGTGTTTGGGGTCATTATCATGTTGGAATAATGCTCTGTGGCCCAGTGTATGAAGGGAGGGGATCATGTTCTGCTTCAGTATGTCACAGTACATGTTGGCATTTATGGTTCCCTCAATGAACTGTAGCTGCCCAGCAGAGTTGTATAAAGTACTCGAAACCCATACTTGAGTAAAAGTACAAGTGCTCGATCAAAAAGTGACTTGAGTAGAAGTGGACGTGCCCGATCAAAAAGGACTTGAGTAGAAGTACTAAAGTATTCAACATTTTTTGTACTTAAGTATTGCAAGTAGTTTTTTTTTTTTAATTTTGCTACTCAAGTACTGAAAGTAAAAGTACAAGTAGTTTTGAAAAAAAATTGCTACTCAAGTACTGAGCCCCGGTTCACACTTGTGCGTGTGCGGGTTTCGCATGTAATGTCGGAGCGCACTGCTCCGACATTACATGCGATCGGCTGTGCGGTGCGAGTTTAGCCATACAGTTTGTATGGCTAAATTCGCACCACAGTCCATTTTTGGAAGCCGCATCAGGATCGGATCGCACAGCGCTTCACACTTGTGCGATCCGATCCTGTGCGAACTGCACGATCGCACTGCGATATGCGATCAAACTGGGGGTGTTGTTAAGATTACATGCATATTAGCTCATTATGTGTTTCTCTTTCAGGTCGAAAAAAAAAAAATGTTTGTATGGGTTTACAACCTCTTTAAAGAAAGAAGTCAAAAGATTGAACATCATATTGTTTTTTATTATTTCAAATGCAGCTTTTATTTATACATACAGTAGGATTTATTTTCGTATGCGCTGATATTACACATGTTTTGAGCTTCATGAAACCTGCCATCTACTGTTCTGGCAGTGGTCATTTTTAAAAAAAATATTGGAGTAGAAGTATTGAAATCATTGAAAAAATGTAGTGAAGTAAAAGTGGAAGTAGGAGAAAAAAATTATACTCTAGGAAAGTACAGATACCGTCTTTCGGTACTTAAGTACAGTAGTGAAGTAGTTTTAATTAGTTACTATACATCTCTGCTGCCCAGTGCCAGCAGCACTAATGCAGCCCCAGACCATGACACTCCCACCACCACACTTGTCTTTGTACTCCTCACCTGATTGCCGTCACACACGCTTGACACCATCTGAACCAAATAAGTTTATCTTGGTCTCATCAGACCACAGGAGATGGTTCCAGTAATCCATGTCCTTACTCTGCTTGTCTTCAGCAAACTGTTTGTGGGCTTTCTTGTGCATCATCTTTAGAAGAGGCTTCCTTCTGGGACCACAGCCATGCAAACCAATTTGATGCAGTGTGCGGCGTATGGTCTGAGCACTGACAGGCTGACCCCCCCACCCCTTCAACCTCTGCAGAAATGCTGGCAGCACTCATATGTCTATTTCCCAAAGACAACCTCTGGATATGACGCTGAGCACGTGCTCTCAACTTATTTGGTCGAACATGTTTAGGCCTGTTCTGAGTGGAACCTGTCCTGTTAAACCGCTGTATGGTCTTGACCACTGTGCTGCAGCTCAGTTTCAGGGTCTTGGCAATCTTCTTATAGCCTAGGCCAGCCCTCAAATTTTCCACTCGCCTGCTCGCATTTTGCGAGTGGAAAATTATTTAGGGCGAGCGAGCGTGGGGCTGCTCCGGGAACCGATCAGGTGAAGAGAGGAGAGGAGGAGGAAAGCCGGCCAGCCCAGCCGATGCATCAGACAGAAGCTCCTGGGCATGAGAGGATGTATTGATCATAGATTCACCTCAGAACCTGGCCGGATAATGACAGAGCGGCGGATCATCCCGCTGTAACAGTTTTAATTGTAATTTCTGGGCGCTCGGTGACACACACAGTCCCGCCTCCTAGCCCGGCTTCTTTGATAGACAGAACACCTGGCCAATCAGGACGTGAGACGTCTATCAAAGAAGCTGGGCTAGGAGGCGGGACTGTGTGTGTCACCGAGCGCCCGGCAATTACAATTAAAACTGTTACAGCGGGATGATCCGCCGCTCTGCCATTATCCGGCCAGGTTCTGAGGTGAATCTATGATCAATACATCCTCTAATGCCCAGTAGCTTCTGTCTGATGCATCTATGTAAATGGACAGTTTTAATTGTAATTGCCGAGCGCTCGGTGACACACACACAGTCCCACCTCCTAGCCCGGCTTCTTTGATAGATGTCTCACATCCTGGTTGGCCAGGTGTTCTGTCTATACAATTAAAACTGTTACAGCGGGATGATCCCCCGATCTGTCATTATCCGGCCAGGTTCTGAGGTGAATCTATGATTGCACTTCCTTTCTTCTCTCTTGGTTTTCCCAATTCTCACTTCCTTCTTTTTGGTTTAATCGAAAGCTTGTCTATGATTCATGTATATTCATGCATCATGTTGTATACATTTTTATATACACCCCAGTGTATCTGTATATGTCCTATATACTGTATCGATACCATGTTTTCTCTTGTTGGAAATATATCTGCCTGGTATCTGTAAAGATGTAAGAGAGTTAGTCTGCCGATATTTACTCGTGCTCACTTTCACTTTACTATTCATTCGTATTATTTTTTACCCATCTCATTTTCGTTTCCTTTATTTTTGTCCTCTATGGATCTACCTCCAATATTTAGGGACGGATATATGCTTTGCTTTTCCTTCCCTGGCTTTTCTTCATCCCAGCCACATATATATTGGGGCTGGATGCTGTTTACAATCGATATCGTTTGTCACTGGGTATTATACTACTTTGGCACTATATGTCCTGGTATAGGGCTGGCCTGCTCCCCAACACGTGCATGCCCCATTGTGTCTAATCACATGCGGGGCCTGCAATGGATTGAGCCATGTGACACGTGCATCCTTCTGATGTGAGGTTGCATTGACATGCACTGGAGAGGCTGCATTGACATGCACTGGCGAGGCTGCATTGACATGCACGGGTGAGACTGCTTTGATGGGCATGGGTGAGACTGCTTTGATGGGCATGGGTGAGACTGCTTTGATGGGCATGGGTTAGACTGCTTTGATGGACACAGCGGAGACTGCATTGATGGGCACAGGGCAGGCTGCATTGATAGGCACTGATCAGGCTGCACTGATGGGCACTGTTTAGGTTTCACTGATAGGCTCCGTTGAGGCCTCACTGATAAGCTTTATTGATGATGCTGCACTGATGGTCACTGATAGGCTGCACTGATGGTCACTGATAGGCTGCACTGATGGGCACTGAAAACATTGTTATTAATATTTATTTTTGTAACTTCTGCATTAATGCAAAAACATTTAACAGTGTAATTTTATGAGATAATTTATGAGGGCGTGTTTAGGGGCAGAATTAGGGGCGGGGCAGGGTAGGAGTTGGGTGAGGCAACTGGTGGCGAGTAACCCTTAAGGCCTGGCTAGTAGCTCAGGACTTTAAATTTTGAGCCCTGGCCTAGGCCATCTTTATGTAGACCAACAATTCTTTTTTTAGATCCTCAGAGAGTTCTTTGCCATGAGGTGCCATGTTGAACTTCTAGTGACCAGTATGAGAGAGTGAGAGCGATAACACCAGATTTAACACACCTGCTCCCCATTCACACCTGAGACCTTGTAACACTAACGAGTCACATTACCTGGGGAGGGAAAATGGCTAATTTGGCCCAATTTAGACATGTTCACCTAGGGGTGTACTCACTTTTGTTGCCAGCAGTTTAGACATTAATGGCTGTGTGTTGAGTTATTTTGAGGGGACAGCAAATTTACCCTGTTATACAAGCTGTACACTCACTACTTTACATTGTAGCAAAGTGTCATTTCTTCAGTGTTGTCACATGAAAAGATATAATAAAATATTTACAAAAATGTGAGGGGTGTACTTACTTTTGTGAGATACTGTAATTGGATGTTGGGTCTCTGTATGAGGCCAGACTGTGTAAAAGTCTCAAGGCATGAGGCATGAGAAGCTGACTCCACTGGGAGGTTACCATTTCCTGGACAATGTGTTTCTGAGGCTTTGTTCGGTCAAAGGAGTGGTGGAGAGGGCGGCCAGTTGACCGATGTCTTTAAACAAATCTTTAGTCCTCAGCACCCAGGGCTGTTAGGTTTAAGCAACCATCAACAGCATCTGCAGCATAAGGTGCAGGATTATCTAGTAGGGGCAAGAGCAGACTTAGAGACCTTTCCAACTGAACATCCACTGGGTTACTGGGTCTTAAAGATGGACCACTGACCACAACTTGCTCAATATGCAATCGAGCTACTGGCCTGTCCTGTTTCCAGTGTGCTTTCCGAACAGACATTCAGTGCTGCTGGAGGTTTTGTGATGGATAAAAGAGTGTGTCTGTCCACAGACTCTGTTGACCAGCTGGCATTTATCAAAATGAATCAGTCCTGGGTCAACAGCAGCTATTTAACACTTGATGCTGATGTAACTGATTGCATTTCATAGGGATCTGGGATCCCTTGAAGATTGCCTATGCTGACTATCCTATTCCTGAATCTTGATTATGTGAGCTTCCAACAATGTTTTTGGTTTAGGGCACCACCAACACCCAAGGCCCAATTTTTCTGCACCTGTATCACAGGTGCATGTAATTTAACTTTTTGTTTCTAACTTTTAACAGAAGGGCCCACTCCTGTGCCCAGTAAGAGTAATTGTGAGGTTACAGTGTTCAGGTGCTACTAGGGATGGGTAAACGGTTTGGGCCGAGCATAAGTTTGGCCTAAACATCGCCCATTCAGGTACTCACCGAACACCTGAACTTTCTTGGCACTTAACGGGATGTTCGCTCACCGAGCGCAAAGACAATAGGTTGTTAAGGCTTCCCTGCTGAGAGCTGAATTGATTGTAAAAAGAAAATGTAAATTTAAAAAAATGGTAGTAAAAACAGCTTGGGGACCCTTTTTTTTCCAATTTTGGCCCTATGCCATTTTTTTCATTTTTTTAATCTGTATTACCGGGAGCTGATAATACAGTACAGCCGCGAGCAAGTTTAAATGACATTTTTTTCCTTTAGAAATGTCAGTATTGCAGTAGGCTCCATACATCATAAAAATGTGCCACTTTACAGGCACAATATAGGGACCTCTTTAGGCACAATATTTAAAGGAACTGTTCATTTTTATTTTTTCACTTTAACCACTTAAGCCCCGGAAGATTTTACCCCCTTCCTGACCAGGGCCTATTTTGCGGTTCGGCACTGCGTGACTTTAACAGACAATTGCGCGGTCGTGCGACGCTGTACCTAAACAAATATGGCGTCCTTTTTTTTCCCACAAACAGAGCTTTCTTTTGGTGGTATTTGATCACCTGTGCGATTTTTTGATCATGGGCTATAAACAAAAAAAGAGCGTAAATTTTGCAAAAATAACAATATTTTTCACATTTTTTTAATATGAAATCCCCCCCCCCCCATAAAATGTAAAAAATCAAAATTTTTTAACATTTTCGGCCAATTTGTTTTATGCTACATATGTTTGGTAAAAAAAAAAAAATCGCAAAAAGCGTATTTTAATTGGTTTGCACAAAAGTTATCGCGTTTACTAACAAAGGGAAAGATTTTTGTCATTTTTGTTGGGTTTTTTTAACGCGTAATGGCGGCGATCTGCAATTTTTTTGCGGTACTGCGACATTGTGGTGGACAGATCGGAGCCTTGACTGACATTTTTGACACTTTTTGGGTTACCAGTGACATTACTGCAGTAATCAGGGCTATAAATATGCACTGTTACTGTAAAATTACACTGGCAGTGAAGGGGTTAACTTTTTTTGAGAGGGAGGGGCTATGTGTGTCCCTAGGGGCGTGATTCTAACTGTGATTGGCTGTGGCTTGAGGTGTATGAACAGTGATTAACGGTTCTACATAGTAGAACCGTATGATCATCATTCATACACCGGGGAGAATGACAGGCGGCTTGTTTACATTAGCCTCCTGCCTTTCTCCCTCTCCACCGATGATCGCGAGTGACCGGCAGACGATCGGGTCCGCCAGTCACACGCGCGGGGGGGTCCGTGACCGCGCGAGAGTGGGAGCGTGCCTCCGGCGGCACAAGCTCGCTCCTGAGACCCTCACAGGCTAGCGACGTAGACCTACGTCGCTCTGCCTGTGAGGGGCTGACTTCCGCAGTAAATATACTGTGCACAGTCGGCAAGTGGTTAAGCATCATTAAAATCACTGTTCCTTGAAAAACGATTGTTTTAAAAACATTTTTTTGCATTGATACATGTCCCCCAGGTCAGTACTCGGGTCCCCATAAACTTTTTTATGGCAATAACTTGCTTATAAAGCCTTTAAAATTAGGATTTTTGATTTTTTGAGTGTCCCATAGACTTTAACCACTCCCATACCGGGCACTTTCACCCCCTTCCTGCCCAGGCCAATTTTCATCTTTTAGCGCTGTTGCATTTTGAATGACAATTGCGCGTTCATGCAACACTGTACCTACACCAAATTGATGTAATTACCCCCCCCCCCCATCAGTTCGCACCAGAACATTGCGAACAGAGGAAAAGTTTGTTCGAACAAACGGATCCCATTGAAATTTATGGGAGTTGAACGTCAAAAATCAAATGTCCTCTTTTGAAAGGCTTAAATGCAAGTTATTGCCCAAAAAAAGTGAAACTATAAAAATAAAAAATTCCTTCAAATATCGTGCCGTTGGGGTCCCCTGAATGCGCCTGTAAAGTAGTGCATCTCTACGATGTATGTAGCCGAGGGAAAAATGTCATATACAAATATACATACAAATTTCAAATCGCATGAACTTGTCATACAGGTGCAGAAAAATTAGGCCTTTGGTGTTGATGGTGCCTGAACACCGCAACCCCTCACAGTTACTCTTGCTGGACATAGGAATGGGACATGCTGGTAAGAATTCCATACAGATTTGAAATCGCATGTACTTGTCATACAGGTGCAGAAAAATTGGGCCTTTGGTGTTGATGGTGCCTGAATACTGTAACCTTGCTGGGTGCAGTGACAGGCCCTGCCATTAGAAAATAGATACAAAATGGAAATCGCATGTACTTGTCATACAGGTGCAGAAATATTGGGCCTTCCTTGTTGGTGGTGCCTGAAAACCGTAACCCCTCACAGTTACTCTTGCTGGGCACAGGGACAGGCCCGATAGATACTAAATGGCCTAATATCTACTCAAGTGCCTGATGTATATATATACACAGAGATCAATGTATGGTGTATGGTCTATACTGAACTGACCGATAGATACTGAATGGCCTAATATCTACGCAAGTGCCCTATATATATATATAGATCAATGTATAGTCTATACTGAATAGATACTGAATGGCCTGATAGATATACTTAAGTGGCCTATCTAGTAATTTATGGTATATACTGGCCTGCTGCTATATACAGAATTAAGCAATAGATACTGAATTGCCTGATATAAACAAACTGAAGTGCCTATATATATATATATATGTAGATATTAGGCTATTCAGTATCTATCGGTCAGCTCAGTATAGACCATGCATTGATCTTTCTCTCTCTCTCTCATATACATATATATATATATATATATATATATATATATATATATATATATATATATATAGTACTTAGTGGTATATACTGCACTGCTGAATACACTTCACTATCTGATCTTTTAAATTATAAAAAGCACAAATCTCTCTCCCTGCCTAACTTACTGCTAGCAATGTCTTCACTAGACTACACTGCTGACTACACTGCACTGTCTGATAAACCGACTGTCTAATGAACTACAAATCACGTTCCACTCCCTGCCTCAACCACTTCCCATCTCACCCTCACACTACACGCCGCTGCTGTATGAGCAGCCTAATTTATAGCGTGGGGCGTGTACTAAGCCCCTGAGCCATGATTGCCTGCCTTTTGTCCAATCATGGCAGAGATGAATTGATTGGCCAAAACATGGAGGTCAGGGTGCATGCTTTGGCCAATCACATAATGCACTGCGAGCGCGTGCGCAGTGCATTTTGGATGCGGGCACTCAAATTTCCCACGAAGAAGCCCATTTGTTCGGCATGCAACGAACGGGCGAACGGGCGAACAGCCAATGTTCGAGTCGAACTAACGTGATTTTAAACAATTTTACAGGTTACCATTTTAGAGTTACAGAGGAGGTCTGGGGCTAGAATTATTGCTCTCGCTCTAGCGTGCATGGCGATACCTCACATGTGTGGTTTGAATGCTGTTTACATATGTGGGCATGACGTATGTATGCGTGCGAGCACACAGGGATGGGGGCACTTTAATTTTTTCTTTTTTTACACGTGATGTCATGTGATGTCAGAAGGGGGTGGTGCCACCAGGTGACCTAAGCGGGTGGCCACCCCCCTTACCTATATAAGAGCTATCAAAGATGGATTTTTTTTCTTTTTAATAAAGGACTTGTCAAAACTGTATTTTGGCCAAAGCAAAGAGCCTGATTTATAGATTATGGGGGGACCCCAAGCCATTTTTTTAAATTTCTGTCATTGGGGTTTCCCTTAACCACCTAAATAAAGAGCACTTTCACCCCCTTCCTTCCTAGAACAGTTTTCACTGCTCATTGGCATCTATGGGAAATATTGGTTTGCTTGGCATGGCACTGCTCCCTGTCTTTTAACATTGGCGTCTAAGGGAAATCTTTGTCAACTTGGCATGGCACTGCTCCCTAACTATAAGTGACAAGGACACAAAACTTGGGGAGCACTGAGAGAGGACCCGGGACTACAACATATCTATACATTTTAAAAGTGGGGTATACCTGTACCCTACACTGACTGCACTAAACTAACTCATCTCACTATCCACCAACTACCTGACTAACCTCTATTATCATAAACTATACATGGCTGCCATGTAAGCAGCAGCCTTATACAGTATAGTGTGGGGCGTGGACTTACCCCTGAGCCATGATTGGCTAAAGGCACTCTGCCTTTGGCAAATTATGGCTCTGACAGGACATTGTGCTGTGATTGGCCAAAGAATACAGGGCAGGTGCATGCTTTGGCCAATCATCAGCAATCAATGCACTAAAACAGTGCAGTGCATTATGGGCGCTCATCGGCGAACTTTTAGCCAAACGCCCCATTTATTCGTGTGTTCAGCGTTAACATCGACTCAAACATGGAGCCCATCCCTAGTGTAGTATTTATTTTGGTCATAGTAGCATTACAAGCGAGAGTAAAACATAAAAAAAAAATCAGGGTTTAGATGCCACATCAACACTAGTAACTCCTATTCAAGAAGGACATGCCATTGTCCGTTCCCGGCATCTGAACACTGTTTTTTTTTTATGTTTTACTATGCCTTTTAACCACTTACCCACCGCCCAACGACTATATACGTTGGCCGTTTAAAGCTAAATACCGGTGTTATGGCAGCAGATAGCTGCCACAACCCTGGTAATTTTTTAAACGGCGAGCGGCTTTCCAATAAGGGTGGTCCCAGTGGCGGATTCGCCGCGGGATCACCCTTCCGGGGCGGCGGAAGAGGTGCCCCCCTCCCGCCGTGTCCCGATCCATTTCCCTGCTTACCAGACCCGCCGGCAGCGGGGAAAACTATCCGGTCCCGGATCCTCACAGACAGGATGTCGAGTGAGGGCAAGCTTGCCCTCACTCGACTCTATGGTCTTGGAGGACCGGAGCGTCAGTTTAAAGGTCCCTTTTTTCATTTTTTTTTTTTCATTTTTAAGTGTACTTGTGAGATCTGAGGACTTTTTGATCCCAGATTATCCTGTCCTGCCTATTTCTTTCACAAGGAATGTTTACATTCCTTGTAATAGGAATAAAAATTATCACATTTTTAAAAAACGGTGTAAAAATAAAAAATAATGAATAAAATAAATAGTAAAAAAAAAAAAATTAAAGCGCCCTGTCCCCGTTAGCTCACGCGCAGAAGCAAACGCATACAAAAACCCCACCCACATATGTAAACGGTGTTCAAACCACACATGTGAGGTATCGCCGCGATCGCTAGAGCAAGAGCAATAATTTGAGCCCTAGACCTCCTCTGTACCTCTAAGCTGGTAACCTGTAGAAATTTTAAAAATGTCACCTATAGCGATTTTTAACCACTTTACGCCCGCCCACCGTCAAATGACGGCGGGACGGTGCGACCATTATTCTGGTGGCCCATTCTGGCGGCCCATATGACGGCGGCCCATTCAGGCAGGGCAGGCGCGCGATCGTGTGCGCGCCGCCCTGCACTGTCAGTGGCGGCGTCATGCGTTGTTTGCACGATGTTACCGCGATTCGGCAGGCGGAAATCGCTGCAACATCACACAGCGTTTGGGGTGCTATTGCAAATCACGGGCAACGCACAGGCGTCCCGCGATTTGCAATGATTTCCAGATCGCAGGCAGAATCACGTTGATTCTGCCCACGATCGCTACGCTCACATGTGAACGTAGCCTAAAGTGCACCTGTGACCAGGGACTGCCATCAGTACCTCTGTGCACCATCGCCCGTCACCTGTCACCCATCGGTGACCATCTCCTGTCACCCCATCAATCACCGTCAGCTGTCACCCCATCAGTGATCGTCATCTGTCACCCCATCAATCGTCACCTGTCACCCCATCAGTGATCGTCACCTGTCACCCCATCAATCATCGTCACCTGCCACCCCATCAGTGATCGTCATCTGTCATCCCATCAATCGTCACCTGTCACCCCATCAGTGATCGTCACCTGTCACCCCATCAATCATCGTCACCTGTCACCCCATCAGTGATCGTCATCTGTCACCCCATCAATCATCGTCACCTGTCACCCCATCAGTAATCGTCACCTGTCATCCCATCAATCGTCACCTGTCACCCCATCAGTGATCGTCACCTGTCACCCCATCAATCGTCACCTGTCACCCCATCAGTGATTGTCACCTGTCACCCCATCAATCATCGTCACCTGTCACCCCATCAGTGATCGTCATCTGTCACCCCATCAATCATCGTCACCTGTCACCCCATCAGTAATCGTCACCTGTCACCCCATCAGTCATCGTCCTCTTTCACCCCATCAGTCATCGTCACCTGTCAACCCATCAGTCATCGTCATCTGTCACCCCATCAGTGACTGTCACCTGCCACCTATCAGTCACCTGCCACCCAACAGTGATCATCCGCAGTCAACCGTCACCCGTCGCACAGCCCATCACAGCCAGCATGTCAAAAAAGATGTACAGCAGCGAGGAGGCCCTTCAGGTCCTCTCCATGACTGATGAGAGTTCCGGGGAGCTCTCATCAGTATCCGAATCAAATCCCGAATCCGATTCGGAATTTGAAATGGCTAATAGTAGCGGATCGGAGATGGACTCGGACTATTTCTGTACACTTTCCTTTATACAATGTATTTTGGGGTACAATTTTTGCTATATACATGCAACCACTTACTGACCGCCTAACGACTATATACGTCGATCATTAAAAGCTAAATACTGGGGTTATGGCAGCAGATAGCCGCCATAACCCCGGTATTTTTTTAAACGGTGGGCGGTCGGCTTTCAGATAAGGGTGGTCCCAGTGGTGGATTCGCAGCGGAATTACCCTTACGGTGCAGGGGAAGAGGTGCCCCCCCTCCTGCCGCGTCCCAGACGTTTCACCAGCTTACCGGACCCACCGGCAGCAGGGAAAACTATCCGGTCCCGGATCCTCAGAGACAGGAAGTCGAGTGAGGGCAAGATGGCCTCACTCGACTCTATGGTCTTGGAGGATCGGAGCTACGTCAAAAGTCGTTGCCTAGCAACCGGTTTAAAGGGCAGCTTTTTTTTTTTTTTCTTTTTCAACATTTTTTTTTTCTTTTTTAGTGTAGTTGTGAGGTCTTTTTGACCCCCAGATCTCACAATAAAGAGGACGTGTCATGCCTATTTCTATTACAAGGGATGTTTACATTCCTTGTAATAGGAATAAAAATGATCAAAACATTTTTTTTTTAAACTGTGTAAAAATAAAAAGATTAATAAATAAAATAAATAGGAAAAAAAAATTAAAGCGCCCTGTCCCCGTTAGCTCGCGCGCAGAAGCGAACGCATACGCAAGTCCCGCCCACATATGTAAACGGTGTTCAAACCACACATGTGAGGTATCGCCACGATCGTTACAGCGAAAGCATTATCTTTCACATTATGGAAAAAATTGGGCTAAATTTACTGTTTTCTTATTTTTTCATTAAAAAAAGTGAATTTTTTTCAAAAAAATTGCATTTGGAAGACTGCTGCGCAAATATGGTGTGATAAAAAATATTGCAACGATCTCCATTTTATTCTCTAGGGTCTCTGATAAAAAAATATATATAATTTTGGGGGGTTCTAACTAAGTAGTTTTCTAGCAAAAAAAAATATTTTAGCTTGTATACACCAAGTGTCAAAAATAGGCCCAGTCTTAAAGTGGATAAATGGACAACTTTGTATAAAGTGCTACTTGGATGTTGGGCCTACTATGTGGTTAGGCTGTGTAAAAGTGTTACACATGTGGTATCGCCATACTCAGGAGGAATAGTAGAATGTATTTTGGGGTGCAATTTTTGCTATGTACATGCTATGTGTTAGAAATATTGCATAAATGGACAGCTTTGTGTAAAAAAAAAAATCGGTTTTCATTTTCCTTCCCTTTTTTCCCAAAAACTTGTGGGAAAAAAAAGACATATTCAAAAGACTCATTATGCCTCAAAAATTATACGTTGGGCTGTTTACTTTCCAAAATGGGGTCATATTATGGGGGTTTCCATTGTCCTGGTGCTCCAGGGCCTTCAAAAGTGCGATAGGTTGTCAGGAAATGATATGTGTAATTTGTGCTCCTAGAATGCCAGACGGTGCTACTTGGATGTTAGGCCTCTGTATGTGGCCAGGCTGTGAAAAAGTCTCACACATGTGGTATTGACATAATCAGGAGAAGTAGCAGAATGTATTTTGGGGTGCAATTGTTGCTATGTACATGCTATGTGTTGGAAATATTTC
Organism: Pelophylax lessonae; assembly: GCF_965119305.1. NCBI lineage: Eukaryota > Metazoa > Chordata > Amphibia > Anura > Ranidae > Pelophylax > Pelophylax lessonae. The sequence goes on from NC_138768.1 coordinate 884,503,058, forward strand.
ATAAATGGACAACTTTGTGTAAAAAAAATGCATTTTCATTTTCTTTCCACAGTTTCCAAAATTTGGGGGGGAAAAATGACACGTTCAAAAGACTCATTATGCCTCAAAAATTATACGTTGGGGTGTTTGCTTTCCAAAATGGGGTCATTTTATGGGGGTTTCCATTGTCCTGGTGCTCCAGGGCCTTCAAAATTGCGATAGGTTGTCAGGAAATTATATGTGTAATTTATGCTCCTAGAATGCCGGACGGTGCTACTTGGATGTTAGGCCTCTGTATGTGGCTGGATGTGAAAAAGTCTCACACATGTGGTATTGCTATACTCAGGAGGAGTAGTAGAATGTGTTTTGGGGTGTAGTTGCAAGTATACATATGCTGATATGCTGTGTGAGAGAAATAACCTGTTAATCCATCAATTTGTAAAAAAAAAAAAATATATATCTTCATTTTGTAAAGAATTGTGGGAAAAAATTACAACTTCAAAAAACTCACCATGCCCCTTATTAAATACCTTGGAATGTCTACTTTCCAAAAAGGGGTCATTTGGGGGGTATTTGTACTTTCCTGACTTTTTAGTGTCTCAAGAAATGAGATAGGCCTTCAGTACATCAGGTGTGGTCAAGTGTGATCAATTTTCAAAATTACAAATTTGCTAAATTTTATGACAGAAACAAAGAAAAATGTGTTTTGTATTTTGTATTTATAGCACAAAAAATAAAGAACCCAGTAGTGATTAAATACCATCAAAAGAAAGCTCTATTTGTGTGAAGAAAAGGACACAAATTTTTTATGGGTACAGTGTTGCATGACTGAGTAATTGTCATTCAAAGTGTGAGAGCGCTGAAAGCTGAAAATCTGGGCAGGAAGGGGGTGAAAGTGCACTGTAGGCAAGTGGTTAAGTACCAAAGTTTGTCGCCATACCGTGAGCGTGCGCAATATTGAAGCATGACATGTTGGGTATCTATTTATTCGGCGTAACATTATCTTTCACATTATGGAAAAAAATTGGACTAGCTTTACTGTTTTCTTATTTTTTTAAATCAAAAAAGTGATTTTTTCCGAAAAAAAAAAAATGCATTCGGAAGACCGCTGCGCAAATAGGGTGTGATAAAAAATATTGCAACAATCTCCATTTTATTCTCTAGGGTCTCTGCTAAAATATATATATATATATAATGTTTGGGGGTTCTAAGTCGTTTTCTAACAAAAAAAATGATTTTAGCTTGTAAACACCAAGTGTCAAAAATAGGCCTGTGGGTAAGTGGTTAATGCAAAAATTACCAAAATAAATAGTACACTATGAGGACTATCTTGGGCTCATGGTGAGCTTCATTTGTTCTAGCCTCATTCAAAGGAGGAGTGTCACAGGACTACCCATTTCAACCGAATGTCTGAGATTCACTGTAACGGAAGCCATCTTTTCTGGCGAGTGTCCATTTCATAGGAGTGCCATGAATGGTTCCGAAGTGCTGTACTGGATCACGTTTACTCACCCTAAGCATATTTTTGTACAGATCCCACATTGGACTGTTTAGTTGATAAAAGGCTGACTTACCTTCCCCACCTTTGGGAATATACATATGAGCCTTTATCTCATTCAGCACTGAGAGGACTTTTTTTTTTTTTCTTTAATTGATTTTTTTTCTCCTTAATATTTATTTTTGAAATATTTTTCATTATTTGTTGACTTTAGCAGCCACCCTACCACAGGACTGTCATTGGGTCCGGACTGCAGCCAACTTTCTGATCCCTGCGAGGTACCAACAATTTTTCCTCCATCACGTGTCCCTTCCCCTGATCTCTCTGTCACAACTATCACCCCATCCCCACATGCCAAGGTCCTAGGTGTAGTCCTGGACTCTGAACTTTCCTCCAAGCCCCACATCCAATCACTGTCCAAATCTTGCTGCCTCAACCTCCACAACATCTCCAAAATACGCCCCTTTCTAACCAATGACACAACAAAGCTCTTAATTCACTCCCTGGTCATCTCTCGCCTCGACTACTGCAACTCTCTCCTGATAGGCTTACCTCTACATAGGCTCCTCCCCCCTTCAAACCATCATGAATGCTGCTGCCAGACTCATCCACCTTACCAATTGCTCAGTGTCCGCCGCTCCTCTCTGTCAATCCCTCCACTGGCTTCCAATTACCCAACAAATTCAATTCAAAATACTAACAACATCTTACAAAGCCATCCACAACTCTGCCCCCAGCTACATCACTAACCGAATCTCACAATACCAACCTAATCATTCTCTTCATTCCTCTCAAGACCTCCTGTTCTCTAACTCCCTTGTCACCTCCTCCCATGCTCGCCTCCAGGACTTTTCCAGAGCCTCTCCGATCCTATGGAACTCCTTACCCCAATTTGTCCAATTATCTCCTACTCTATTTGCTTTTAGACGTTTCCTGAAAACCCTCCTCTTCAGAAAAGCCTATCCTACCCCCACCTAACAACCTTACTTCCATTTTCTCCATCTGCCCATCCCCCTCAGTTATTACATTTTGTTTGCCTTTATCCTCCCTTCTAGATTGTAAGCTATAACGAGCAGGGCCCTCTGATTCCTCCTGTATTAAATTGTATTGTAACTGTATTGTCTGCCCTCATGTTGTAAAGCGCTGCGCAAACTGTTGGCGCTCTATAAATCCTGTACAATAATAATACCAGGATCCTTTCATGGGGCCCCCCACTGAATGATCAGTCCACCCCTACATTGATGCCTGTTCCCCAGGGCAGTACCCCCTCCCCTATGCTAATTTTTGACCCCCTCACCAATGGGCATTTTAAAAAAAAACAGATTTGGCTCCCATGGATTTCAGTGGGGTTTGGGTTTGGCATCTAAACTTATTTGAAGTTTTAGAACAACGAAAAACTGGACCACGGGTAGCTCATTCCCCATAATTATTTTATCACTTGTGTTTTCAATCAGTTTTGTATCTGTTGTTGGTAAGTTGAATTGAATGACCATAAAATGTGATTACCTCAAATGGATCTCCTGAACTGAAGTCAAAAGACAAAATCAGATCTACTTTGCGGTGAGGAGGTAACACTAACGGGTACGGTGTATTTATTTCCAAACCGGGATCCACCAGATTGATGTTTTCTTTATCAGAGAGGTCCCAGTCTTCCGGGACTTTATCTAGGAAATAAATAAAAATAATAATAATTATAGAGCTTAAAATGTCAAGTCCTGAGCTACTAGCCGGGACTTAGGAGTTACTTGCCACCAGGTGCCCCATGCAACCCCTACCCTGCCCCTCCCCTAATTCCACCCCTAAAAATACGCCCTTGTAAATTATCACATGAAATGACACTGTTAAATGTTTTATGAAGAATTAAGTTACAAACTTAAATATTAACAACCTCAAATTAAACAATATTACCATAAAGCATATTTCACTGATCTGACTGTGATACATAAAATAAGGATAAAATATGATTCATATCATTACTGCCTTATTAAGTAAAAACTTTAATGTTATATTAAATATTGCGTTAAAAAAATGAAAACCAATGAATGACACTTTCACTGATTTAGGATGCAGAGAGACTTATAGCAGAGCACAGTACTGGACCGAGGAGCGGGAGCTGCCAAAGTTAACTTTTTCTATTAACAAGCTGGCGATTAGTTACTAGGCAGTAGTGATGGAAGAACATCGGCCGGGGCCGTTCACGAACGTCAGCTGCAAATCTTCTCAAGTGTCCGCGAACCGCAAGTTCACGACGGGCCCCATTGACTTAAAGGGAGGCGAACTTTAAAAACCTTTAGGTCATATTTGCAGCCACAAAAGACTTATTAGCTGTGCACAAATAATCCCAGCACATGGACAATGTCATAACAGAAGTATTGCAATTGGAAAAGTTGCCCTAAATTTTTTTTTTTTTTTTACAGCAATTTTTTTTTTTTTTTCATAAATCAGCCAGAACTGAAAGCAGTAAATACATGTCAAATACATATAGGGTCCATTTACACATCTGTAAAATGGGTCCGCATCCATTCCACAATTTGGCGGAACGTTTACAGACCCATTGATTTTCAATTCCAGTCTGAAAGATGAAGCATTCACAGGATACAGAAGTAAGTGTCGGCCATTCCATGCCCCAAAAATTAGCCCACATGGGTTTACCTGACAGCTAAAAATGTAGTATTCTGTGGCTGAAGGTTCATTAGGCATTCACAGGATACAGAAGTGTTGGCCACTATAGGCCCCAAAAATTAGCCCACATGGGTTTACCTGACAGCTAAGAACGTTTTATTCTGTGGCTGAAGGTACATTAGGCATTGACAGAGAAAATAATTGTCGGCCATGTAAGGCCCCAAAAATTAGGCATATAATGGACATGAAATTCCTTTTATGCCACTGTATTTAGCAAAGACAAGGACCAGGAATTGTTGTGGGTGGATGGCGGTCTGGCGGATATTTGTGGTCTGTCATAAGGAATTTCAATGAAACATTGTCTACTGGTCACATGTGTTGAATTCCTCAGAGATCCATGCCTCGTTCATTTTTATAAATGTGAGGTAGTCTACACTGTCATGAGCTAGGCGAGTGCGATTATCGGTCACGATCCCCCCCTGCTGAGTGGAATGTCCTTTCAGACAGGACACTGGATGTGGGCAAGCCAACAGTTCCATTGCAAATGGTGCAAGCTCTGGCCAGAGGACAAGCCTGCCCACCCAGTAGTCCAAGGGTTCATCACTCCTCAGAGCGTCCACATCGGCCGTTAACCTGATGTAGTCGGACACCTGTCGATCTAGGCCTTCCTTGATACTGGATCCCGAGTACAGCTGTCGATGGTTCGGCTGAAAGAAGGATTTCATATCTGAAGTGACCAAGACATCTTCAAACCGCCCTCTTCTTGCAGGCGCTTTTGGATTGCTCCCCTCAACTGTCTCTCTGTGACTGGAAATTCCTCTGCCAGCACACACAAAAGCAGAATGCAGCATTTCTCGCAGCAAGGCCTGGAAGTGCTGCATTCTGACCACCCTCTGTGATGCTGGTAACATTTCCGCCATTTTTTGTTTGTACTGGGGGGTCTAAGTACATTGCCACCCAGTACTAGTCCTTGCCCTTTATTTTTTTTATAGGGGGGTCCCCCTTAAAACACTTGAGTATGAAGTCCCCCGTTCGCACTAAACTGGAAGCGGTGTAGTGGCCTGCTTCCAGCTCATCATCCAGGATAATGTCATCCTCTTTCTCCTCCCCCATCCACGGATAACACCAGGGATCCCAGACAGGTTTAAAGCATGCTCTTCTTGCTCCTCCTCATCCGCCCGGCACCATCTTCCTCAGACTCCTCTTCAGACTCCTGTTGTTTACTTGTCTCAGATGGAGTAGCAACCCTGGGAATTCATCCAACATTGTGACTTACTCATCTTCCTGCTCCTGCTACTCGACGGCTTGATCAATGACACAACGCAATGCATGCTCCAGAAAGAAGGCGTAAGGTACGATGTCATTGATGGCGCCCTGGCCGTGACTGACCAGTTTGGTGATCTCATTGAATGGCCGCAGAAGTCTGCATGCGTCCCTGATGAGCAGCCACTGGCGAGGTGAAAAAAACCCAAGCTCCCCAGAACCTGTCCTGCCACAGAGTTCGTACAGGTAGTCGTTAACTGCACGTTTCTGCTGGAGCAGCCTATCAAGCATATGCAACGTAGAGTTCCATCGCGTTAGGCAGTCACAAATAAGACGCCTGATGGGCAGG